>NC_057801.1:334327184-334627184 GCF_018294505.1 Triticum aestivum
GTTGTTGGGGGGGTTTGGATGAACAGTTCCCGGTGGGGGTGGATGAATAGGACCCCGTGGAGGGCTAGATGAACAGGACGACCCCGTGGAGGGCTGGATGAACAGTAGCCCGTGGAGGGGTGGTAGAAAAGGAGCCCGTGGAGAGGGCTGGTTGAACAGTAGCCGGTGGAGTAGCGCACGGTGGAGGCTAGATGAACAAGAGCCCGTGGATGAATAGTCGCAGGTGGAGGCTTGAAGAGGTCGATGGTGGGTGAACAGTAGCCCGTGGAGACTGGAGGAGGTCGACGGTGGAGATGAACAGTATCCCGTGGAGTCCCGTTTTGTGGTACGCCACACCCCTCTCGATGAACAGGACCCCTGTTTTGACTGTAGCGCTCCAACACAAGTCCGTTTCCTCCATTTTGCGATACGCCACACCCCTCTCGATCAACAGGACCCCGTTTCGACCGTAGGAGGTCCAACAAAAGTCCGTTTCCTCCGTTTTGCAGTATGCCACACCCCTCCCGATGAACAGGATCCCGTTTCGAACATGGCCGGTCGAACACAAGGCCGTTTCCTCCATTCTGCGGTACGCCAAACCTCGTTTCCATCGGGTGTTACATCCAAGCCCTCCCGATGAACACGACGACACATTCCGTTTCGACCCAGCTGGTTGGCTCCCCATGAACACGATGATGACGCTGTTTCTCCGTTCTGACCCAACCATGTACATGAGCCCTGGCCATATGTATGTGCGAGTAGGCGTTCGAGACTCCGCCCGTATGTACGTACGTGGCCGTATCTACTTTCTTGCACCCTGGCCGTTGTACGTATGTGTACATGCTACGTGCACGCCTCTACCATGACACGATCGCGTTTACATCGACTAGTATGTACGTACACATTTGCGTCTAGAATGATAACGCCACGTACGCTTCGACCAGGTGGGTCCCGACTGTCAGGCACTTCCTCGCGTGCGAAGATGTAGCTGGTGGGTCCCAGCAGTTTGGAGGGCGAATCATTTTTTTGCCCATAATATGGACGCACTTCCTTGCGTGCGAAGATGTAGCTGGTGGGTCCCAGCAGTCAGGAAACGTTTTTTTGTGAAATACGATGGCCTGTCCTGTGGGTCCCTGCTGTCAGGTGGAGGAGTAATTATTTTGCGCGTAATAAGGAGGCACTTCCTTGCGGCCGCCGTGGACCCAACTGTCAGCCTCTCCACGTACAGTACTCTTCCGATGGAAGTCGTTCCTTGACCACATTGACCATGCCGCACCGAGAGCACTAGGGCGGCGGACGACAGCGAGGCCTAGGAAGGGGACGACACAGAGCCGAGGAAGATGCGACAGTGGAAGCCCACGCGGAGAGGAGTACGAGGGTTCACTGGTTCGGCTGCGGTGTGAGGCTGCTGTCGCCGCAGGGCCTGGCCAGCGGTGGGAGTAGTAGGGGGCGGCGAGGCCTCCGCGGCAGCACAACCAGCCATGGGAGGTAGGAGTATGCGGCATGACCGGCGCTGCTTTGGGCGGCTGGAGCAAGAAGACCACAGGTTGAAGAAGCACTACGACCATTGGATGGACATCGTACGGTCACTGGAGCTAGAATCGTTCATATTGACTAAGTTGACAAAGCCCTCCGTCCCCGTCAACTTAGTAGGCCCACAAGTTAGCCTCCCACCAAGGTGGGTCCCAGCTAGCAGGGGGAGCATTCATTTTTTGTGTGTGTAATAAGGAGGCACCTCCGGTGGGTCCGAGCTGACAGCGGGGGAACGTTTTTTTTGTGAAATACGGTGGCCCGTTTGGTGGGTCCCAGCAGCCAGGGGGGAAACATTTTTTTCACGAAATACGGTGGCCCGTCCGGTGGGTCCCTGCTATCAGGTGGAGGAATAATTATTTCGCGCGTAATAAGGAGGCACTTCCTTGCGGCTGCCATGGACCCAGCTGTCAGCCTCTCCACGTACATTACTCTTCTGATGGAAGTCGGTCGTTAACCACATTGACCACGCCGCGCTGAGAGCACCATGGCGGTGGATGATGGCGAGGCCTAGGAAGGGGACGATGCGGAGCCGGGGAAGACGCGGCAGTGGATGCCCATGCGGAGAGGAGTAGGAGGGTTCACTGGTTCGGCTGCGGTGTGAGGCTGTCGTCGCCGCAGAATAACATGGGGTGTGGGTGTGGAGGGATGGCCTGGCTAGCGGTGGGACTAGTAGGGGGGGGGGTGAGGCCTCCGCGGCAGCACAGCCGACCACGGGTGGCAGGAGCAGGCGACACGACCGGCGCTGCTTTGGGCGGCTGGAGCAAGAAGACCAGAGGTTGAAGAAGCACTATGGCCGTTGGATGGACATCGTACGGTCACTGGAGCTAGAATCGTTCATATTGACTAAGTTAACAAAGCCCTCCGTCCCCGTCAACTTAGTAGGCCCACAAGTCAGCCACCCACTATGGTGGGTCCCAGCTAGCAGGGGGTATTCATTTTTTTGTGCGTAATAAGGAGGCACTTCCTTGCGTGCGAAGATATAGCTGGTGGGTCCGACCTGTCAGCGGGGGGAACGTTTTTTTCGCGAAATACAGAGGCCCTTCCAGTGGGTCCTAGCTATCAGATGGAGGAATCATTATATTGCGCATAATAAGGAGGCATTTCCTTGCGTGCGGCCGTGGACTCAGCTGTCAGCCTCTCCACGTACAGTCCACTTCCGATGGATGTCGCTCATTGACCATGTTGACCAGGCCGCGCCGAGAGCACTAGGGCAGTGGATGACGGCGAGGCCTAGGAAGGGAACGACACGGAGCCATGGAAGACTCAGCAGTTGTTTCCCACGCGGAGGGGAGTACGAGGGTTTACTGGTTCGTCTGCCGTCCCCGAAGAATAACAGCAGGTGTGGGTGAGTAGAGGGATGGCTAGGCCAGAGATGGGACTACAGTGGGGTGGTGAGGCCTGCGCGGCAGCACAGCCGGCCGAGGGAGGAGGGAGCAGGCAGTCCCTCCGGCGCTTGTTTGAGCGGCTGGAGCAGGAAGAACAGAGATTGAAGAAGCACGACAGCCGTTGGATGGACATCCAACAGTCACTGATCTCGTGTGTTGACTAAGTTGACACGGTGTCGCGTGTGCGTCAACCTTTTTTTAGGAAAGCATACGTGTCAACCTGTAGTAGGCGCACAAGTTAGCCTCAAATCTGTGGAAAATAGCATACATCCCATCTGCCATTATTTCTAATAATGTACAACCCATTAGCTTTTTCTTAAGATTTTTTTGGAGCCCATCTTCTTTTTGTTAGCATAACACCCCATATTGTGGCCACGGTTAAAAAGTATACGAAATTTTGCATATTTCAGTGCGGTCAACTGTTTTTAATCCCGAAATATCGATTCACATTCAAACTTTTTTGAAAAATAATTTACATAAATATAAAATCCAAATAATTGTCCACGCATAAAAATCAATGGAATTTAAAATCTTGTAATGAAAAAATTTGAAACTAATTCCCTGTTTGATGTGTTTTAAAAATGCACAACCCATTTCTGGGCAAACCGAATGAAACTCTCCTCGTCTTGAAAGATTTGCAGCCCAACAGGGCTGATAAAGCAAGTTGTCCTCATTTGGATATTTCTTTTAAAAAAATAGAACTGGGCTAGCCATTTTCGACAAGAAAAAACACAACTGGGCTCATGATGTGGTAAACATAATAAACCCTGGCTAGAAGGGCCACAGCCCCCGCACAACCGTGTTGTTACCCTGATCCGTCGCTAAAACTAGTATAAATAACAACTGCTTGTTCCTCAAAAAAAAACGGTGCGACCTGCTGGGTCCCTGGTGTCAGCCGCTTGTAGTGTAATTCTCTCGTTTATTGACTACGTTGACAATGGCGTGAGGCCCAAATGTCCAACCATTAGGAGGAACCATATTTTTGGGCTTGTAATATAGAGGCACTTGCTTGCGTACTGCCATGACGCTGGTTGGTCCCTACTGTCATCCTCTCCACGTACAGTCATCTCCTTGTTCCTCTCGGTTGTTGACGACGCTGACAACGCAAGAGGGCGGTGCACCGTGCACGGCGAGCGAAGCAAGGCCGCAAGGCCGAGGACGACGGCGGGGCCTCAGACGGAACGAACATGAGCCATGGAAGATGCGCCGGTCCAGTCGTAGGCGGAGGGGAGTACGAGGGTTGACTGGTTCGGGTGTGGGTGTGTGTTGGGGCTGACCTCGCCAGAGAATAACATGACATGTGGGGGAATAGAGGGAGGGACTGGCCAATGTTGGAGGGTACGGTAGGGTGGCGGAGGTGCATCCAGCCATGGGAGGTGGGAGCAGGCGAATACGATGGGGTGGTTTGGTTTGGGCGGCTGGAGGAAGAGGAAGACAAGAGATAGAAGATACACGACAGATGTTGGATGTCAATCCAACGACTGGTAGGCATAATCGTTTGTTGACTGGCTAGTAAGTCGACACCACCTTGGATGGGCTATTTCCTCGGGGGTCCCAAATGTCAGAATCCAAATCTGTCACGGTCATGCAACCTTTCTTATGAAAATTTACAGCCCATTTGATGTGCTAGTTCGAAATAAGTTTGTGTGTACTGGTGGGGGCTAATCACTTGGCTTCTGTAATGCATAGTGAGCTCAAGCAGCCGGCGAGAGTGATGTTATTTCCCTTGGTTGGGATTTGTTACAATATTTCACTCTAAATTAAATGAATGGCAAGCCATTTGCCTTGTTTCAAAGAAAATATGACACTCACAGCCGAGTTGAGAAGGGCAAGGACATCTAACTCCAGCCTAGAAACTGTACAAAAGCACGAGGGTCAATTGTTCATCAGGTTTACACAAAACCCAGGTTGAAAAGGGCAACAACATCTAACTCCTGCACTATTTTCGGCAGTCACAGTACAATGGATCGGTCAGGTCCATAGAATGAACATCCTGGGTCGTAAAATTTGCTGGATTATGACCACAATATGTTGTAAATAGAAGTCCGACACGTTCAAAAGCTCTTTTGCCCACCTGAAACTCCTTTTTTTGCTGTTCGACATACCCATCCGTCAAAACCATGCTGCTGATAAACTTAAGCCGGATGGACAATAGTAACCTCACATTCAGCAGGAAGAATGTGACAAATCAGGTGTTTACACGGTTGGCTACATATCGTTCTAGCGTTATTGTCTTCAATCGAATCTCATGAGAAGTGAGAAAATCCCGATGCTTATGAATCCACCGATTGGTTATAACTTTCTTACCCCGTCCTATTGCCTAAATAGACATGAAGATTGAAAACTGTTAAGGTCTAAAAAAAGAGTGTCGAAAGAGCAACAACTGAATGGTTAATTCTAGTACACTACATGCGGGCTTCCAATGTGCGTGAACACCTTTATATACAACTTCTCCAAACATGGAAAGCATTGAAGCAAGCCAATAATCTTGTTCAGATCAAAACTATTCATTTGGATATATAAGATCTTGACAGAATCCAGCACCATTGATAGGCCATCCATGGAGAAACTCTTCATTGAGCATAGAACATAATATTAGTACAAAATGTGTACTCTAAGATGATATATAACTTATGCGCAGAAACTTAAAATGCAACTTATGGTTACAAGTGTAGATGATAATATAAAGTACCTGAAGAACGAGCCAAACACCATATTGAAATGAGCACAGAGATCATGTATTACACCCAAGGTCTCCAGTTTAGGCACAGAGAGGACGGTTATTTGCAATGGTGAATAACTAGAATCAAGGATCAACCTTTGAAGTGAAGGGGCATCTTGGATGATGAGCTTCCTTCCGTCAAAATAAATTCCAATTCTTACAAGGTTAGGCGACTTTATTTGGAGACAACCAATTCTAACTGTGAAAACAAGCACCAAGCGCTCCAGGGCAGGGCAACTAGAGTGGATGATGCTGTGCAATGAGGCCTCCGATATACAAACCCGCACAAGTGAAGGTTTCTTGAGAAATGGGAGTCGAAGGATTAGTACCAGATTGTCTGGTAGGTAGCACAACGCAAAGGTGGCAGTGTGGAGAGAGGAGGAAAACCGCGAGATGGACATCAGTGCTGAGGGCACAAGTACATGGCGTTCAGTATGTGGTATGTGATTTCCAGGGGAATAGTAGAACTCAAGCAGTTGTAGTTCTATGAATTTAGGGGATTTCAGCTAGGCGTTCACCATGCAGGGCATGGCATGCTTGCTCAGGTAGCATGACGGGATGCAGAGTCTTTGA
Organism: Triticum aestivum; assembly: GCF_018294505.1. Classification (NCBI taxonomy): domain Eukaryota; kingdom Viridiplantae; phylum Streptophyta; class Magnoliopsida; order Poales; family Poaceae; genus Triticum; species Triticum aestivum. The sequence goes on from NC_057801.1 coordinate 334,333,377, forward strand.
ATGGAGCCATGGTGGGAGGAGATGATGGCTCCGGGGATTTCAAAATCATTGAAGAGAGATAGCTAGCGACAGTCAAGATTAAGGGGCACGATGCACCATAGAGGGCGCCATCGAATTGAGAGGACTTGGGTGCGGCAACAATCCTTGGTGGGGAGAAGCGAACTGATCTCCCCAAGGACGGCGTCCGGGAGATCGCTGATGCGGTCCACCCGAGATTATATGGGATCCTGGGATCCGGTGGGGGCAGGATTGCCGCTTCTCCCCGCGCTGCCGGGTGCGGGATCTACAACAGGCGTCGCCGCTGTTGGGAGCCTCATCTTCTTGGCGCTGGGGTCAGTCGACTCCATTTTCCTCGAGGGCGTCGCTTCGTGCTCACGGATTTGAGCAGAGTAATGAATGACGAGCCTAGTTGTAGTGCAAGTGAAGAAGAAGGGGAGCTGGGTTTTTTTTGTAGTAGTGAGGAAGAAGGGGAGCTGGGGTTTTCTGTAGGAGTGAGATGAGGAATTTGGGGGTACGAGTAGAGCGAGCTGACGTGAGGTGGGTGGGAGTGAGGAGGAAGAAGATCACCCAGGTTTTTTTGGGGCCGGTGTGCTGGGTGTGGGTAGCGCCTATCATTCAGTAAATATATGGGCTTTTGAATTGATTTTACTATTTACTAGGGTGGATGGGCTGTTTTGTCTTGGGCCAAGAGAAACAATTACTACTAGTACATTGGAGACACTCTACAGCTACCCAGAAAAACAATTACTACTAGTACAGTGGATACAATACCGCTTCTGGCTCCTCCTAGGTCATCGAGATGTCTCCCTCTACTGACTGCCGTTATACTTTTGTTCACCGACATGTGGGCCATGCAGCACGCGGGCCCAAATGCCATCCAACAAATTAGAAGGCAGTATGCAGGCGGAGAGTCACCCCGGTCGTAGCGCGGCAGTAACGAGCCATTGTATCACAAAACCCCACCTCCCCGCAGGCTAAGTTTGACGGACGAAGCAACCATCATTTCACTCTTCGCTGAATCCCCTTCTCCCTCACCGTCTTCAAGAAAGGCAACACCCGCATCTGCCACTCTTCTTCTCTCCCAATGAAGGGAAGGTAAGCGGATCCGTGATGTTGGTATATTTTCATTCAGAGAAAAAAAAGAACTTTTGCAAAGCAGTAACCGATCCTCACTCTCTTTTTTGTTTCATTGTCATTGCGATTGTGTTTTCCTTTCAGTGGTCTCCTAGTATTCGTCAGTTTCATCATGGACCAAGGAGAACCAGGCAAAGATCTGCCGATATTGGAGCAGACGCGGGAGGCTGATCCCCATGAGACAGAGAGCTCCAAGAAGATGGAGGTAGCCACCGAGCCGACCCCAGATACGCTCACGGCCACTACTGAGATGATCAACGCCCCGTTTGAGGTTACAACCCCCGTGGCACTACAGGAGCTGTTTTCTCCCTTCGTGGATGTGTCCCCCCCCCCCGCTGGGCTGCCCAAGGTGATTTTCTTCTTTGCAGATCTCGATTGTCGTTTTTCATCTAAGTATGTGGTGATGAATAATGCAAGATTTTATTAGCTTCGATGCCATGCTATACATAGTGGTTTAAATAACTTGTGTTTCTTATACTGGAAAGTAATTCAGAATTTGTTTCTGTTTCAATTAGAGCCCTGATGTAGACAAGGATTGTGTGGTTGTACATGTCACTCGCTATGAGGCGGATGACCTGAATATACGCACTGGAAAAACAGAGTTCTTAGGCCGTTGGATCCTGGAAGCCATTTGCGCTTATACCAATGTCGAGTTGTATTCTAGCCTCACTATTGTCAGGCGTGTTGTCCAGGGTGTACTGAAGCACAATAAGTTCAAAGCTACTCCTTCATTTGTGAGGCATACTGTTCTTGTCAAGCTTACGCAGGAATATGACATGGCATGCCTCCACAAACAAGTTTATGAGTGGCAAGGCTAGAAGGTTGTCTTCATGAAGGTTCACAGGATTGAGCTGCTACTGGACGTCCTTGATGATGTTCATGGCAAGGTCCGTCTTGTCCAGCCCAAATTAGACCGAGGCATGAAATAGTTGCCCCAGCTAGTGTTTAAAAGTAGTTTGGATTGTGTCTAATTATCCAAACCTTGCCTGTTATCGAGCCCTCTGGGGCTAGTACTCTGTTTGAATACGTCTATGGGAACTGCTGCTACTTTTGTGTGCCCGTGAATCATGTGAGAACCATTGTAATTGTTGCCGAAACAGATGCGTCCTCACTAGTTTTTTCATGAATATGGCATGGTAAGACATAAGTTGTCACGGTTTATCATACGAGCAATGTGTTTTTGATGAAATATAGTACTCGTTCGAGAACTATGCGCCGACATATACATAAGTACTTGTAAACGCAGTTGTGCGAAACACGACACATTGGCTCAGCTCGCTTCAACACTAGGCTATCGACCAACTAACAATCAACTATTTGCTGTCTGACATATAAGCAACTATGTATCTTGTTATAGTGGTTCATGTAGTTAACTGATGCCACAATGTAAATTCCAAACGTTCACACGCTAGTCTAGCATTCATGTGGAACACTCACATTAAACTCGGCTTCATAAAAAACTTGAAAAGCATAAGTTAAGCAATTTTATACATCTCAATGATTCATAGAACATAACAAACATATACTAGTTCACATGAAAAGACAAAGTTGTGAGAAGGTTTACAAATCAAGAAAAAACAAGCAAGGCTTCTCTGAGCAAAGGGCCTCCCGACAGGCTTAAATATCCTGGAGTTTACTCTGGTTTTTTCTTGTTGCCACCATCCAGGGTTAGGTTCTCTCATTCCAGAATAACCAATTATAATTGTGGTCTCAGCTAGAATGCTGAACTGAACAATGCAGTGTACTAACCAACTGAAATTCTTGTGCATTCCACTAAATTTAAGCACCGCTATTTGCATAAATAAGCATACCACAATGCCGCTTGTCTGCGCACCTGTCCAAAAAACAACCGTGCAGCCATGCCAGCTAATCCTTGGTCCACGAATGAACTGGTAGAAAGTGCATTCCGGACTAGGATGCAGTTGTTTTCGCTCGTCCCTACACTGCAATCACGAAGTAAAATGTACGAATCAAGTTATTTTAGATTGCGTTGGTCATTCTACCTAGTTACTACCAATGTAGGAATACCTGGAAGACGGGTGGTTAGACGACGACAGCGAGGGATAGCCATCTCATTTTGCATAGTTCTACTAAAACTGAGGTGTGTCCTTTTGATTGCGCGGATAGAAACGATACGGAGACAGACATCCCGAAACGAAATGGAGACAGACATGCCTGTTTGCGCAAATACGAAATATGGTTATTTAAACAATGACAGATATTTGCAGTTTCGTATGATTAACAACAACATCTATTGTGTTATAATCGGCACTAGATTGACAGTATGAAAGTGCCCTTAAGTAAGTAGCATCACATCACATCACATTAACACTGCCACTAGATTAACATGCAAAACAATAGCATTATTATTACTGTCATGAGAGTAGCACATGGTTAGTAAATGTGCAATCAAATTTGTGCAGTTCCACTGGGATGAAACAATGTTAGCGGTGTGAGATTTAAGTGTAACTGAAAAAACACAATTCATGGGAAATAAAGCAAGACAGAAGCACTTCACAAAATGGTGGTGGCATTGCTTCAATTTATCGACGGCACTAGACCATTACTTATAGTGACATTAGGTGGCATTGCTTAATGCTTCATGTGATTTTACATTAACGGTAGTGATATGGGCGTAGGGACAGCAGGGGCATAAAGTGGTGAGGCAGATGTGGTTGCCGAGAGCGGTAAACACTCAGGCAGCATGTCTGCATTTGTCCCATTTTTTATCTCCTCGGCAACATTTTCCTATGTGAGCACAGGAAATCTAGACCTGCTCATTCTCATTTGTGTTGTCCCCCAACACCCGTCACTTTCTTTCCTTTTTCAACCAAGAGACATGTCCACTTCCCCCCACTCTTCGCCATCCACCATGCTTTCTTCGTCTTTTCAACCAAGAGACCGGTTTGGTAGCCAGTATCTACTACTCCCTCCATTCCACAATGTAGTGCCTACAGATTTTTGTGAAAGTCAAACTTTGCCAACTTTGACCAAGTGTATAGAGAAATCTGTCTACATCTACAATACCAAACATGTACATTCTGAAAATATAATTCATGATGTATCCAATGATGTGCATTTGGTATTCTAGATGTAAATACTTTTCTCTATAAACATGGTCAAAGTTTGTAATGTTTGACTTTTGAAAAAATCTATAGGCACTGCATTTGGAACGGAGGGAGTACTTTCCCCCGTTTCCTCTTAGAACCAAGTCCTAGATTCATGCTACATCTTTCCCACTTTCTTCCCTGTTTGAACCAACTCTTTGATGACCCACAAGTATAGGGGATCTATCGTAGTCCTTTCGACAAGTGAGAATGTCGAACCCAACGAGGAGCAGAAGGAAATGACAAGCGGTTTTCAGTAAGGTATTCTCTGCAAGCACTGAAATTGTAGGTAACATATAGTTTTGTGATAAGATAATTTGTAACGGGTAACTAGCAATGAAAGTAAATAAAGTGCAGCAAGGTGGCCCAATCCTTTTTGTAGCAATGGACAAGCCTGGACAATTTCTTATAATGAGAAAAGCGCTCCCGATGACACATGAGAATTATCGTCAAGCTAGTTTTCATCACGCTCATATGATTCACGTTCGTTACTTTGATAATTTGATATGTGGGTGGACCGGTGCTTGGGTGCTGCCCTTTCTTGGAAAAGCATCCCACTTATGATTAACCCCTATTGCAAGCATCCGCAACTACAAAAGAAGTATTAAGGTAAACCTAACCATAGCATGAAACAAGTGGATCCAAATCAGCCCCTTACGAAGCAACGCATAAACTAGGGTTTAAGCTTCTGTCACTCTAGCAACCCATCATATACTTATTACTTCCCAATGCCTTCCTATAGGCCCAAATAATGGTGAAGTGTCATGTAGTCGACGTTCACATAACACCACTAGAGGAGAGACAACATACATCTCATCAAAATATCGAACGAATACCAAATTCACATGACTACTAATAACAAGACTTCACCCATGTCCTCAGGAACAAACGTAACTACTCACAAAGCATATTCATGTTCATAATCAGAGGGGTATTACTATGCACTAAGGATCTGAACATATGATCTTCCACCAAATAAACCAGTTAGCATCAACTACAAGGAGTAATCAACACTACTAGCAACCCACAGGTACCAATCTGAGGTTTGGATACAAAGATTGGATACAAGAGATGAACTAGGGTTTGAGAGGAGATGGTGCTGGTGAAGATGTTCATGGAGATTGACCCCCTCCCGGTGAGACGATCGTTGGTGATGACGATGGTGATGATTTCCCCCTCCCAGAGGGAAGTTTCCCTGGCAGAACAGCTCCGCTGGAGCCCTAGATTGGTTCCGCCTCGTGGCGGCGGTGTTTCGTCCGTAAGCTTGCTTATGATTTTTCCAGGGTAAAAGACTTCATATAAAAGAAGATGGGCACCGGAGGGCCACCAGGGGGCCCACGAGGCAGGGGGGCACGCCCCCACCCTCGTGGCCAGGGTGTGGGCCCCCTCTGGTACTTCTTTCGCTCAATAATTCTTATTAATTCCAAAAATGACTTTTGTGGAGTTTCAGGACTTTTGGAGCTATGCAGAATAAGTTTCCAATATTTGCTCCTTTTCTAGCCCAGAATCCCAGCTGCCGGCATTCTCCCTCTTCATGATAAACCTTGTAAAATAAGAGAGAATAGCCATAAGTATTGTTACATAACGTGTAATAACAACCCATAATGCAATAAATATCGATATAAAAGCATGATGCAAAATGGACGTATCACTCTTAGAGTCGACTGTATGAACAAGGTTTACCTCTAATAATAGTAAAAGTCTAGGTGGCTTTGGAACAGCGGACGGAAGTAGAAAAAGATCCACACAAAGCTAAGTGGGGAGCTGGGGCAGTAGAGCAAGGCAGGTTTCGAAGGAATATATACCTGAGGGTCATTGGCATGTGGCAAAGACGGCGTCGGGAGGCCGCATCTTGGCCACAATACCGCAGGGAGGAAGAAGGGGTCAGAGGCCCTCTCGAGTCGGCGCTCTCTCGGAGAGAACAGCATGAACGCCGATCGGGACGCACGGGCAACCGTTGGTCTCCTGCCTCGCCGCCGACAACAGCGTGAATGATGCACCTACACCCCTGCCCCGGTCGAGGTTGTCCGGCCGGATTTGTGACCAGCCGTGAACAGAGAGAGAGAGTGTGGCCACCTATGTCTTGCTTAGATCAGGAGAGCATGAGAGAGTGAACGAGAGGAACCCTAGTAAAGCAAGCGCTAAGGCTCCTGCTTTTATATATAGTGGAGTGATTTTCTTATACCAGCTTCAAAAAAATGCGTTCCTACATGTACCCGCGAGTGGGTGCGAGAGAACTAGTGCATGCGTGCACCGCTTCTCTTCGTGAGAGTACAATATACTATGCCCAAAGAACGTTCACCACAAGACTAATACTATAAGTGTGTGACGTGTGAGGTAAAATAAAATGTGCGTGACGTCTTTTGTTTTTTAGAAGTTCTGAGGGTAGGGTGTGAAGATCACATAAGTGTGTGACATCTACCTGCAGATAGACGGTGGGTGCGAGAGGACTCGGGAGAGTCGTGACTCGTGAGGGTGTGTGTGCGTGAGAGAGAGAGGGGGGCACGTATCAATGCAATGCATGTGTCCGTAAATCATTATCTGACAAATGTTCGCCACAAGCCTTTTCTTGACGAACGCCGTAAGAAATGTTAGATCGGCATCCGACAATGTTAGTTTTGCCATGTCATTTTACAGAACAGCCACTCCTCCTACATACAAATCTTCCACGTGAGTGTTAGCAACTATCGTATGCTCCCTCTGTTCCAAAATGCAGTGCATATAACTTTATTGAAAATTCGAACCTCGCAAACTTTTACCGTTTTTTCGTGCACCAAATTGCACATGTAGAATACCCAGTATATATCATTTCATTCATCTTGGAGAGGTAACTATAAAGATGGGGGAGGAGTCTACAAAGAAAGACCATCGTATTACCTACAGCAATTTCAACCATCCTTTGGTGTGGAGGAATATCATAGGAACTCTATATGATATGATTGTTATAGGATTTTTTCCTTTAGAGCCAATTGGTTCATAGGAATAGGTTCATATAGTCCACATTTCAAAGGAAATAAACATGACATCATTTTTATAGCTTTAGAGCCACTTGGTTCATATGAATGGATTCCTATACTCCCATAATTTCAAAGGAAAATAAACATTAGCATATATTCAATAGAAAAGTTCCTATGATATGGACCAAATTACATCTCTTTTCTAATCCCTCCTCATAGGAATTGAGATACATGTCATCTATAGATTCAATAGAAAAGTTCCTATGGTGTGAACCAAATGACATCTATTTTCCAATCCATACTCATAGGAATTGAGATACTCCATGTCATCTCTTTCCATACAACTTCCATGTATACATCTTATATTCCTAAATAGCTTGTACAACCCACTAGTAGCTTTTTTCCAAGAAATGCAACTATGGCACACCAAGTATATAGTGTGCGAATAACATTGAAAGATGGTCGCTGGATGAAGCTAATCCAACAGTGCAGAGATGGCAAATCCGAGCACTACTGGCCGTTAGATATCATCAACATTCCACCAGATCTGCCACATGTACAATTTAGAAGACTCCATGGTTGAACTTAAGCATAATACACAAACCTAAAAACACAAGCACTTCTTCTTTGTTCTAGAATATTCCGTATCATTATTGATTTTTTTTCTAAATGAATTGCCATTATTTGTTTTTTACTTTATGCTTTACAATGCATAACCCCATGAATCTTAACATTTTTATAAAACTAATTGATTTTGAATGAGATGAACTATAAGACCTAAACAAACATCTGCATCATGCATATATGACTCAAAGCTTTACATGCTATAGTGTGTATTTATTCATAATTTGGTTTCCAAATCTCATGCGTTAAATGCATGTGTACCTTACTAGTTTTGAGTAGAGTAGCAAATTTCACGTGGCCCCGGGGTATATCAAAATGCAGGGCCCATGCATCATTGCCTTTTGGTCGAACCTACGTCAACAATTTTGTGTACGTACTATATCTCCACTAGTCCCCGAACCCAAAATGCTGCCTCGTTCCCGTAAAACTAAGCGGCCCACACATATTTAAGGCATTGACTCGAACTCAATCCCTCTCCCGTTTACTACGACGTGGCCCCGCATGCCGTAGTACTCCTACAAACCCTACCGCCGCACGCATCATCGGTTTTCTTCAAGAGGACGATGGAGAAGCCGATTTGTAGTGGATGCAGTTTAAAAAAAAAGATCTGTAGTGGGGACCCCTACCCTAGGGTGCCCTAGGTAGCTGCCGCACGCATCATTGGTTTTCTCTTTTCTTTATGCTCTTGCTTCCTAGAGTGAAATGATGATTGCTTCGTCCATCCAGCTTAATGCGGGAAACGTGGGGCTTTGTGATTTGACCCCTCATCGCTCATTTTCTACTACTGTGGCGCGACAACCATGGTGCCTCCAATTCCAACCGCTGCTCCGAACTGTAATTTGGTGCATCGCACGTGGAACAAGATGGTGGATGAGCCACATGTCGGCCAAAGGGGTCCTGTTAAGTGTGTCGCCATTTCGTGTGCAGACTGACCCTGCTTGAGTTGCTACGCCAACACGACAGGAGCAGCCTACCACTTGGTTTTGCTCCTTGGTGAATCCCGACTATATTGATCTAAAAAGGTACGTACTGAACTACCCTCTCTGTCTTGTTTTTTAGGCATCTCGGTTTATAGGGCGTGCATGTAGTTCTAGGTCATCCATTTGACTAACTAAATATGAGTTACTATGTCACAAAAAGTATATCATTTGATTCTTAAGCGGATGTAATTTCTAAACATATACTGTTCATCACATATATAGCCAGTTAAATTCTCAACCTAGAATGACGTGCATGCCATGTAAACCGATACGGAGGAAGTAGTAAAAATGAGGAGATTTTACCGAGCGATCAACGGGGGAGCATGGCTTATCATGCGGTCCCACGTGTCATGACGTACCAAGGTGATGCGCGTGTCCCTGTTGAGGCAGAAGCAGTACTACGTGGTTTGAGATGATGGGGAACCGAAGTGTGAAATAGTGGTTGGTTCGTCCGTCTGGGAAGGTGCGGCAGTGTGATTTGATGTCTGATTGCTCATTACTACTACTAGGGCGGTACGACTGGGGTGCGTCCCCCCTGCTGTTCTGCACTACTATTTGGTGCTTGACACGTCGACCCGGTTGCTATATGTCCCACATGTCGGAAGAGGAAGTACATAATTCATGAAAGCGAGCCTCGACGGAGGAGTACAAGACACGGCTTGGTTTTTGCTGCTTCATACGATCCATCGATACAAACCCAGACTAGAAAAAGGCGAGGGCGGATCTTTTCCCATGTGGCAGGAAGGGGAGTTTGGCATAGTCTGTTTGAGGCAAGGAGGCAGGATGGGAACAAGCAAATAAAGGTTGAGAGACTTAGTTTTGGGAAAATCTGATTTTACGGAGTATGTACCCACTAGGGTTTATAGGCTCATCTAAAAACCATTCATTTTTCCGTTTTATAAGTCTCAATTCTACTAGTAGTAGTAGTACCATCACATGTTGGATTTCGAGGTGCGTTAGATCACCCGATGCAAGCAGTGTCAAGAGAAAACTCACCAATGCATGTAGAAGTTCATGGAAATTTAGTGGTCATTCATGCATTCGTTCTAATTAATGCCTCGGTAAACATAACTTCTTGAGAAAAATGAGTGTACTAATTACTTGTGCAAACTACGAAATTAATTCGACCACTCACCGTCTACCTTGGTTGGAGAGATTTTGAAATTGATCCATAAACTGGAAAGGAGGGAGTAGTAACTTTTGTCTCGATTACTATTTGTGGCCTTGTATAGATGCAAAATGTATTTTTTTAGTGGCCTTGTATAAGTAAATGGAGGGAGTACTAAAGAACATATATATTTCAAACAATATCATAATCTCTCTAACCAAGGTAGGGACAAGTAGTAAACGGAGGGAGTAGTAAAATTTTCTCCTTCTCCTGTGAGCCACCGCGCGCGTGGGCGAGGTCGCGGGCGTAAGGCATACAGTACCAGGAGTACTAGTAAGCAAGCTTCACCTCATCCTGTGAGCCACCGCGCCCGTGGGCGGGGGAGACGGTGTACTAAGCAAGCTTCTTCTCGTTCTGCTAGTTGACGGGACACATCAAAAGTACTCCAGCGTATAGAGCCTTGCCTCTAAGGTAGGCCCCACATGGTTTACCTCTTTTTTAACATAACGCGTCAAGTCGCAATTTGTTTGTTCACCCATGGTAGGCGATCCTCCCTCCATCAAGTGGAAAACCAGTACATGTGTCAAATTACCACGTGGGCTGCCTTTTCGTACAGAAATGAGCTCCACCGTGTAACCGCGCGGGTGTGGTTGGGAAAGAGACGGGAGTACGTGCGCCGTGCGTGCACCTCTTCTCTTCATGAACGTCCCCCACCTACGTGGGTGTGTGTGAGAGAGATACAAACCTAGACATAATGCGCCGTCCATCCCCATGCCTCCGCCCAGTCCGACCACCAGTCACCACCACGCCCCACTCCTCCTTACCTTATCTCTCATCTTGCTCCCTCCATTTTTATATACAAGACCACTATCAAAAATACAATTTGCAGATATACAAGGCCACTAACACTTATCTATGCAATATTAATGGTGTTTGCCTCGTAGTACTAGCAAAGGAGGACATTAATTATCCCTTGCATGCATGCGGGAGTGTGAGCATTGGCTTGATGTTCCTGAAAGAGAAGAATACACGTTAATTTACACGGCAAACAAGGAAACAAGGTGGCTTGCAACATTGACTTAGAAGACATTAATTTTTGCCTTGGTACCTGTAATATGGGTTTGTGGCCTTGTATACAAAAATGGAGTCCGATAAAATTCTTGAGATACCATTTATCCGATAAAATTCTCGAGATATCATTAGTTTTTACAGAATGAGATTACTCCTGCATGGGTCAATCACAACAGGTGTTTTATAAAAAAAATGCATCTTGATGTTCCGTGCAATGCACGGGCATCTTTCTAGTCCATGAAAACAACACATGGCAAAATTCCACGGTGAACGAGGGATTTGAATCTGTTGGGAGGGGCTGTTTGGATCTTGCCCGGGGTAGGCAAAATATTGGCAACCCTTTTGTCCACCGGTGCCTTTGCCACCGATGAACGAGGAATGGCTTGGGTGCTCATGCATCCTCTAGCGTGCACGTTGGAGACGAGCTCGCAAGAGCTGTCTTTTTTTTGTCCCACTACGCCACCCGAGCCGCCCATAGACTGACCGGCGACCCGCAACTTACGCCATCCAACCGTAGCCGCACACATTATGACAACAACTCAACCAACTAGACAAAATTCATGCAAACACGGCAATATTTCATATAAACAACGATGGAAATCATATAAAATACCGGATTTTCATACAAACATGACAGATTTCTTTACATTCAAATGAACTACATGGTGCTAGATCTGGATAGTACATGTATATAATACCTAGCCTAAATGGTCGCCCGCCGATCCATTTGTGTTCCTCATGTCCGGCAGCATGATCACCGGACTACCGGGAGCCCCGGAGGTATATGCTTCAGCGCAAAGGACGGCTCGCTTCCCCACTGCCCAACTAATATCATTGGCTGATGCCGAAGATCATGGTGGAAGGGGGCTTCCCTGCTTCCGTGTAGCCCATGCGGGGTCGACGAAGGTCCTCGCAACAAAAGGATCTGGCAAGACACCTGTTGTGTACGCCGGCGTCGCCTCCGCGGTGGCCTTCACGGGACCCAAGCGACAGCGGCCTCCCGTGTTCTACTTCTCCTCGATGATGGCGGCAGACGCGGAGGCGCTGGCCACTGATTCATCGCTCTCTGCGCACCCGGCTTCTATCGCTGCTTGCATCGCGCGGCCGCCAGCATGGGAGTCTCGGCCATAGAAACTTGAGACGCGGTACCAGGCGGCGGCATGGATGGCAGCAATGACGCCCGTGCGCTGCTCCTCATCGAGCTAGCCTGGAGCAGCGAGTTGTTGAACCACGCGCCGGCTTGGGGCAGAAAATGGCTCCGGCGGGCGAGGGGAGGGAGGTGGATCAGCGAGCTGCATAGCTCGTATCCAGCGGGCTCGGCGGGCCACCCAGCCGGCTTGGATGCGGGATAACTACTCTTCGTAAGCCATTGTAAGAGTGGACAAAATGGTGAAGGAGGCGATAGGGGAGCAGCGGAGATGTGCGATTCTTGGCCGACATTTGGCCTCGTTTAAATAGGAGATTAAATAGACGACGGATGGGAGGAGCTCGGCCGGCGTTGCGTTTAATGCCAGCCCGGTCATGAACGGACGCGTGTCCAGAGTGGGTTTCTCGGCTTACACATAGGCGGGTTTCATGGATGCGTTTGAATGCAGCAAGGAGGCGTGTTCAGCCGGGCATGCATAGAGTGGCGCCCTCGACTCTGATGTACGACACTGTGCCGTCCTTCCACTGATTGTATGGGCTCTTTGGGTACATGGCCTGCATGTCAGTGACCCAACGCAGGCAGCGCACGACAGAGTCAACCAAGTTAGTATCAGAGGCAGCCGTTGCCGTTAGGTGTCATGCACGTATCCTCCCAACGTGGATCCAGTACAGGAATGAGAAAGACAATACCCAGTTTAACACATTCCTTGACCATTTATCCGTAAGTAATGTTATTCATCGCAATTAGTAATATTGTCTTGCTCTGTTCCATACTTTCTAGCTTCCTCCTAATAAGACTCACATTCTTTTTTCAACAGATGAGGTTCAAGTTGGATCCGAAAGATGATGCAACTAAACAAGCATGCACTCATGTTTTTCAGTCTGCTCCGCGACAATATCGGTAGCACCTTAGAAAATCTCACTTTGAAGGCAAGGCTAACAATGAAATTGCCCAAACATCTCCAGTGGAATATATTACACATGAAGACTGGGCAACCCTCATTAAACACTGGTCTGATCGAAAGTATCAGGTAGGCTATATGTATTTGATCAGACCACATATTGAACTTGTATTTATGTGTGTGCCTTACAAGTGTATCTTCTTCTAGGCTAACTATTTGAAGAACAAGACCAACCATTCTAAAGTGAAATTCTAGCAGACAACAGGATCTCGTAGCTATATTGCACACTGCGAGGCTCTTGTAAATAGCTGCTACTTCCTTATTTTTTATGTGCCATATTATCGTATCTATATTGACTTGTTCCAAATACAGAGGAAAGCCTGTGCGGACCAAAAAGTACCTGCACCGAATGCAGTGCAAATCTTCAAGAATTGCCACACCAGCAAGATGAAGGGCATGAGCACACCATTTCAAGCCGCTGTTGTAAGTCCTTACTCCTCCCGCCTTTGAACTGATTGGTACTGTGATGTGTTCATTTAACTACTTGGTTTGCAGCCAATGTCAGTTACTCTATTCACTTTTACACACAGTTGTCTTAACGTATCATTTCTCCTTACATGGTTTAAAAGAGATGAAGGATATTCTTTTGGTCTTGATCTGTAATCTAGTTGTTATGTTCACGTGTGCACACAATGATAAAATAGTCTGTTTGTTTTATATCTCTTTGCCCATGATATGAATGATGTCATACTATGTTCATCCTACTTTAAACCATGTCTCTTTATCCTTAGATGTCAACGAATGTGAGGAAATAGACAATATAGTAGGCATGCTACATGGACATATGTTCAGAAAGTGATTTTATTCTGTAGTTGACACTACAATACATGCTAATGTATTACAGTAGTTCACCAAAATAAGTTATGTATAAACGTGTAACATACTTTTTTTGTTTTTATCTCATTAGTAACTTATCTAGTACACTAATCTACAAGTTCAAACTTTCAGGAAGCTATGGAACAAAGAACAGCCACAACCACCTGAAGGTGACGAGGCTACCACAGGCACAATGTCACCTCTTGCCGCAGTGCGTCAGTATCTCTCCACTAACAGTGCAAACAACACCTTCCCGCGTAATTCTGGGTTGGTTGTCAAGGTAACCTCGTCCAAATCGCCTACTGAATAAAATCTTCCGGCTAGACAGAGTGATATATCTATGCTCTAGACACAAGTCCAATCCCTAATGGACGTCATTTCGGAAACAAGAATAGTGGTTGACAAATGTCATCAAGATATGAATGGTTTTGAAACTAGACTACCGGACATTCGCTTCGTTGTTCAAGAGCAATGGCGGAAAAAGGTGAAGATCGTGCTCCTCCCTCAGATTCTACAGCCTGAAACATTAGCACTCAGGTCAAATGATCTGTGCTTCTATACATCTGATGGTGCTTTTATCTGCAAGGACTGTAAACTTTATGCCAACAGGACTTTTGTTGTATGGTTGGAATTTATTTTGTTGTGATACAACATTTTTGATGCTGCCAAAGGCTGCAGTAATTACAACGCTATTTTTGTATAGTGTAGGTTTATCTTAGTAATGTATTCGGCCGGAAGCTTCATAGGAGCCCAACATGCCAACATTCGTCGGGCCCATTCCAATTGAGCTAAAAACGATTATGGGCCGAAATTTGCATGTAGCTCACTAAAAATATCTGCCTAAATTAGCATAAGCTTTCACATTTTTCTGGTAGGCCTGTGCCCATAGTGGGCCTTTAACAGGCCTAAACATAATTTGGGCCCTTAGTAACAATAGGCCGTTTACATGTGTAAATATCCCGAGCCCATAAAAATCATGGGCCTTTAATAGGCTGAAAGTGAGATTGGGCCCTAATTGTGCCAAATAACCCACTGGTCTTACCAGGTCGAAATGGTGGCCCATTTACGATGCGGATCTTTCACAGGCCGAAATTCGGATGGGCCGTAAATGCGCCGACCTAATACACATGCCTTTAACAGGCCGGAAGTTTGGTCGGGCTAGATTAGCGCCATTTTTATATGGGCCATTAATGGGCCCGATGTGACATTGGGCCACATATGGCCCATGGATCTCGTCCGACGTTAACAGGCCAAAAATCACAACAGGCCGAAAGTGGCCCAAATCTATAGTGGGCCTCTAACAGGCCGAATGTCAGACATGGCCGAATATGACCGAAATCCTTCATGATCGTTTATGGGCCGAAAGTTTCAATGGCTGTAAATGTGCCCAAAAGAAGCAGGACCATTAACATGCCGGAAATACATTGGGTCGTAATTCGGCCCAAATACTTAGCGGACTGTTAAAGGGCCAGAAGTGACCATGGGCCGCGTTGATGACAAGTTTAGGACATGCCGTTGACATGCCGATTTGACACTAGCCGTACTGCCTTAACTGAGAATGTTGGGCCTTTAGCTGGGCCGGCCCATTATGGTCTGCAAAATCTTGTGGGCGTATAGCTGGGCCGGCCCATTGTGGTCCGCTAAATCTTGCGAGCCTTTAGGTGGGCCGGCCCATTATGGTCCGCAAAATCTTGTGGGCCTTTAGGTGGGCCGGCCCATTATGGTCCGCTAAATATTGTGGGCCTTTAGTTGGGCCAGCCCATTTAAAATTTATGGGCCACTTTTGGGCCCGTCCACGTGTCAACATATCATAGGCCCATCTCGACCGTTGGATGAGTGACACCTATGCCAACGCGGAGCTCACGCGTGGTTCCGTAGGCCAATGAGAATTTTACACGTGGGAAATTGGCATTGGTCGTGGCTGTTAGCGGGTTATCGGATACGGTTAACGGCGTCCCATTATGGTGCATGCCACGTGTCGGTCACGCTTGACGAAAGCACTTCTATGAAGCGCGATTTATCGTCATGGAAGTGGACACTTTCGTGATGATAATTTTGGTAATGTCATGGAACACTTCTACGACAGCACAGGTATGACTATCTTGATTCTGTCATGAAATCGTCATGGATGTACATGAATGACAAAAAACGCGACCTACTGTGACAAACACGTATCATCACGGAAGTGTATTTTTTGTGGTGCTTGCCGGGGACAATTGCTGGGCCACAGCCAGGCCCGCACACGACAAGGTTTCTCCACCTCACTGCCATCCTAGCGTGACGACTAGCTTGCCAACTAGGCAGACGCCTGCATGGAAGCATGCATATTCTAGGCCAACTAGGCAAGCACCTGCATGGTGGCATGCAGATCTTCGTGAAAGCCCTTCCACCGTGCCAGCACTGCAGCTAGCTAGCCAGCCTGGCACTACACGCCTCGTCAGTCTGGACGCGTGTCAAGACGGGGAGAGGCGGCGACGGACGAGATGGTTTCTGTTGCCTTCCCCAATAAAGTTGAAAGGCACGTAGGCATCGTATTAAATGCGTTTGTCCTACGATGCCAGGGATAAACTTGTACACTATAGATACTTTCCACCTCCTGTGTGCTACTGTGGCGACCCCTTTGACATATAAAAGGAGGCATGATGTGTACCTGAGAAGGATTCGGACTTTTTGGACTGGGCATGCACCGCAGCTGGTCTAAGAACTTAAGAACACAAATATACACTCAAGTAGGACTAGGGTTTTACGCACCATTATGGCCCGAACCTGGGTAAAAAAACCTCACGCTGATCACCAAACCTGCTCTTTGTGCAGCTCTTCTCCCGACCAACCGTAGAAGGGATCCTCGTGATCCCATAGGTGTCATTTCCCCAACATCTTTGGCGCACCACGTAAGGGGCATAAGTTGCTCAAATCTAGTCTAGTAGTTAGTGCATCAGTTTCTTCATCACCATGGCTCCGAAGAAGAAGATGATCATGATGATCGGTTCGCTGGAGCCAGTCCGCCCATGCCAGCGCGGACGGGCGACATGGCAGACGCTGATGGCGGTGGAGAGCACGATCATCCATGCCACCCTGATACCAGAAGCGAGGCAAGCGGCTCCGTCCGGAGCGGCGACAACAACCCACCCGCCGCCGCATCCAAGGATGGACCCGTGCTGCCCATGGCCGCTGCGAGGACCTCCAAGGGTAGGAAGACGACCTCGTCGACGCACGCATCACGGACCTCCTAGGTCGTGTGCGATGAACAGCGCCGCAACGTTGGTGACCCCGGGCGTCATCGCGGCATGAGGCCTTAGCATCATTCTCAAGATGCATAGGTCCAACACGCACGCCATGATGCTGGTGAAAAAGGCGCGCGGTCGTGGAATCGTGACAGAACTCCTTCTAACATATTTAGAAGTCCGAGCTCCTCCCGTTCCTCGCGCTTGTCGCTCTCACCGACGCGAGCGGAAGCATTGGCACGGGCACAATTACTCCTCAACTTTCCTCCCTCTACGGAGAAGCAAGAAGAGTGGAGGGCTGCTATCCAAAGCCTTATTGGCCATGCCAACAGGGATGGCCACCAGGAGGCAAGTCCCTCGTGGCGCCGAAACACTGAGCCGGCGGGCATTGACAGTGGAAGGGCTAGATGCGCCGCAACCATGGCACACTCCCCTCCACCATGATAGTGGTGGTCGCCAGCTTGTCGGGTCGACGCCCGTGATAACATGTCCACGGCATTGTCTTATCGACGAGCGCATCGTGACCAACGTCAGGTTCTTCGTGAACGGCTCAAGGAGGATGCCCGGACCACCATCGGGCGGCGATGGGAGGCGCGCGACCAATATGATAGGCATGCTGGGCCCACTACGTACAAGCCTATACCGGAGGATGCTGAAGACTTGCCCTATGCAATAACCTGTCCAAAGTTTACCCGTGAGATACGACATTTCTAGTGGCCCACCGCCCGCATGTTCAAACCAGAGGTCCCGGAGAAGTACGACCTGAGTTCCTGAGCGTTTACACCATTGCGATGCAAGCCACCGGAGCTCGATGCGACAAGGTACTCGCCAACTATTTACCATTGGTGCTCAAGCCCAACGTTAGGTCATGGTTGATGCACCTGCTGATAGATTCCATTTCCTCTCGGTCGGATATGGGCCACGAGTTTGTTGGTGGCTTTACTGGCGGCCACGTAGCTCCTGACCAGGCAAGTGATTTGCATGTGATCCCTCAAAGGGACGGCGAATGCTTGCACAAATACATACAAAGGTTCAGCCGTGTGCAGTACAACATCCCCGATGTTCATCCCGCCGCTGTCATCAGCTCGTTCCATCAGAACGTCCACAATCGTAAAATGCGTGAAGAGCTAGCAATGAACAAGGTTATGGATGTTGCCGAGCTTTATGTTCTGGCTGATCGATGTGCCCGAGCTGAAGAAGGGAGGAAGTACCCCGGCGAGGACGACGACGCAGGAAGTGACTCTGAAGATGAGGACGTCGCCGCCCCAGCAAAAGAAAGGCCGACGACACAACAAGAAGCGTAAAGGCAAGACCATGCTTGCCGTCGAGGAATCCGGCAACCCTGGCACCACAAAAAAGGCCAAGGTTGACGACCCCGGCAAGAAGATTGCTGGGTGCGACACCTGTCGAGCCTTGGCGGCTGCTGGCAAGCCAGAGGACTCCAACAAGCAATATTGCAAGATTCACCGCACCAAGGGCCACGACCTCCAAAACTGCCGTCAAGTTGAGCAGCTGATGGAGAAGCAGAGGGCCGAGTATGAAAGATGGGACAAAGAGAAGGGCCAAAATGGCGCTGAGGGATCCGGCAAGAAGCGCTGTGCTCGAGGGGGACGCCGCGACAAGGATAAGCAACAAGAGAGGCCTGCCCAAGGCCGCGACAAGAAAGAGGGATATGACACTCATGACGATGATGACGAGTCCACCGAGCACGAGTTTCAGAAGGCAACGGAAGTCATGTGTGTCGATGGAGGTGCATCATTGCATTCTTCCCACCGTCAACTTAAACAATGGGCGCGTGAGATCAATGTAACGGAGCCCATGATCAATGCCTAGAAGCCACTGAAATGGTCCAACATGCCTATCATTTTTGACGCTGAGGATCACCCTGACCGCACAATCGCGGTCGGGTGTTTGCCGTTGTTGGTCTCACCAACAATCTGCAACCTCAAGGTGACAAAAATGCTAGTTGACGGTGGGGCTGATCTGAACTTGATCTCGCCCAACGTGATCAAGAGGTTGAAGATCCCTGATGAAGATCTCCAAGAAACAGGTACGTTCCAAGGAATCAATCCAGGGAGAAGCCAACCCAAAGGAAAGGTCACGCTACTAGTTATGTTTGGTGGCGATCTGAACTACAGGACAGAGATGATCGTTTTTATGTCGCCGAGATCTCATTGCCATATAACGGGATCCTTGACCGTCCAGCACTGTCCAAGTTCATGGCGACGTCGCACTACGCGTACAACAAGCTAAAGATGCCTGGCCAATTAGCATCATCACTGTCGGGTACGACAAGAGGGATGCGCTCATCTGTGCCGACCAACTCTACCGAGAGGCAGTCGCAGCATCTGCCGCCAAGACACTTGCTCCTGCCACTGAGAAGAAGACCGGCAAGACCTCGGTCGCCGGCAAGACCTCAACCACCGGCAAGACTTCTCGCCCCGGCAAGGACTCCTACACCCACTCGGGCAAACGTGCCTCCTCGGAGTGCTGCATTCCCATCGAGGATGTGCCAAGAGCTCCACCGGCAAGGGCAAGAGATCCAAGGCAGCACCACAGGAAACCAAGAGGGTACCCGTCAAGGAGGATGTCACGGGCGGAGCTTTTACCATAAGCTCCACCCTTGACAGCAAATAGGAAAGCACGCTCATCGCCTTCTTGCGGGCGAATGTCAACGTGTTTGCATGGCAAGCATCTGACATCCCTGACGTTCCCAGGGAGGTGATTGAGCACCACCTTGTTGTCTGTCTTCATGCGCGGCCCGTCAAGTAGAAGGTCAGGAAGCAAGCTTTGGAGCAGCAAGAGTTCATTGTAGGATTATGGGATCCGCAAACCCTTGAGAGGTTCGAACTCTAGGTTGTGTGCGGAGATCTCAACCTACCCAACCTGCCTACTCGCAATCCTCCTAAGCCTAGCACGTTGAGCTCAAAGAGACAAAGAGACACATCAGTTTTTTATCCTGGTTCGGGCCATCATTGTGGTGTAATACTCTACTCCAGCATTTTGGTGGATTGCTTTGAAGGGCTGAGGATGAGTTAGTACAGTGGATGAACAAGCCTCAGGAGGTGAGGTGTTCTTGAGCTAGTGTGGTGTATGCTAGCTCTACTTGTCTTGATCCCGTCCCCCTTCTATGGTGGTGGCTAGTCCTATTTATAGTGGCCTTGGCCCTCTTCCCAAATATGAGCAGGAAGGGATCCCACAACGACCGAATTTGGAAGGGGACAAGAAGTACAGTCTATCCTGACAAAAGTAGTCTTCGCCTGTGAAAAACCTCTGGTCGTGACGCTGCGGTGGGCTCGTCGATGACCTCCGTCCTGCCGCCCTGGCGGTCTTGGTCTTGTTGCACCAGAATGGAAACCTTTGGCTGGTTCCTCGGGACTCCATGCCTGCGGCTTGCCTCCTTTGCACCAAAGAGGAAACCTTCGCTCTGCGCCCGCCTGGCCTTGGTCGTGGCTCACGTCAGCTGAGGCTCATGAGGTAACATTGCATAGAACTCTCCGCCCCTCAGGAGCCAGCCTGAGGAGGCCAATTCCTTCGAGGGTCTTGGCGTTGCCCGCGTCGCGAGGCTTGGCCTCTCGCGAGGGTCTTGTGTTGTTGATGACAAAGCTGGGTCATACCAGGCCGTTGATGAAGCCACGTGGTGGGCTGCAGGCAGGCAGGGCTGGATACCCACGAATCCAGGACGCCGACAGTAGCCCCCGGGCTCAAGGCGCGCTCGAACTTGGCTTCCAGGTGAAGCCAAAGGGCAAGTGTGGAGCACCGCGGGCCCTAAGAGCCTGCGACATTGAAGACACGTGGGACTTGATGGGATGTGGGCGTCTCCACTTCCCCACGTCGCCTTGATATCCGGCAGACCCAACAGCTGCGCATTGTCAGTGCAGCATACCCTTCGAAAATTACCGTGCTCGGCTTTTGTTTCCTCCTTCCCAATCTTGCCGCTGCGTCCATAGATCTGGCGCCAGCGGCTCGCCCTCTTTTAGTACTCGCCATGGCCCCCAAGCCGAGGAGGAAGAAGGGGAAGCCGCTCGCCCCGGTCGATCCTCCGCCCGCCCTGGAGCCAGCCCTTGAGCAGCCGACTGTGATCAATGAGGAGGGGCTGGACAAGGTTCGCCATGCGCTCGCCGCCGATTCAAATGAAGGGAGGGCGACGGCTGCCCGCCCTGCATCTTGGCAAACTAGAGAGATGAGCGCCACCGAGATCCCCATCTATCTCCATGCTCTTCTTGCTGGGTTGATTCCTCCTTTCTCCCCTTTCTTCAACGCTATGATGTCGCATTACCAGATCCATCTGCTGCATCTGGATCCCCGCTCTGTCATCCTTCTCAGCGTCTTTGTCTTCCTATGCGAGGCCATGGTAGGCATCACTCCTTTCGCGGCCTTGTTTCACCATTTCTTCTTGCTTCAGTTGGCTGACGCACGCCAATGCTCTGGGTGCGCAATGTTTGAAGCCGTGGCTGCGACCGCTGGTTCGGGGATTGATTTCGAGCTCTCGCCTACTGCGAAGGGGTTTTGGAAGCAGTGGCTTCTTATGGATGCCCGTGCGTTCAGCTCCCTGCTCTTGACTCCTGGGGCGCCGACCTCGCCTAGCTCCGGCTGGTGCCATGAGAGGCTCTTCGATTGGCGTCTTGCTTTCGTCTGCAAGAGACTGGCGAGGCTTCAGGAACTAGAGGTGACGACGCCAATGGTGGTGAAGGAATTCGTGAAGCAGCGCATTGCTCCCCTCCAGCGCCACTCTCGCCCGATGTTGGACTTCACAGGCGTCGAATATCCAATCAGGCTATAGAGGCCGTCGCTTGCTGCTGACACCTTGGGCATGGTGCTCAAGCTTCTGACTGGAGAGTCCAAGCCTGCTGACCTTCTGGGGGGTGGCTGCATTCTCTATCTGTGCTTGAACAAGGCGGCCTTCGCTGGGCAGATGCCTCTGTTCGATGAGTGGGGGTTGCTTCCCAAGGGCCTTGAGGGGCCCTGTGAGAACCCCATCTTCGTGGCTCCTCTCCTGATCGACCCTGCCGTGTGCACCCCGAGTGTGGAGGCAGGGGGCGCGCACCTTCATCAGCTATCGAGAGCTCCTCTAGAGGCCCGGCCCCGCTAGTGGCTCAATAGGCCGAGGCTTCTGGGGCCCTGGAAGGAGCTGCCGCAAAACCGACACAACCCCAAGCTCCGAAGGAAGAGGCTTCTGGCGCCCAGGGTGGTGGCTCCAGAGTGGTTGCTGACGGCGAAGAGCGCACCAACGGCCCCGGAATCATGAGCAAGAAGGTCTCGCCAGGTGCCCCTGCCCTTGGGACCCCTGCCCCTGATGCCCCACCGAGCGCTCCCCCTCCCGAGGATTGCCCGTTGGGGTCTGGTCGGCCCCGCCTGTGCCTTGAGTCACTCCTGAAGAGGAAGAGGTCCCCATGCCGCAACGATGGCACCCATCGGCCGCTGAAGCCGAGGAGATCCGTGGCTGCCAATGAGTAAGTACATTTGCTGTTGACCTCCTCGCGTGCCGCATTTCCTCATGGTTGGGGTTTTGCAGGGCCCCCACAAAGGCGAAACCTCGGGAGGCAGGCATCCCCAAGGGTTCTAGCTTGACGCATGCGTGCAGCCCCCAGCACCCCGATCCTATGTTGGGCGTGGGACCAACTCCAGTAAACACGACGTCGTGAGGGTGCCCCGGAATTGGGCCCCATGCTTCCTCTCCTCGCGACTCTGCGCGGGAGCCGGGGGCTGTACCGGTGATCCTTCCTCTTGTTATTGTCGGCAGGGGGGGTGTCACGCCCAATATGCGACCCTATCCAAAAGGAACTCGAAGGTCCCACCAAGGATAGACCCGCATATTGAAACACTTTTGCATGGTGGATATCATTACATCAACATTACATAAAACATGGGGATACATACAAGAGGCATACAATGCCACACGAATACAACATCATAATACATAAGAGCATCATCCGACTATGGATGAAACACAAACAGAAGCTCAAACGACATCCACCCTGCTAGCCCAGGCTGCCGACCTGGAACCTATCCCCTGATCGAAGAAGAAGAAGAAGAACTCAACGCAAGCAAGCATCACTCTCGCATCATGATCATTGCATAACCTGTACCTGCAACTGTTGTTGTAGTAATCTGTGAGCCACGAGGACTCAGCAATCCCATTACGATGGGTATCAAGACTAGCAAAGCTTAAAGGGAATGGAAGGGGTAAAGTGGTGAGGTTGCAGCAGCGACTAAGGATATATGGTGGCTAACACACGCAAATAAGAGCAAGAAGAGAGCAAAAGGAACGGTCGTGAAACTAGCAATGATCAAGAAGTGATCCTGAACTCCTACTTACGTCAAACATAACCCAGAAACCGTGTTCACTTCCCGGACTCCGCCGAAAAGAGACCATCACGGCTACACACACGGTTGATGCGTTTTAATTCGGATCTGGTGTCAAGTTATCTACAACCGGACATTAACAAATTCCCATCTGCCTATAACCGCAGGCACGGCTTTTGAAAGATTATACCCTGCAGGGGTGTCCCAACTTAGCCCATGATAAGCTCTCGCGATCAACGAAGGATATACCTTCTCCCAGGAAGACCCGATCAGACTCGGAATCCCGGTTTACAAGACATTTCGACAATGGTAAAACAAGACCAGCAAAGCCGCCCGATGCGCCGACAATCCCGATAGGAGCTGCACATATCTCGTTCTCAGGGCAACACCGGATAAGTCAAGCTACGAGTAAAACCAGCCCTCAAGTTGCCCCGAGGTGGCCCCGCAGGCTGCTCGGTTCGGACCAACACTTAGACAAGCACTGGCCCGGGGGGGGGGGGGCTAAAATAAAGATGACCCTCGGGTTGGCTGACCCAAGGGAAAGGTATAGGTGGTGGTGAGGCAAATGGTAAAACCAAGGTTGGGCCTTGCTGGAGGAGTTTTATTCAAAGCGAACTGTCAAGGGGGTCCCATAAATCACCCAACCGCGTAAGGAATGCAAAATCCGGGAACATAACACTGGTATGACGGAAACTAGGGCGACAAGAGTGGAACAAAACACCAGGCATAAGGCCGAGTCTTCCACCCTTTACCAAGTATATAGATGCATTAATAATATAAGAGATATTGTGATATCCCAACCAAAATCCTGTCCACCATGGAGCAATCTTCATCTTCACCTACAACTAGCAACGCTATAAGAGGGCTGAGCAAAAGTGGTAACATAGCCAAACAACGGTTTTCATAGGAAAAGTGTCAAAGGTTAGAGGTTCATGGCAATATGGGAGGCTTGATAAACAAGTGTTAGGTAGCGCAGCAAAGCGATAGAACGAAGCAACTAGCATAGCAATGATAGTAGTGAGATCCAGGGTAGCGATCATCTTGCCTGAAATCCCGCAAGGAAGAAGAACGAGTCCATGAAGAAAATGAACGGATGAAGCCGAACCAAGCGTAGACGAACGAATCCTCACGATCGCAACGAAACAGGAACTATCGAGAAGAAACACACAACATAGTAAACACACCACACATGAACAAGGCATGATGCACAAACAAGTATGATGCAAGACAAGACTACATGAAGCTACTCATGGCAAGAGATGATGCAAACAAGAGCAACACATCAAGGCAAGTTTAAATGAGGCCGGGAACAATATATAACAATTCCGGTAAGTCCTCATATGCATATTTCGAAATTGGTCCAGATCTGAATAAACCTTATGTTCAAGTTTTTAAGCAGCAATTTAAGATGCACCAAGATGATCTACACGAGATTCTAGTCAAGTTACATATAAAGTACATTTAGTTTGGAGCTACGACCTAGAAGATATGAGCAAAACGAGTTAAACATGGCATTGCTGCAAAATGCACCCAAACATCAAGCAAACATCTCAAAACAAGGATGCAACATGATAATATGAAACTACATGCGATTCTAAGCAAGTTTCATATAGAGCACACTCAAAAGGGAGCAACGGTTCAACACACACACATGAAACAAGTTATAGCAACAATCTGTCCAAAACAGCAACTAGGCATATTGTAAGCAACAAAACAATAAGCTACAACACCTCAACAAGAAAACAAAAGGCATGTGCATGATGTACAGGTAAAGCATAACAACACATGAACACTGAGCTATCTCCATAAATCACTAGAACATGCTCAAACACACATGGCAAGATTGCAAGTAATAACAATTCAGACTTTGCAGAAAATAACATCAGGTTGCAATGTTTAGAGCTATCAAACAGCATGTTATAGGAACTTATAATGGCAAACAAAGGCATGGCATGAATCTACTAATTGCATAGAACAAGAGTCCCTTACAGATCATGAGCCAAAAAGGATCAGAAAATATGATGGCACCCATGTAAACATGGCAAGTTATATTACAGATTCAAACATGGCAGGAACAGAATTATGAAGGCATGTTGGTGAGCTTGTGCAACTCACTACAGAGCAATACATGGCATGGAAAGGCACCCAACAGTAAGAAGACATG
The DNA here is from genome assembly GCF_018294505.1 of Triticum aestivum. NCBI lineage: Eukaryota > Viridiplantae > Streptophyta > Magnoliopsida > Poales > Poaceae > Triticum > Triticum aestivum. Next base: position 334,358,976 of record NC_057801.1, read on the forward strand.
TTTGTGAAGCTAAGCATGGCAATAGAAAGGTCATAGGGTGCATGGAACACTAGCAACAATCATGACAACAACTGAACTTAATGTTAACAGGCTGACAGCAACATTATGAAGCAATTTAGAGCAAGATTACAACAAGATACAACAACCTATAATTGCAACCAGGCGCATGGATGGATATAGCATGACATGTAGAACAAAACATATTTAGTGAACATCTCCAGATTATGCATAGAATGATTAGTAGCAGCAGGTTTACATAGCGTCACGAAATAACAGATTCAGGCTAGCAAAACAGCAACATCAAGTGCACTACTTAACAAGCTCTATTCACTCACCACAAGTCATTGCATGACAAGATAAGCATAGCATTAGCAAGAAGACATGTTTATGAAACAAACCAAGGCAAGAACAAGTTCATAGCATGCAAGTATCAACTACAACAACCTTGGCAAAATTGAATAACATGTAAACAATCTACCAGGAAACATTTTGTAGCAAAAGTAGAGCATGAAAATGACATGCTAGACTACTCCATAATTGCAACAAGGGGCATGAATGGATAGAGCAAAACCATATGTTCAAAACATCCTTACTGAAGTATCTCAAAATATGCATGGATCTCTCTGTAGCATCAAGTTTACATGACATCAAAATAACATCAGAACATGGACTAAAATCAGCAACATCACGATGCCTAATTTGCATGCTTGTGCTAGTCACCACATTGATCACAAAAATACATGGTAAGCACCTCTGTAAAGAAGACATGTCATAGTACAAAACACATGTAGACATCAACCTCATAGGATGCACACATCAAACATGGCAAAAATGACAAAAAAGCAAGTTCTGTTAACAGACAGCAGACAACATCATGAAGCAATCTTGCAACGATGATTCAGGCATCACGATGGACTCAAATGAACATGATGCGATGGAATGAAATGATGTACTCGTTGAGACGAACAATTTGACATATTATACGCACAAAACGGAGCTACGGATGCAGAGATATGATGCGATGAACATGGCATGATAATGTCAAAATATTCGGGACTTAGTGAAAATTGGACCTCGGGGAAAGTCAACGCGGGACAGAGGGATCCGGGACAGGACGGCATGTTTGGTTCGGCGAGGTGGTGGATCTCATCCACCCTGCAGTTCCGGGCCGGATCTCGCCGGATCCGGCCGGAGTCTTCGCCGGAGACGGTGGCCGGAGGCGAGGGAGAGGCCGGGGAGGCGCGGCCGGAGGTCGGGCGCGGCACGGCGACGCGATGGAGGGACACGGCAGCGCGGCGAGGAAGCGAGGCGGCGGCGGCGCTCCGCGGCGGAGGCGGGCGCCTGCGGGCGGAGGGCGGCGGCGGCAGGCCGCCTCGGGCGCGCGGCCGGGGCGGCGGCGGAGGCGGCCGAGCCGCGGAGAGGCGACGCGGGTAGCGGCGCACGCGGGCAGCGCGCCCTGTGGCGAGGCGGCGGGGATGAGGCACGGGCGGCGGAGGCACGCGGGGTCGTCGGCGGCGCGGGCGAGGTCGCCGGCAGGGAGCTCCGGCGGCGGGGAGCGGCGCTGGGCCGCGGGCCGAATGGGCGGACGGCGGCGGCGGCGCGGGCTCGCGCGGGCCCGATCCGGGCCCCGCGGGCCGCGGCGACGGTGGGCGGCGGCGGACGCGTCCGGTGGCAGGCGGACATGTCCGGTGGCGCAGAGAAGGTGAGATCTAGGGTTTGACTGCGAAAATGGACGGGGGATGCCTTTATATAGGTAGAGGGAGCTAGGAGTGTCCAAATGAGGAGCGGTTTTCGGCCACGCGATCGTGATCGAACGACCGAGAGCATGGAGGGGAGTTAGATGGGTTTTGGGCCAGTTTGAAGGGGTGTTGGGCTGCAAAGAGAAAATGGGGTTTCGGGCTACGCGGTTAACCGTTGGGGTATCAAACGACCTCCAAATGGCACGAAACTTGACAGGTGGTCTACCGGTGGTATACCAAGGCCGCTTGGCAAGACTCGATCCATTCCGAGAACGTTTAACACCCGCACACGAAAACAAGGTCTGAGAGGGGCGACGGGCGCGCGCGAGAGGTCCGGACTCCGAACGGAGAACGGAGAGAACCGGGAGAACCTGAATGGATGCAAGTTTTGAAAACATGCCGATGAAATGCAGATGATGACATGGAAAAATGCAACATGCAAACAAATGACATGGCAACGACGGCGAATAACTGGCAGACACCTGGTGCATCAAATCCGGGGCGTTACAACACTCCTCCACTAACAAGAGATCTCGTCCCGAGATCTTAGGACCGAGACGGAAGGGAAAATGGATGAGGTGAAGCAAGAACTCAAGAGAAGAAGCAAAGAATCGAGAGCACTCGACAAAAAGAGAGGAACGACGAGAATGACGAGAATCCAAAGCTCACGGAATCAGATAGACTATGAAACCACTCCGGTTAGAACGAGATAAGAAACGAATAAGACTGAAAGGATTTAGGTAGCACTCCGGCTGAAAATGGAAGGAAAAGAACAAGAACTTGAGGGGATGGAATGATACCTGATGAAGACATGACACAAAACCTCCGGAAAGAATTGAAAGAGTATTCAATGAAAAGAATTTAGAAGGATTGAATGGAGTTGTTGAGAAAATCAACAACGAAAGAATAAGCTTGTTGTGGTCTTATAGATAACATCTCAAGATCATGAGGTGATAACTGGCCACAAACGGAAATGATTGGATAGCTTAGAAGAACTAAGAAATGCAAAACTCCACTTCAAAAGAAAACGGAGAATTAATTGCACTTCGAGATGCGAGAAGAAAAGCTACTTGAACGCCACCAACAAAATCTTGATGAACTCTTGAAGAATGATTTAAATCATGAAGAACCACCATGAAGAACTCCGGTGACAAAAGGATGACGAGATAGAATGAAGGAAGAAAGAATAAGATGAGCCTTGTGATGATTTAGATGGAGGTTCCGACGAAATGGCTGAGGAAATTTTGAACTCCAAAAAAGAAAAGACGAAAAGACTTGGAACTAGAATTTATTCCTCACGAACAAACTCCGAAGGAAGGGATTACTCACTTGGATGAAATAAGAATAAGATTTATTGTATGCTTATCCTTCATCAAATTAAATTGATGACAAGCAATGGATTTTTGCATACTACTTATTCTTCTTGAAAAGGATTGAGAAGAGATATCGCGCCACCTTGAGAAGGTCTTCATGAACCACCGGTAGGATTCGAAAGAACGGATGGATTAATATGATAACAAAGGAAAAGGAGTCTGAAGGAACCACTGTAAGAATTCGCGACTCAGGAGCCTAACTGGTCACGTAGCCCCTCACCCCTTAGTTCCGAAAGGCTAACGGCGGTTGAGGTATGCGCGGGGCCGGGCTCTGCCGACATAGAACGGTAAATTTACCCATATATCTGCCTCCCTACTTGCTGTTCGTGCGTCAAGGGGGACTCCTAAGCATCGCAACTCAGGAGCCTAACTTGTCACGTAGCCCCTCACTCCTTGGTTCCGTCCTGGTTTTTGGTCGGGGCTTACGGCGGCTGAGGTATGCGCGAGGCCGGGCTCTGCCGACGTAGAACACAAGCAATAGGAAGGAAAAGCGCAAATCTCAAGGAACTCAAAAGAAAATACTACAGTCCATAGAGTACTTCGACAACGCCAAACACAAGTTTAAACGCCTCCACGAGGCATGATGCATGTTGCAGGAACTAAAAGCAGGACGGGAGCTGCGAAGGGGTCACTTTCTGGCGGTGCCATCACCGGTGACAGAGCTGTGCTGGGCGACTTCGCCTCGTGGAGCCTCAGGATCGGCAGCGCCTCGCTTTGGCTTGGTGCTGAAGGCTTGGAACTTCGCCAGCAGAGCCTCTGCTCGACCCTTCACGGCCTCAGCAGCGAGAGCGGCAAGCTCGCCGCTCATGGGCTCCAGCAGGTTGTCAAGGTCGACGTCGGGGTCGCGAAGGTAGACGTGGGTGAAGACGCGCGTTAGCGCTGCTAAAGAAAGGACACGTGCCTCGGCCTCAGCCGTGGGGCCAAGGCCAAGGGTGACATCTTCAAGGGCGCGGACCAAGAAGGGAAGCAGCTTGGTGGGGCCGTCCTCGGCGCCAGCTAGCGGGCTTCCCAGGCCGCTACCATAAGGCGACTTTAGCAAAGTGCGAGCCTTCACCTCCAGCTTCGCGAAGGCCACGCGGTCCTTGGCCAGGACCCGCGCCTTGCCGTCCAACTCGATCCTCTTCGCCTCCAAAGCCTGCTGCAGCGCGCCTAAGCGGCCTTGGTGCTCATCAAGCTTGGCATCCCGGTCCTTGGCGGCCGCCTCACGAGCCTTCATGTCTTCCTCCTCCTGGCAGACACGGGCCTCCTTGGCAAGCTGGTCGCGCAGGCCTTGCAGCTCACTCTCCAGCACCTCGCAACGACCCCGGACATCCGCAACCTCACCCAAGGTGGCGTCGCAAGCGGCCTTCGCCTTGAGGGTGGCTTGCTTCTCCTCGTCGCAAGCTGTCGCGGCCGGAGCCAGCGCCGCGCGGACTGAAGCATCAGAGCGAACCCAGCCGGAGGCCAGCTCCAGGCGCCCAGCCACCAAGCAAGGGTCGGCGCCCAGAAGATCTTTCCGCAGCTGGTCCAGCTCAGCAGCAGCACGATCCAGGACAGTAGAAGGAGGAGGAGAGATGGCAGTCGGCAGAGTAGGGGGAGAAGACGGCAGCGTAATCACAACACCGTGAGTCGAGACCTTCTGCGCCCCTACGATTGCGGAAGTGCGTCAGGCAAGGACACCTCGGGAGCCGCTTGGGCCACGGGGGCTGAGCTCGCCCCAGCTAGCCCTGCCAGGCCTCGCGAGGATGACCGGGTAGGAGAGGCCCGCATCTTGTCACCCCCTTCTCCCGTGGATGGAGGTACTGCCCCGGACGAAGCCTCAGGAGCCCCCTTCAGCTTTTTCGCCGCAGGCAGCGGCCTAGCCAGGGAATATGAACGTCAAGCCTCAACAACGAAGCAAGAAGCAAAGCGGGAATCAAGCACTTACTGGTCATCGCTCGCGGGCTCAAGCAACCTCCGGCCCAACTTGAAGCCCGAAGCCGGCTGCTGGGATCAACCTCAAGAGGCTCGGGAGCAGGAGGCGCGTCTACAGATCGCCTCGGAGCCAGAGCAGACCCCCGGGGAAGCAGCCCCGTCCTGTCCTTCTTCGGGATCAGGGGCGAGCTCTCGCCACCTCGCTCGTTGCCGTCCTCGTCATCATCCGGCATGAGGCGAAGAGCGCGGGACCTGCACCGAGAGAGGGGTGCCCTTGACTCCCCGTTGGTAGCCTCGGAATCGGGCTCCTCTTCCTGCTCCTCTTCCTCCTCCTCTTTGCTGGAGTTGCTGGAGGACACGTTCACCGTCGCCAGGGCCGCCAGGTCCTCGGGAACCTCTGCGCGCACAGGCCCGTCCCCATCGAAAGCGGGCATGGAGTTCACCACCTTCTCCTAGTCCTCCCGAAGGAATAGGGGCACAGGAGCACCCTCCAGTCTCGCCACGTCACCCCCAACCAAGGATTGGAGGGCCACGGCCAGATCTTCGTCGGCCAGGACTTCGGGGTTCGGGCAAAGGGCGGCGTCGCCCCCTCCCCCCCCGAGCCTCCATATCGGGAGCGAATATTCCCGAAGCGGAGCCACCCGGTGCTCCAGGAACTCCCTCAGGAGCGACGCCCCGGTCAGCTTCGCCGTCGCCATGTTGCCCGGCCACAGGTCCGCGTCCATCCTCTCCAGCACTGGCTTCGCGCGGGGATCAACGAGCTCCCCGCGAGACCAAGCGTCAATAGACTTGGGCGCCACATGCCGGGGATGGATGCGCCCAGCATCCACCATGACCCACTTGCTCATGAAGCCTTCAATCCTCTTCCCGGGCTTCGAGATGGCATTGGAGGTGCCGTACGCGACAAAGCTCGCGCACGTGGTGATGGGGCCGCAAGAGACCCAGAGGTAGAAGTAATGGCGTAGCAAGGCCACCGAGGGCCTTACCCCGACATGAGCCTCACAGTAATAGGCGAAAATCGCCAGGAGAAGAACAGAGTTGGGATGGAGGTGCAGAGCTAGCAGGTTGTAATGGTGGAGAATAGAAAGGAAGAACTCAGAAAAGGGGGGCACCAGACTGGCGACGATGGCACTCACGAAGAGCGGGTAGAAGGTGCTTCCTTCGTCCTCAGGAAGGGCGGAACCAACCTTAAGAACGGCCGCCCCGTCATTGCCTTGCGCCGCCATCATCTGGCGCGTCAGGGCAAGGTTCTTCCCCGACACATTCGAAGGATCTAGAGCGGGCAAGTACCATGCTCCGGCTGGGGTCTGGCGACGCGCCATGCCTTGCTAGGATGCAGAGTTGGAGTAGATCTGGGGATTTCGGAAGCAAGAAGGATAGGAGCGAGAAAGGGGATCCGGGCAATGACTGGAGAAAGGTAAAGAAGGAAGGCCCAAATGGGTACCGCTCTTTTGTCAACTCGTGCAGTTGCCGAGGCCTCGTGGGGGACCCAGGACGCCCACGTCCAATCAACCGCCATGTGGCGCCCAAGGCCGCATGCTATTGGGGCCCGCGGCGCTTCGCACTTGTCCCTTCGCTTCTCTACTAAGCCAAGTCCGGGCGCGCCTTGGGCCCGGGGGCTACTGTCGGCGTTCTGGGAACGGGGGTACCCAGACTTGCCTGCCTGCGGCCTGCGGCGTGGCTCAAGGAGCGGCCCAGTACGGCCCATCTTATCAACACACGCTCAAGATCCTCGCGATGGGCCAAGCCTCGCGGGGCGGACGACAGGAGGCTTCCTCGGGCACGGCCTCGTCAGGCTAGCTCGCGAGGAGGCGGAGAGATCAAGGCGGGGTACCTCGCGAGGTGCTCATGACGCAAGCCATGATGACCAAGGCCAGGCGAGAGTCGGGCAGAGTCCTTGTTTCCTCTTTGGTGCAAAGGGGGCAAGCGCATGCGAGAGTATCAAGCAAAGACAACCATTTCGGTGCAACAAGACCAAGACCGGCAGGACGGCAGAACGGAGGTCATTGTGGAGCCCAAGCCAGCGTCATCGTCAGGGTCTTTGGCAGGCGAGGACCAACTTTAGTCAGGATAAGTGTACCAGATGTTCCCCTTCAAAATGGCCAATTGTTGGCGCCCTTCCCGCTCAATATTTGGGGAGAGGCCCAGGGCCTCTGCCTATAAATAGGACTAGCCACCCACAGGGTAGGAGGGGATCCGAGGCATCGGCATCTGGAGATAGAGAGAGAGAGAGAGGTGACTGAACTCCCCTTTGCAGTTCGTCGCCCTAACCAAGAACAGACCCTTGCGAGGCTGTTCTTCCTTGTACTGTTCATCATCAGCCCCTGAGGCAATCCACACACCACAAACTGGAGTAGGGTATTACACCACAATGGTGGCCTAAACCAGTATACATCTCATGTCCCTTGTGTTGTTCTTCGTGTAGTTTTAGATCCTTGAGAGGCGACGAGACACGGGTAGGCAGTAGGTGTGATCTCCGCGTGCACCCCAGAGTTCGAACCTCGAGGGTCTGCCAGAACCCGAAATCCGACTCTTGACACTTGACTTAATTAAAACGCAACAACCGCGTGTGTAGCCGTGATGGTCTCTTTTCGGCAGACTCCGGGAAGTGAACATGGTCTTTGTGTTATGATTGTGCGTAAGTAGTTTTCAGGATCACTTCTTGATCACTTCTAGCTTCTCGACCGTTCCGTTGCTTCTCTTCTCGCTCTTATTTGCGTATGTTATCCACCATATTTGCTTAGTGCTTGCTACAACTCCACCTCATTACCACTCCCTGCCCATAAGCTTAAATAGTCTTGATCTCGCGGGTTTTGAGATTGCTGAGTCCTCATGACTCACCAGATACTATCACAACAGTTGCAGGTGTCGATGATACCAGTGCAGGTGTTGCAACCGAGCTCATATGGGAGCTCAATGAAGATCTTGGTCGTTGCTATGTTTCGTTTCATGTTGATCAGTAGTGGAGCCCAGTTGGGACGATCGGGGATCTAGCAGTTGGGTTATTTTCTTTTCTTTTTGCTTCATCCGTAGTCGGACTATGTGTGTACTCTGATTGATGTATGAATTATATGTTCATTGTGTGAAGTGGCGATTGTAAGCCAACTCTTTATCCCATTCTTGTTCATTACATGGGATTGTGTGAAGATGACCCTTCTTGCGACAAAACCACCATGTGGTTATGCCTCTAAGCCGTGCCTCGACACGTGGGAGATATAGCCGCATCATGGATGTTACAAGTTGGTATCAGAGCCGACCCAAATAGTTACACGGATGTTTGCGGATAGGTGCGCAGTCATGTTGTTCATGACGTTTGTGACCCATCGTGGCACATGGCATGGTACATGTACCAGACTGGATGCACAGACGTATGTGCCAAGAGGGAACGTTCCTGTGGTCCGACAAAGACGTTGGTTCCTCTGAGTGGGGGTGTATGTCATAGACTGGCTTATTAGGTATGATAGACTACTCATATCAATAAGGAATTCCTTCTTTTCTGGGAGCCCATTCGAACAGAACTCCAAAGTTAAGTGTGCTCAGCTTGGAGTAGTTTCAGGATGGGTGACCGACCGGGAAGTTGCTCCCGGGTGCGCATGAGTGAGGACAAAGTGTGCAGAAAAGACTAGTATTGATCTGTGGAGCCAGTCTAGATCATGCCAGGAGTAACGTCCACTAGCGGGTGTGTCCGGGGCGTTACAAGTTGGTATCAGAGCCATCCTCGACTTAGGAGCCCCCTACTTGATCGAATCGCTGATGTTGTTGAGTCTAGAACACAAATGTTTTGTGTCTTAGGATTATATATATCGGAGAGTAGGATTCTTTTTACTCCTCAGTCCCTTCGTCGCTCTGGTGAGTCCTCCTGACGTAGATGTTTTGTCTTTCCTCTCCTCAAATTTCACTAAATTTTTTTAGGATCACACGGGTATCTTGGGATTGTTCCGATATTCTTGTGACGAGAACATTGTTCTTGGTGCCTCCTGACATTTAGGGGTTGTGGCAGTGTCCCGGGGAGTTGAGCTCCGAGGTGTTGTCGTCACAATTTTATCGTTGCAGTTCTGGAATACCTGAGTTTCACCGACAACGAAAATGTCTTTTATGCAGCTAGTGGTAAGATAACCTCGACGCCACCCAGTACTGGGGCGGGAGTTCAGGAGTATTGCCATAGCTAGTATAACAGATGCTTTTCGAAGGTTGAGGTACACGATTTCCGAAGGTTTCTTGGTTATGTGTTGATGGATGGATACAGTTGGATGTAGGGATTGTTAGTTTTGGGTGAGATATATATTGCTTCCCCTGTATCCCCAACACCAGATTGCATAACCAGAAAGTTTTGGGAGTTTTACAGGTGGGAATTCAAGTAGCTCTAGTTTTTTCTTTCCTACAGATGCATGATATGAGATTGGGGTCCGACGTCTAGTGGTCCGCCTATCCACAGTCGTTTTTACAGTGGTCTCGTTGTGTCCTAAGAATCCTTGGCTATGCTGATTTGGGGATGCTTCGTATGTCATGTGCACTGCCTTGTACATGATGGTGTTGTACGATCGAGCCTGCGTGGGCCCCACCACGAATACTTCGGACGAAATCTCTATCATATGTTTGTTTCTGGCTTATTTTGCAAGCCAAATCCTTTGTTTTGTTTTATTTGTGGTATTCGAGTTGCTTCGATGTCAAGTGTTGATTCCATACCTTTTCCTAAATGGTGTTCTCATATTTCTATGGGAGTGCTAATCCTTCTTGATCACTGAGGTTGTCATGTTAATTCTTTTACAATTGGCGTGCTTCTCTTCAAGTGGATCCGATCATTTCAACATCCGCAAGATCAATTCCAAGTTTTCTCCATGGTATCCATTCCATCTGCCCCAAGTTGCCTTTGTTTTTTTCCCGCCCTCCCATCCTTTTCTTCAAGGACTCAGATTTCTTAATCAAGTATCCTTTTATTGATGGGAAGTCTCTCCATTCTTTTCCGTCAATGTTCTTACCCGATGATTCTCAGGAAAATACTAACAGAGCTTCAAGTTTATTATTCTTCGTTCTCTTTTCTTCTCCGATGGATTAATTTCAAGTTTCGGTGTTGATCATATCTCTTCCTTTCGTTTCACATATCTTCCCATGTGAATTTATTGTCCAAGGCTCTTATTTATTCACCTCTCCCAGTTCATATCCGGAGTGTTGAAGATATCTTAGAAGATTCGTGTTTCCATTCTTAATCCATTCAAGCTATTTCGAGATTATTATCTCATTCAAGTCATTTAATTCAACTGGTGCAATCTCTCTTTAAAATCATTTCAACGGTGTTTCTCTTCAGTGGGCCCTAACCCACAGGTCTTTTTCCAGGATCTTACTTGACTCTTCTAATTTTCCCGGAGCCATTACCAAATTATTTTCGAAGTTTGACGTAAGAATGAATTTCATCAGTCAGATGTTTTCCGAGATCGATTTCCAATTATTTTTCATTGTTGGCTCAACCTCTTTGTTTTTCATTCTCCCGGAGTATCTCAACAATTCATGGTGGTGTTTCTCATCGTCATTCTCAACACCAGAAGACCGAGGAAGAGATTTCTCCTAAAATCTTGGTCTATTCTCTTGAAGATTCATGGTTCTAGCTTCATGCCATCCTCATAATTGTTTTTGATTATGACAATTCTTTTCTTACCATCCGAAGCATTTCATGAGTTGTTTCCATTTCTTTCCTCTGAAGGCCATCATGCCATAATTCTTCATTCTCAGCGTGTAGCTATCGTTCTCCAAATCTTACCGGTGAATCGTTCAAATATCTTCTAATCAGTTCATGATCTCTTCGTTCTCAGGTATCTAAATCCCCTCAAGTATCTTCATTCGTTTTCCCAATTCTTCCTGGTGAATTGTGCCTTTGCTAGTTTCATTTTCAATTCGTATGGTGGTTCATTCCAGATTTCACTTCCTTTGTTCTCATATTAATTTATTCGTTGTTTCAACCCCACCGGTGGATCCATCAAGACCTTCTCAAGTTTACGCTATATCTCTCTTAATCCTTTCTGCGAGAATAAGTAGTATGCCAAATCCGTTGTTTGTCATCAATTTAAATTGATGAAGGATACACATAACGTAATTCTTATTATTGTTTCATCCAAGTGATCTAGTTTCTTCTTTCCATAGTTGTTCATCATGTCATTTTCTTGGTTCGAGATGCTTCATCTTTTCTTTTCCGGAGTTCCAAGTTTTCCGCATTATCTCGTCGCGAAGCTCCATCAAAATCATCGCAAGGCTTCACCTTGTGTTTTCAACTTCTCTTTCTTTTTATCATCCTTTTATTACCAGAGTTCTTCATGGAGGCTCTACATGATGGTTCATCAAGGATTATTTTCATTCTTCAATTGTTCTTCCAGATTTCTGTTGAAGTTATGATCTGTCAAGCTATATTCAAAATTAAATAGGGTGCTCAACACATGTTTTGTTTTGAGGAGTTCAAGTATTCTTCATCTTGCATACCAAAGTGCAATTCTTTCTACCTTATCTTTTGAGATGGTGTTATATCATTCTTGGCAATTTCCATTCATGTTTCACGATTCACATGTTGTCAAGAATGAGGTATTTTTTACCTAGAGCCTTCCCTAAGGAATGTTGATATTGTGGTGATTATCCATGGTCCAAGTTATCCCTCTATCATCTTGGTGGAAGAAGTTTTTCATCTCGTTGGTGTTATCAATTATATTATTTGTTTTCGCAGTGGCAGAATTTTGCCTCAATTTTGAGAAGCTTTCCATAAGCCCACTACAAGCTTATTCGTTTCGTTGTTGGTTTTCCAACAACCCCGTTGTAACCTTCTCGGAAGGGTGCTTTCCAAGCTCAGTTATGGCAGAAGTTGGCATTTTCTTCTCCATTCTGTTATTCCAATGATGTATCTTCTATTCTTTCTTCCAAAGGCATTGTGATGTTTCTCTCTTCACTCATCTTCTCGTATTGAGGATCATGTTCTTTTCATGCTTATCCATTTAACTGGAGTTTCGTGTCCTCTTTTCAAGTTCTTTTCATCTTATCAAGTCTTGCATCTCTTTTCAACCGGAGTGTTATCCGATTTTGATCTTCCTTGTTCCTTGTTTATCTCGTTCCAACCAAAGTGGTTCCAATTCCTTCTTGTCCATTATACTCGTCATTCAAAGGTTTGCAACCTCCAAGGTTCACATGGTGTTCCTTGTTTCAATTTTCTACCGCAATGCTCTCAATTGTGTTCAACTCTGTTGTGTTCTTTCTTTCAACTTTTCAACCTCTCAAGGTTCTTTGGTTTCACTCATTTGTCGAAGAAGCAACTTAGTTTTACCTCCTCTCTTCCTCTTCTGTTTCTCTCCGGTGCCATCCTAGATCTCAAGACGAGATCCTCTTGTAGTGGTGGAGTGTTGTAACACCCCGAGATCGACGCTCCAGATGCCTTCCTTGTATTCCGAGATTCGGCATGTGATTTGTTTTGTTCGTTGCATTCATCTTTGCATCGTGTGATTTGCATCATGTCATCATGCACCCCCTTGTTAAAAACTCAAATAAATAAATGTTATGGATCTTTGATCCATTTAAATTGAGGGAAATGCACATGGTGATTTCTCTTTATAACATATATCCTCCCAATATTATTAGGGAGCTATAAAAATTATATTCCATTAATTTGGAATTTACCCCAATACACGTGCATCTTAAATCCCTTGGCCTTTCCTTCTTCGAGTTTTGACTCGTTACCCTGCCTATATTTCTTTTCCCTTTTATTGAGGCTCCTCCTTAAATCTCAACAATTTTGACCACACCAAACCTAGTCCCAGTTCAAACCCATTTGAATGATATTTAAATGAGTTTGAATTTAAATCTTGCATTCGTGCCTCTTTTCTATTTTTCTTGGATCAAGCTCCATTTTATGAGTCCGAGAAAAATACCCTCCTGCTCAAGCTCCACCACTAACCTCTCTTTCTTTTCTTTCTCATCTCTGTTTTGTTTTTATTTATTTATTTTTAGAGTGAGAGAGAGCCCAGCAGCCAGGCCGACCTGCTTCCCTGCAGTCCTTTTGGCCCAAGGCCCAGCCGCGCCCCCTTAACCATAGCGATCCCTCCACTCGCCCTCAATCCCCATCTCTCCCGATGCCCCCTCACTTGCGCCGCTAGGGTGAGCCCCAGATCGATCCCCTTTCCCCTCCACTCGTCTCCCTCCTCGCAACAGGGAGAGGAGCTCCCTCGTCCCCACCGTCCTTCGGCTCGTCGCTGCCGAGCGCCTCCTTCTCGTCCTCGTAGCTCCTCCGCCGTGGCTGCACCTTCACCACCACACACGCGTCGTTGCCCGTGCCATGACCAAGCTGGCCTCCTGCTCCGACGTGGTTGCGCTGCAGCGCGTCCTTCGTTGCCGGAGCGAACCCTTGACTGAGACCGCCCTCCTCCTATCGCGCTCGTCGCCCGCCATTGTCTGCGAGGCCATCAGCATCGCTGGGCCCCTGGCTCCTCTCCTTCTGCCCCATCTGCTCCACTCGTCTGCGCTGCTCGACTCGGCCATCTCGCCTCCTCTGCTACACCCGCACCTCGCCCCTGCGCCTCCCTACGTCATGCCCTGCTTCACCCACCTCGCCGGCAGGTTCCGGCCCTGCCTCGAGCGCCCCCGCGCCGGAAGCTGCTTCCCGCGCCCCTGCATCGATCTGCCAGAGCCATATGTCGCTGGATCCCGTCCTTGTCGCCTCGCCGCTGTACCCCATCCTCGACCCTATATCCATCCGTTCCAGCCGCCACCTCATTGCCCGTTGGGTTCCCGCTGCTCTCTGCCGCTTCCTGTTGCGGCTGCAAGCTACAACCGCCCCACACCAAGTCCCTCTCTGCCGTCCTCTGCTCGGGAACGAGCACGATGCTCGCCATTTCCCTTGCATGTCCCGTGCGCCTGGAGATCAAGCAGCAACGCTCGTTCTCGAGAGAGTTGACCAGCCGCCTTCGCCAGCTCCTTCGGCCTCACCTCGTGGCCCAGATCCGCACAGCCATGGATGACATGGAGCCTTTTGCCTCCTGTGCATGCTATGTTTTCTGCCAAGACTAGTAAGGCCGCCTTGCACTACCGTCACTCGAATACCCGTGTACCACAAGCGCCAAGTTCGTCTACCGCACAGTTACACCAAGTTCATCTACAAAACGTGTATGTCTCTAATGGTGTACCACTACCGATGCCGTGTTCGACTACTTCCCACGACGATCCGTGAACGTCTACTTCCACTACCGCCGCATGTACCACTACTTTCACTACCATCGCTCCAAAGACGTTGGATTCGTCAAGTATCTCTCCTAGACGAACGTGTACAACTACTTCCACTACGACCGCTGCGAGAATGTCTACTTCCTCTACATTGCACCAAACTCGTTCTGCCTGAAAACGCACACTTCGAAGGTATAACCCGAGGCGACCGTGATGAGATGCCCTTGCATGTATGAGATGTACCACTTGTTTGCACCGTGCTCGTTTGTTTCGTGCACGTCCCTCTTTTGCCATGCCACCGCCACATGGGAACCCGGTATCCGGGATCACTCCCCGTTGCTTTGCACATTCCGCACATCCTATGTTTCTTTTGCACCGGCGTCTTAATGAGTTGTCAAAATCGGAACAATGCCTTGGCATCATTTCCTTTATCGCCGCCATGGCACCCCTTTCATTCCATCATGGCGACCAAATGCTTCATAACATGCTTATGTCAACATTTTCATAAAAATTGCATATAACTTGTATATATCATCCGCATCATGATAACAACATTTAAAATGTTTAAAATTGTTGTTGCATTAAATTGCTAAATAACAAGGGGATTTTTCAGAATTGTTGTTTGTGTTTCCGGCCTCATTTAAACTTGCCTAAATAGGTAGTTTAATTATGCTTCACCCCTCGCCATGTTTAATAACATTTAATATTGTTGGGTACATAACCGAGAGAGAAACTAAATAATTGATGTGGTGTTCCGTCAATATGCAACTCGTTGCATATTGAGCTCCACTTAATTTGTAGTATTGTTTGTTGCACTTTGCCATGCCATGCCTCTTTAAACCGGACATGCATCATACTTGTTTGTGCATCATGCCATGCTTATGCTTGTTGGTTTACCATGTTGTTTGCTTCTTTCCGGTTTGCTTCTCTTGGTAGCTTCGGTTTCGTTTCGGAGTTGTGAGGATTCGTTCGACTACGTTCGTTTGTCTTCTTCATGGAATCTTTCTTCGTCCTTGCGGGATCTCAAGAAAGATGACCATTATCCTCTATATCACTTCTATCTTTGCTTGCTAGTTGCTTCGTTCTATCGCTATGCTGCGCTACCTATCACTTATTTACCATGCCTCCCATATTGCCATGTCAAGCCTCTAACCCACCTTCCTAGCAAACCGTTGTTTGGCTAAGTTATCGCTTTTACTCAGCCCCTCTTATAGCGTTGTTAGTTGCAGGTGAAGTTGAAGATTGCTCCATGTTGGAACAAGATTATGTTGGGATATCATAATATCCCTTATTTATTTAATGTATCTATATACCTTGGTAAAGGGTGGAAGTCTGGGCCTTATGTCTGGTGTTTTGTTCCACTCTTGCCGCCTTAGTTTCTATCATACCGATGTTATGTTCCTTGAATTTTGCGTTCCTCACGCGGTCGGGTTTATGGGAACCCCTTGACAGTTTGCTTTGAATAAAACTCCTCTAGGAAGGCCCAACATTGGTTTTACATTTGCCTAACAACCTACTAACTTTCCCTTGGGCATGCCAACCCGAGGGTCATCTTTATTTTAACCCCCCCGGGCCAGTGCTTCTCTAAGTGTTGGTTCGAACCGAGTAGACTGCGGGGCCACCACGGGGAAACTTGAGGGTTGGTTTTACTCGTAGGATGTCTCATACGGTGTGCCCTGAGAACGAGATATGTGCAGCTCCTATCGGGATTTGTCGGCACAGTCGGGCGATCATGCTGGTCTTGTTTTACCATTGCCGAAATGTCTTGTAACCGGGATTCCGAGGCTGATCGGGTCTTCCCGGGAGAAGAAATATCCTTCGCTGATCGTGAGAGCTTGTGATGGGCTAAGTTGGGACACCCCTGTAGGGTATAACCTTTCGAAAGCCGTGGCTGCGGTTATGTGGCAGATGGGAATTTGTTAATATCCGGTTGTAGATAACTTGACACTTGACTTAATTAAAACGCATCAACCGCGTGTGTTGCCGTGATGGTCTCTTTTCGGCGGAGTCCGGGAAGTGAACACGGTCTTTGTGTTATGATTGTGCGTAAGTAGTTTTCAGGATCACTTCTTGATCACTTCTAGCTTCTCGACCGTTTCGTTGCTTCTCTTCTCGCTCTTATTTGCGTATGTTAGCCACCATATTTGCTTAGTGCTTGCTGCAACTCCACCTCATTACCACTTCCTACCCATAAGCTTAAATAGTCTTGATCTCGCGGGTTTTGAGATTGCTGAGTCCTCGTGACTCACCAGATACTATCACAACAGTTACAGGTGCCGATGATACTAGTGCAGGTGTTGCAACCGAGCTCAGATGGGAGCTCAATGAAGATCTTGGTCGTTGCTATGTTTCATTTCATGTTGATCAGTAGTGGAGTCCAGTTGGGACGATCGGGGATCTAGCAGTTAGGTTATCTTCTTTTATTTTGGCTTCGTCCGTAGTCGGACTATGTGTGTACTCTGATTGATGTATGAAATATATGTTCATTGTGTGAAGTGGCGATTGTAAGCCAACTCTTTATCCCATTCTTGTTCATTACATGAGATTGTGTGAAGATGACCCTTCTTGCGACAAAACCACCATGCGGTTATGCCTCTAAGTCGTGCCTCGACACGTGGGAGATATAGCCGCATCGTGGGTGTTACACAGGGGCTGCTAGGAACACTAGTAAGGTACACATCAATAACATGTATATAAAATATACCTTTGTTCACTTTTCCATCCTTCTTATCCGGCAAGTATTTGGGGCAGTTCCGCTTCTAGTGCCCATTTTCTTTGTAGTGGAAGCACTTAGTTCCAGGCTTGGGTCCAACTTTGGGCTTCTTCACGGGAGTGGCAACTTGATTTCCATTCTTCTTGAAGTTCCCTTACTTTCCTTGTCCTTTTTCTTGAAACTAATGGTCTTATTAACCATCAACACTTGATGCTCTTTTCTTGATTTCTACCTTCACCGATTTTAGGATCGCGAAGAGCTCAGGAACCATTTTCTTCATCCCTTGCATATTATAGTTCATCACGAAGTTCTAGTAGCTTCTGATAGTGACTAGAGAACTCTGTTAATCACTATCTTATCTAGAAGATTAACTCCTACTTGATTGAAGCGATTGTAGTACCCAGACATTCTGAACACATGCTCACTGGCTGAGCTATTCTCCTCCATCTTGTAGGCAAAGTACTTGTCAGAGGTCTCATACCTCTCGACACGGGCATGAGTCTGAAATACCAATTTTTAGCTCTTGGAACATCTCATATGCTCCATGGCGTTCAAAACATTTTTGTAGTCCCAGTTCTAAGCCATAAAGCATGACACACTAAACTATCAAGCAGTCATCATATCAAGCTTGCTAAACATTCATAACGTCTACATCTTCTCCTGCATAGGTCTCTCACCTAGCGGTGCATCAAGGACATAATTCTTATGTGTAGCAATGAGGATAATCCTCAGATAACGGACCCAGTCCGCATCATTGCTACTATCATCCTTCAACTTAGTTTTCTCTAGGAACATATAAAAAATAAGGGAGCTAAATTGCGAGCTATTGATCTACAACGTAGATATGCAAAAACTATTAAGACTAAGTTCAGGATAAATTTAAGTTCAATTAGTCAAATTACTAATGAACTCCCACTTAAATTAACATCCCTCAAGTTATCTAAGTGACACATGATCCAAATCAACTATCCCATGTCCAATCATCACATGAGATGGGGTAATCATCAATGGTGAACATCTCTATGTTGATCATATCTACTATATGACTTACGTTCGTCCTTTCAGTCTCCAGTGTCCTGAGACCATGTCTGTACATGCCAGGCTCGTCAAATTTAACCCAAGTATTCTGCATGTGCAAAACTATCTTACACCCGTTATATGTGAACGTAGAGTCTATCACACCCAATCATCACAAGGTGCTTCGAAACGACGAACTTTGTCAATGGTGCATACTCGGGGAGAACACTTTTATCTTGTAATTTAGTGAAGGGACCATCTTATAATGCTACCGCTATTCTAAGCAAAATAAGATTCATAAAGGATAAACATCACATGCAATCAAAATATGTGACATGATATAGCCATCATCATCATGTGCTTTTAATCTCCATCTCCAAGGCATCGTCATGATCTCCATCGTCACTGGCTCGACACTTTGATATCCATCATTGCGTCGGGGTCGTCTCGCCAACTATTGCTTCTACAACTATTGCTAACGCATAGCGATAATGTAAAGCAATTACATGGCGCTTGCATTTCATACAATAATTAAGATACAACCCTAAGGCTCCTACCGGTTGTCGATATTACAAAACATGATCATCTCATACATCAACGTATATCACATCATATCTTGACCATATCACATCACAACATGCCCTACAAAAACAAGTTAGATGTCCTCTATTTTGTTGTTGCTAGTTTTACATGGCTGCTATGGGCTTCTAGCAAGAACCATTCTTACCTATGCATAAACCACAATGGTGATTCATCAAGTTTGCTGTTTTAACCTTCTTCAAGGACCTTCCAGAGTAAAATTTGATTCAACTAAAGTAGGAGAAACAGACACCCGCTAGCCACCTTTATGCAAAACTAGTTGCATGTCTTTCAGTGGAACCGGTCTCATGTGCGTGGACATGTAATGTTGGTCCAAGCCACTTGATCCCACAATACTGCCAAATCAAAATAAGATGTTGGTGGTAAGCAATATGACTATCACCGCCCACAACTCTTTGTGTTCTACTCGTGCATATCATGTACGCATAGACCTAGCTCTAGTACCACTGTTGGGAATCATTGCATGGAAAACAAAAAAATTCGACGCACACACAAGATCTATCCATGGAGATGCAGAGAAAAGAGAGGGGAGAGCATGTCTACGTACCCTCGTAGGCCGTAAGAGGAAGCATTTGTTAACGCGGTTGATGTAGTCAAACTTCTTCGCGCTCCAACCGATCTAGTACTGAACGTACGGCACCTCCGTGTTTAGCACACGTTCTCTATGACATCCTCCGCCTTGTTGATCTAGCAAGACCGCGAGGTAGTGGATGTGTTTCGTTAGCACGACGACATGGTGACGGTGATGGTGAAGCTATCTCCGCAGGGCTCTGCCTAAGCACTACGAAAATGTGACCGGGGGTGTAAATGGTGGAAGGGGGCACCGCACATGGCTAAGCAATTGTCATGGTTGTTCTAGGTGCCCCCCTCCCACATATATATAGGTGGGGGGAGGAGGGAGCATCCAGGAGGCTGTTGGGGAACGTTGCAGAAAATAAAATTTTTCCTACGGTTTCACCAAGATCCATCTATGAGTTCATCTAAGCAACGAGTGAAAGGAGAGATGCATCTACATACCACTTTGTAGATCGCGAGCGGAAGCGTTCAAAAGAACGGGGTTGAAGTAGTCGTTCTCGTCATGATCCTATCACCGGAGATCCTAGCGCCAAACGGACGGCACCTCTGCGTTCAACACACGTACGGTCAGCGTGACGTCTCCTCCATCTTGATCCAGCAAGGGGGAAGGAGAGGTTGATGAAGATCCAGCAGCACGACGGCGTGGTGGTTGATGCAGCAGAACTCCGGCAGGGCTTCGCCAAGCTGCTGCGGGAGGAGGACGAGGTGTAGCAGGGGGAGGGAGGCGCCAAGACACAGGGTGCGGCTGCCCTCCCCCCTGCCCTCCTTTATATAGGGCCCCAGGGGGGTGCCGGCCCTGGGAGATGCAATCTCCCAAGGGGGGCGGCGGCCAGGGGGGTGGAGTGCCCCCCAAGGCAAGTGGTGCGCCCCCACCTAGGGTTTCCAACCCTAGGCGCAGGGGGGACCAAGGGGGGCGCACCAGCCCACTAGGGGCTGGTTCACCTCCCACTTCAGCCCACGGGGCCCTCCGGGATAGGTGGCCCCACCCGGTGGACCCCCGGGACCCTTCTGGTGGTCCCGGTACAATACTGGGTGACCCCAAAACTTTCCCGATGGCCGAAACAACACTTCCTATATATAATTCTTTACCTCCGGACCATTCCGAAACTCCTCGTGACGTCTGGGATCTCATCTGGGACTCCGAACAGCATTCGGTTTGCTGCATACTCATATTCATACAACCCTAGCGTCACCGAACCTTAAGTGTGTAGACCCTACGGGTTCGGGAGACATGCAGACATGACCGAGACGGCTCTCCGGTCAATAACCAACAGCGGGATCTGGATACCCATGTTGGCTCCCACATACTACTCGATGATCTCATCGGATGAACCACGATGTCGAGGATTCAAGCAACCCCGTATACTATTCCCTTTGTCAGACGGTATGTTACTTGCCCGAGACTCGATCGTCGGTATCCCAATACCTCGTTCAGTCTTGTTACCGGCAAGTCACTTTACTCGTACCGTAATTCATGATCCCGTGACCATACACTTGGTCACTTTGAGATCATTATGATGATGCACTATCGAGTGGGCCCAGTGATACCTCTCCGTAATACGGAGTGACAAATCCCAGTCTCGATCTGTGTCAACCCAACAGACACTTTCGGAGATACCTGTAGTGCACCTTTATAGTCACCCAGTTACTTGTGACGTTTGGTACACCCAAAGCACTCCTACGGTATCCGGGAGTTACACGATCTCATGGTCTTAGGAAGAGATACTTGACATTGGAAAAGCTCTAGCAAAACGAACTACACGATCTTGTGCTATGCTTAGGATTAGGTCTTGTCCATCACATCATTCTCCTAATGATGTGATCCCGCTATCAACGACATCTAATGTCCATAGTCAGGAAACCATGACTATCTGTTGATCAACGAGCTAGTCAACTAGAGGCTTACTAGGGACATATTTTGGTCTATGTATTCACACGTGTATTACGATTTCCGGATAATACAATTATTGCATGAATAAAAGACAATTATCATGAACAAGGAAATATAATAATAATCCTTTTATTATTGCCTCTAGGGCATATTTCCAATAGTCTCCCACTTGCACTAGAGTCAATAATCTAGTTACATTGTGATGAATCGAACACCCATAGAGTTTTGGTGTTGATCATGTTTTGCTCGCGAAAGAGGTTTAGTCAACGGATCTGTGACATTCAGATCCGTATGTACTTTGCAAATATCTATGTCTCCATCTTGAACATTTTCACGGATGGACTTGAAACGACGCTTGATGTGCCTGGTCTTCTTGTGAAACCTGGGCTCCTTGGCAAGGGCAATAGCTCCAGTGTTGTCACAGAAGAGTTTGATCGTCCCCGACGCATTGGGTATGACTCCTAGGTCGGTGATGAACTCCTTCACCCATATTGCTTCATGCGCTGCCTCCGAGGCTGCCATGTACTCCGCTTCACATGTAGATCCCGCCACGACGCTCTGCTTGCAGCTGCACCAGCTTACTGCCCCACCATTCAACATATACACGTATCCGGTTTGTGACTTAGAGTCATCCAGATCTGTGTCGAAGCTAGCATCGACGTAAACCTTTACGATGAGCTCTTCGTCACCTCCATAAACGAGAAACATGTCCTTTGTCCTTTTCAGGTACTTCAGGATATTCTTGACCGCTATCCAGTGTTCCTTGCCGGGACTACTTTGGTACCTTCCTACCAAACTTACGGCAAGGTTTACATCAGGTCTGGTACACAGCATGGCATACATAATAGATCCTATGGCTGAGGCATAGGGGATGACACTCATCTCTTCTTTATCTTTTGCCGTGGTCGGGCATTGAGCCGAGCTCAATCTCACACCTTGTAATACAGGCAAGAACCCTTTCTTGGACTGATCCATTTTGAACTTCTTCAAAATCTTATCAAGGTATGTGCTTTGTGAAAGACCTATGAGGCGTCTCGATCTATCCCTATAGATCTTAATGCCTAATATGTAAGCCGCTTCTCCAAGGTCCTTCATTGAAAAACACTTATTCAAGTAGGCCTTAATGCTGTCCAAGAATTCTATATTATTTCCCATCAAAAGTATGTCATCTACATATAATATGAGAAATGCTACAGAGCTCCCACTCACTTTCTTGTAAACGCAGGCTTCTCCATAAGTCTGCATAAACCCAAGCGCTTTGATCATCTCATCAAAGCGAATGTTCCAACTCCGAGATGCTTGCACCAGCCCATAAATGGATCGCTGGAGCTTGCATACTTTGTTAGCATTCTTAGGATCGACAAAGCCTTCTGGCTGCATCATATACAACTCTTCCTTAAGATAACCGTTAAGGAATGCCGTTTTGACGTCCATCTGCCATATCTCATAATCATAGTATGCGGCAATTGCTAACATGATTCGGACGGACTTAAGCTTCACTACGGGAGAGAAAGTCTTATCGTAGTCAATCCCTTCAACTTGCCGATAATCCTTAGCGACAAGTCAAGCTTTATAGATGGTGACATTACCATCCGCGTCCGTCTTCTTCTTAAAGATCCATTTGTTTTCTATCGCTCGCCGATCATCGGGCAAGTCAGTCAAAGTCCATACTTTGTTTTCATACATGGATTCTATCTCGGATTGCATGGCTTCAAGCCATTTGTTGGAATCTGGGCCCGCCATCGCTTCTTCATAGTTCGAAGGTTCACCGTTGTCTAACAACATGATTTCTAGGACAGGGTTGCCATACCACTCTGGTGTGGAACGTGTCCTTGTGGACCTACGAAGTTCAGTAGCAACTTGATCCGAAGTACCTTGATCATCATCATTAATTTCCTCTCCAGTTGGTGTAGGCACCACAGGAACATTTTCCTGAGCTGCACTACTTTCTGGTTCAAGAGGTAGTACTTGATCAAGTTCTACTTTCCTCCCACTTACTCCTTTCGAGAGAAACTCCTTTTCCAGAAAGGATCCATTCTTGGCAACAAAGATCTTGCCTTCGGATCTAAGGTAGAAGGTATACCCAATGGTTTCCTTGGGGTATCCTATGAAGACGCATTTTTCCGACTTGGGTTCGAGCTTTTCAGGTTGAAGTTTCTTGACATAAGCATCGCGTTCCCAAACTTTTAGAAACGACAGCTTAGGTTTCTTCCCAAACCATAATTCATACGGTGTCGTCTCAACGGATTTAGACGGTGCCCTATTTAAAGTGAATGTAGCTGTCTCTAGAGCGATCCCCAAAATGATAGCGGTAAATCGGTAAGAGACATCATAGACCGCACCATATCCAATAGAGTGCGATTACAACGTTCGGACACACCGTTACGCTGAGGTGTTCCAGGCGGCGTGAGTTGTGAAACGATTCCACATTTCCTTAAGTGTGTACCAAATTCATGACTTAAGTATTCTCCTCCACGATCTGATCGTAGGAACTTTATCTTTCGGTCACGTTGATTCTCTACCTCATTCTGAAATTCCTTGAACTTTTCAAAGGTCTCAGACTTGTGTTTCATCAAGTAGACATACCCATATCTACTCAAGTCATCAGTGAGAGTGAGAACATAACGATATCCTCCGCGAGCCTCAACACTCATTGGACCGCACACATCGGTATGTATGATTTCCAATAAGTTGGTTGCTCGCTCCATTGTTCCGGAGAACAGAGTCTTGGTCATTTTACCCATGAGGCATGGTTTGCACGTGTCAAATGATTCATAATCGAGAGACTCTAAAAGTCCATCAGTATGGAGCTTCTTCATGCGCTTGACACCTATGTGACCAAGGCGGCAGTGCCACAAGTATGTGGGACTATCGTTATCAACTTTACATCTTTTGGTATTCACATTATGAATATGTGTAACATTACGTTCGAGATTCATTAAGAATAAACCATTGACCATCGGGGCATGACCATAAAACATATCTCTCATATAAATAGAACAACCATTATTCTCGGATTTAAATGAGTAGCCATCTCGCATCAAACGAGATCCAGATACAATGTTCATGCTCAAACTTGGCACTAAATAACAATTATTGAGGTTTAAAACTAATCCCGTAGGTAAATGTAGAGGTAGCGTGCCGAGGGCGATCACATCGACCTTGGAACCATTCCCGATGCGCATCGTCACCTTGTCCTTTGCCAGTCTCCGATTATTCCGCAGCTCCTGCTGTGAGTTACAAATATGAGCAACGGCACCGGTATCAAATACCTAGGAGTTACTATGAGTACTGGTAAGGTACACATCAATTACATGTATATCAAATATACCTTTAGTGTTGCCGGCCTTCTTGTCCGCTAAGTATTTGGGGCAGTTCCGCTTCCAGTGACCCTTCCCTTTACAATAAAAGCACTCAGTCTCAGGCTTGGGTCCATTCCTTGACTTCTTCCCGGCAACTGGCTTACCGGGCGCGGCAACATCTTTGCCGTCCTTCTTGAAGTTCTTCTTACCCTTGCCCTTCTTGAACTTAGTGGTCTTATTGACCATCAACACTTGATGTTCTTTCTTGATTTCAACCTCTGCTGACTTCAGCATTGAAAATACTTCAGGAATGGTCTTCACCATCCCCTGCATATTGTAGTTCAACACAAAGCTCTTGTAGCTTGGTGGGAGCGACTGAAGGATTCTGTCAATGACCGCCTCGTCCGGGAGGTTGATCTCCAGCTGGGACAGACGGTTGTGCAACCCAGACATTTTGAGTATGTGCTCACTGACAGAACTGTTTTCCTCCATCTTACAACTATAGAACTTGTCGGAGACTTCATATCTCTCGACCCGGGCATGATCTTGAAAACCATTTTCAGCTCCTCGAACATCTCATATGCTCCGTGTTTCTCAAAACGCTTTTGGAGCCCCGGTTCTAAGCTATAAAGCATGCCGCACTGAACGAGGGAGTAATCATCAGCACGTGACTGCCAAACGTTCATAACGTCTTGGTTCTCTGGGATGGGTGCTTCACCTAGCGGTTCATCTAGGACATATGCTTTCTTGGCTGCTATGAGGATGATCCTCAGGTTCCGGACCCAGTCCGAATAGTTGCTGCCATCATCTTTCAGCTTGGTTTTCTCTAGGAACGCGTTGAAGTTCATGTTGACATGAGCGTTGGCCATTTGATCTACAAGACATATTTTGCAAAGACTTTAGACTAAGTTCATGATAATTAAGTTCATCTAATCAAATTATTTAATGAACTCCCACTCAAATTGACATCCCTCTTGTCATCTAAGTGTTACACGATCCGAGTCGACTAGGCCGTGTCCGATCATCACGTGAGACGGACTAGTCATCATCGGTGAACATCTCCATGTTGATCGTATCTTCCATATGACTCATGTTCGACCTTTCGGTCTCTTGTGTTCCGAGGCCATGTCTATACATGCTAGGCTCGTCAAGTTAACCCTAAGTGTTTCTGCATGTGTAAAATTTTCTTACACCCGTTGTATGTGAACGTAAGGATCTATCACACCCGATCATCACGTGGTGCTTCGAAACGACGAACTTTAGCAACGGCGCACAGTTAGGGGGAACACTTTCTTGAAATTATTATAAGGGATCATCTTATTTACTACCGTCGTTCTAAGTAAACAAGATGCATAAACATAATAAACATCACATGCAATTATATAAAGTAGTGACATGATATGGCCAATATCACATAGCTCCTTCGATCTCCATCTTCGGGGCTCCATGATCATCTTCGTCACCGGCATGACACCATGATCTCCATCATCATGATCTCCATCATCGTGTCTTCATGAAGTTGTCACGCCAACAACTACTTCTACTTCTATGGCTAACGCGTTTAGCAATAAAGTAAAGTAATTTACATGGCGTTCTTCAATGACACGCAGGTCATACAAAAATAAAGACAACTCCTATGGCTCCTGCCGGTTGTCATACTCATCGACATGCAAGTCGTGATTCCTATTACAAGAACATGATCTCATACATCACAATATATCATACATCATTCATCACAACTTCTGGCCATATCACATCACATGACAATTGCTGCAAAAACAAGTTAGACATCCTCTAATTGTTGTTGCATCTTTTACGTGGCTGCAATTGGGTTCTAGCAAGAACATTTTCTTACCTACGAATAACCACAACGTGATTTTGTCAACTTCTATTTACCCTTCATCAGGACCCTTTTCATCTAATCCGCTCCAACTAAAGTAGGAGAGACAGACACCCGCTAGCCACCTTATGCAACTAGTGCATGTCAGTCGGTGGAACCTGTCTCACGTAAGCGTACGTGTAAGGTCGGTCCGGGCCGCTTCATCCCACAATACCGCTGAAGCAAGAAAAGACTAGTAGCGGCAAGCAAGTTGACAAGATCTACGCCCACAACAAAATTGTGTTCTACTCGTGCAATAGAGAACTACGCATAAACCTGGCTCATGATGCCACTGTTGGGGAACGTTGCAGAAAATAAAATTTTCCTACGGTTTCACCAAGATCCATCTATGAGTTCATCTAAGAAACGAGTGAAAGGAGAGATGCATCTACATACCACTTTGTAGATCGCGAGCGGAAGCGTTCAAAAGAACGGGGTTGAAGTAGTCGTTCTCGTCGTGATCCTATCACCGGAGATCCTAGCGCCGAACGGACGGCACCTCCGCGTTCAACACACGTACGGTCAGCGTGATGTCTCCTCCCTCTTGATCCAGCAAGGGGGAAGGAGAGGTTGATGAAGATCCAGCAGCACGACGGTGTGGTGGTGGATGCAGCAGAACTCCGGCAGGGCTTCGCCAAGCTGCTGCGGGAGGAGGACGAGGTGTAGCAGGGGGAGGGAGGCGCCAAGACATAGGGTGTGGCTGCCCTCCCCCTGCCCTCCTTTATATAGGCCCCCAGGGGGGGCTCCGGCCCTGGGAGATGCAATCTCCCAAGGGGGGCGGCGGCCAGGGGGGTGGAGTGCCCCCCAAGGCAAGTAGTGCGCCACCCCCACCTAGGGTTTCCAACCCTAGGCGCAGGGGGGCCCAAGGGGGGCGCACCAGCCCACTAGGGGCTAGTTCCTGTAACGCCCCGGATTCGATGCGCCAGGTGTCCGCCAGTTATTCACCTTCGTTGCCATGTCATTTGCTTGCGTGTTGCATTTTATCATGTCATCATGTGCATTTCATTTTGCATACGTGTTCGTTTCATGCATCCGAGCATTTTCCCCGTTGTCCGTTTTGCAATCCGGCGCTCCTATGCCCTCCGGCGTTCCCCTTTTCGTCTCCTGTTGTGAGTGGGTGTTAAACATTCTCGGAATGGCCCGAGCCTTGCCAAGTGGCCTTGGTATAGCACCGGTAGACCGCCTGTCAAGTTTCGTGCCATTTGGAGGTCGTTTGATACTCCAACGGTTAACCGGGTAACCGTAAAGCCCCCTCTCTCTTTGCAGCCCAACACCCCTTCCAAAGTGGCTCAAAACCCATCTAACTCCCCTCCATGCTCTCGGTCATTCGATCACGATCGCGTGGCCGAAAACCGCTCCTCATTTGGACTCTCCTAGCTCCCTCTACCTATAAATATGCCCCTCTCCCCAAAAATCCCGGATCAATTCCCCCTAACCCTAAAAAATCGCCCTCCGCCGCTGCTGGACACGTCCGGCAGCCGCAGCCAGTCCCGCGCGTCCGCCCCCGACGCCGCAGCCCGCCTGGGCCCGGGGCAAGCCCGCCGAGCCCATCGGGGCCCAACCCCGCGCCGCTGCCGCCGGGTCCCGTCCCCGCCGCCACGGCGCCCCGCGCCGCCCCACCGTCATCCGCCGCCTCGTCGCGCCTCCATGCGCCGCCGCCCGGGGCCCCGAGCGCCCGCGCCTCCCCTTGCCGCCCCCCTGCGCCTCCTCCGTCGCAGCCTGCCCTGGCCAGAGCCGCCCGGCCCCGCGGCCATCTTCGCCGGCGCCGGTCACCGCGGCCGTGCCGCCTCGTGCCGCGCCGGCCGCCTCTTCCCGGCTGCTCCTGCGCCCCCCGCCTGCGATACGGCCTCCCCTTCGCTGACCTCGCCATGGCCTCGCCTCGCCGTCCGGTGCCGCCCTCGCCGGTCGCCTCCGGCCGTCGCTAGCCTCGCCGGAGGTAGCAGCCTCACTGGATCCGGGGAATGTGGATGAGATCCACCAACCCTGCGAACCAAACGTCGCGCCCCCGTCCCACTTCTCTCCGTCCCGGAACCCCGAGAACCAGTTTCTGCGAGGGTAAAACGAATAAGTCCCTGATTTTTGCTAATTATCATGCCATGTTTGACCTGTTGTATCTCCGCATCCGTAGCTCCGTTTCGTGCGTGTAATATGTCAAATTGTTCGTCTCAACGAGTACATCATTTCAATCCATTGCATCATATTCATTTGAGCTCATCTTGATGCCTGAATCTTCGTCCCAAGAGTGCTTCATAATGTTTTCTGCTGTCTGTTAATAGAACGAGCTCTTTTGTCATTTTTGCCATGATTGATGTGTACATCCTATGAGGTTGATGTCTCATGTGTTTTGAACTATGCCATGTCTTCTTTACCGAGGTGCTTACCATGTATTTTTGTGATCAATGTGGTGACTAGCACAAGCATGCAAACTAGGCATCGTGATGTTGCTGATTTCAGTCCCTATTCTGCTGTTATTTTGATGCCTGTAAACTTGACGCTACAGAGTGATCCATGCATATTTTGAGATACTTCAGTAAGGGTGTTTTGAACATGTGGTCTTTTTCTATCCATTCATGCCCTTGGTTGCAATTTTGGAGTAGTCTAGCATGTCATTTTCGTGCTCTACTTTTGCTTCAAAATGTTTCCTGGCAGATTGTTTACATGTTATTCAATTTAGCCAAGGATGCTATAGTTGATCCTTGCATGCTATGGACTTGTTCTTGACTTGGTTTGTTTCACAAATATGTCTTCTTGATGATGCTATGCTTATCTTGTCATGCAATGACTTGTGG
This sequence comes from Triticum aestivum, assembly GCF_018294505.1. Taxonomy (NCBI): domain Eukaryota; kingdom Viridiplantae; phylum Streptophyta; class Magnoliopsida; order Poales; family Poaceae; genus Triticum; species Triticum aestivum. The sequence continues at coordinate 334,387,934 of NC_057801.1, forward strand.
TGAGTGAATCGAGCTTGTTAAGTAGGGTACTTGCTGTTGCTGTTTTGCTAGTCTGAATCTATTATTTCGTGATGCTATATAAACATGTTGCTACTAATCATTCTATGCATAATCTGGAGATGTTCTATAAACATGTTTTGATCTACATGTCATCCTCTATCCATCCATGCCCCTGGTTGCATTTATAGGTTGCTGTAGCTTGTTGTAATCTTGCTCTAAAGTTGCTTCATAATGTTGCTGCCAGCCTGTTAACATTAAGTTCAGTTGTTACCATGTGTTTTGCTAGTGATCCATGCTCCCTATGACCTTGCTATTGCCATGCTTAGCTTCCCAAACATGCCTTCTTACTGTTAGTTTCCTTGCCATGCCATGTATTGCTCTGTGGTGAGTTGCACAAGCTCATCTACATGCCTTCATAATTCTGTTTCTGCCATGTTTGAATCTGTATAATAACTTGCCATGTTTACGTGGGTGCCATTATATTTTCTGATCCTTCTTGGCTTATGGTCAGTAAGGGACTTTTGATCTATGCAATTTTTAGATTCATGCCATGCCTTTGTTTGCCATGATAAGTTCCTGTAACATGTTGTTTGATAGCTTTGAACATTGCATCGTGATGTTATTTTCTGCAAAGTCTGAAATTGTTATTACTTGCAATCTTACCATGTGTGTTTGAGCATGTTCTATTGATTTCTAGAGATAGCTCAGTGTTCATGTTTTGTAATGCTTTATCTGTACATCATGCCCATGCCTTTTGTTTTCATGTTGGGATGCTGTAGCATATTGTTTTGATGCGTGCAATATGCCTAGTTGCTGTTTTGGACAGATTGTTGCTATAACTTGTATATTGTGCATGTGTTGAACCGTTGCTCCGTTTTGAGTGTGCTCTATATGAAACTTGCTTGATTTTGCATGTAGTTTCATATTATCATGTTGCATCCTTGTTTTGAGGTGTTTGCTTGATGTTTGGGTGCATTTCGCATCAATGCCATGTTTATCTTGTTTTGCTCATATCTTCTAGGTCGTAGCTCCGAACTAAATGAACTTTATATGTAACTTGACTAGAATCTCGTGTAGATCATCCTTGTGTATCTTAACTTGCTGTTTAACAACTTGAACATAAGGTTTATTCATATCTGGACCAACTTCGATATTTGCATATGAGGACTTACCGGAATTGTTATATGTTGTTCCCGGCCTCATTTAAACTTGCCTTGATGTGTTGCTCTTGTTTGCATCATCTCTTGCCATGAGTAGCTTCATGTAGCTTTGTCATGCATCATGCTTGTTTGTGCATCATGCCTTGTTCATGTGTGGTGTGTTTACTATGTTGTGTGCTTCTTTTCGATAGTTCCTGTTTCGTTGCGATCGTGAGGATTCGTTCGTCTACGCTTGGTTCGGCTTCATCCGGTCATCTTCTTCATGGACTCGTTCTTCTTCCTTGCGGGATTTCAGGCAAGATGACCGCTACCCTGGATCTCATTACTATCATTGCTATGCTAGTTGCTTCGTTCTATCGCTATGCTGCGCTACCTATTACTTGTTTATCAAGCCATCCCAAATTGCCATGTCAGCCTCTAACCTTTGACACCTTCCCTATGCAAACCGTTGCTTGGCTATGTTACCGCTTTGCTCAGCCCCTCTTATAGCGTTGCTAGTTGCAGGTGAAGTTGAAGATTTCTCCATGGTGGACAGGATTTTGGTTGGGATATCACAATATCTCTTATTTTATTAATGCATCTATATACTTGATAAAGGGTGGAAGACTCGGCCTTTTGCCTGGTGTTTTGTTCCACTCTTGCCGCCCTAGTTTCCGTCATACCGGTGTTATGTTCCCGGATTTTGCGTTCCTTACGCGGTCGGGTGATTTATGGGACCCCCTTGACAGTTCGCTTTGAATAAAACTCCTCCAGCAAGGCCCAACCTTGGTTTTACATTTGCCTCACCTAGCCCTTTTTCCCTTGGGAGTCGCGCTCAAGAGGGTCATCTTTATTTTACCCCCCCGGGGCCAGTGCTCGTCGTGAGTGTTGGTCCAACCTGTCAACCGCCGGTGGCCACCAGGGGCAACTCTGGGCTGGCCTACCGGAAGTTTGGACAATCCGGTGTGCCTTGAGAACGAGATATGTGCAGCTCCTATCGGGATTTGTCGGCACAGCGGGCGGCTTTGCTGGTCTTGTTTTACCATTGTCGAAATGTCTTGTAAACCGGGATGCCGAGTCTGATCGGGTCTTCCTAGGAGAAGGTCTATTCCTTCATTGATCGCGAGAGCTTGTCATGGGCTAAGTTGGGACACCCCTGCAGGGTATAATCTTTCGAAAGCCGTGCCTGCAGTTATAGGCAGATGGGAATTTGTTAATGTTTGGTTGTAGATAACTTGACACCAGATCTTAATTAAAACGCATCAACCGCGTGTGTAGCCGTGATGGTCTCTTTTCGGCGGAGTCCGGGAAGTGAACACGGTTTCTGGGTTATGTTTGACGTAAGTAGGAGTTCAGGATCACTTCTTGATCATTGCTAGTTTCGCAACCGTTCCGCTTGTTCTCTTCTCGCTCTTATTTGCGTATGTTAGCCACCATATATGCTTAGTCGCTGCTGCAGCCTCACCACTTTACCCCTTCCTTTTTTCCCTTTAAGCTTTGCTAGTCTTGATACCCATGGTAATGGGATTGCTGAGTCCTCATGGCTCACAGATTACTACAACAACAGTTGCAGGTACAGGTTGTGTGATGATCATGACGCGAGAGCGATGCTTGCTTGCGTTGAGTTCTTCTTCTGCTTCTGCTTCGATCAGGGGATAGGTTCCAGGCCGGCAGCCTGGGCTAGCAGGGTGGATGTCGTTTGAGCTTCTGTTTGTGTTTCATCCGTAGTCGGATGATGCTCTGATGTATTGTGATGTTGTATTCATGTGGCATTGTATGCCTTATGTATGTATCCCCATATATTATGTAATGTTGATGTAATGATATCCACCTTGCAAAAGCGTTTCAATATGCGGGTCTATCCTTGGTGGGACCTTCGAGTTCCTTTTGGATAGGGTCGCATATTGGGCGTGACAAGTTGGTATCAGAGCCTCGACCGACCCTAGGAGCCCCCTTGATTGATCATGTAGTTTGGCCATTGTTGAGTCTAGAAGAAAACTGTTTTCGGAGTCTAGTTATATCGGAGAGTAGGAATTCTTTTTACTCCTCATCCCCTTCGTCACTCTGGTAAGGAATCTTGATGTTGGTGTTTTGAATTACTCCTCTTCCCTTTCAAATTTTCTTTAGGTTCACGCAGTTGGTTTTTTTCGGTCGTTGGTTCTCAGCTCCTTTGATCCGGTGCATTTCTCGTCAAGTCGACTCGAGCCTCTTCATCTTTGAGTTCAATCCTCAGTTGTTTTCTTTTCCCACCCGCCCTCCCTTTTTCATCTCAGAACCTCTGTAATCAAGTATCCTTCCTACTCGTGCGAAGTCTTTGCTTTCTTTCCTCAATGATTTCAACCGGAGTTTTCTCTTCAAGATATTCGTCGATTTCCCCTTCCAAGTTGCCTTTGTTTTACCGCCCTCCCACCCTTTTTCTTCCCGGAGTCTGACTCTCCCTCGACCATCTATTTCATTCGTGTGGAACCTCTTCAGTCTTCCGTAAAATATTTCAACTGGTGAATTCTCGTCTCGTTCGTCATTCTTCATCCCTTTCTTTTCCGGTGGACTTAATTCAAGTTTTTTGGTAGTGATTATATTCTTTCCCTCAGCTCAAGTGTTTTCCCTACTCGTTTGCCTCCCGCCAGATTGTCATTCTGGAGTGTTCAAGACATCTCAGGAGATTCGTCTGTGTTCTAATTAATTCGAGGTTGTCACCTCATTCAAATATTTCAATTGTTCCGGTGCATCATCTATCTGTTCAACAATCCTTTTCAATGGTGTTATCTCTTCAGTGGGCCCTAACCCATAGGTCTTTTCCCAGGATCTTACCTGACTCTTCTAATTATTCCGGAGCCATTCCTAATTCTTTCAAATTGTGACGTAAGAATGGATCCCATCAGTCACATGTCTTCTCCAAGATCTCGTTCAAATTCTTTTAATTGTTGGCTCAACCTCTTACCTTTCATTGTACCGGAGTATCTCAGTATTTTGGTGGTGTTTCTCGTCGTCATTTGAAGATTGCAGAAGAGTTTTTCCTCTAAATCTTGCTCGTTCTCTCGAAAATTCGTGGTTCTAGCTTCATATCATCCTCTCGAATTATTTCAGTTTGTCAGATATTCATTTTCTTACCCATCCGGAGTATGTCAGGAGTTGTTTTTCCATTTGTTTTCACCGGAGGCCATCATTCCAGTCACCGTTATCCAATTATTGCGGTGCTTCGTTCAAGTGTTCTTTAATCAGCTCATGATCTCTTTGTCCTTTTGCATCTAAATCCCCTCGAGCATATTTGTTCTTCTAATTCTTCCCGGTGATTCATTCTCTTTTGTCAGTCATTTTCGAATTCTTACGGTGGTTCGTCCAAGATTCTTTTTCCTTGATTATCATTTTAATTCATTCGTTCTTTCCAATCCTACCGGTGGTTCATGAAGACTTTCTCAAGTTTTGTGCTATCCCTTCTCAATCCTTTTCAAGAATAATAAGTAGTATGCAAAAATCCATTGCTTGTCATCAATTTAATTTGATGAAGGATAAGCATACAATAAATCTTATTCTTATTTCATCCAAGTGAGTAATCCCTTCCTTCGGAGTTTGCTCTTGATGAATAAATTCTAGTTCCAAGTGTTTTCATCTTTTCTTTTCCGGAGTTCAAATTTTCCTCAGCCATTTCGTCGGAACCTCCATCTAAATCATCGCAATGCTCATCTTATTCTTTCATCCTTAAATTCTGTATCACCATCCTTTTGTCACCAGAGTTCTTCATGGTGATTCTTCATGATTAATCTTTTCTTCAAGTGTTCATCAAGATTCTTGTCGGTGGAATTCAAGTATCTTTTCTTCTCGCGTCTCCAAGTGCAAGTAATTCTTCATTTTCTTTTGAAGTGGAGTTTTGCATTTCTTCGTTCTTTTCAGCTATCCAATCATTTCCGCTTATGGTCGGTTATCACCTCATGATCTTGAGATGTTACCTATAAGTCCACGACAAGCATATTCTTTTCGTTGTTGATTTTTCTCAACAACTCCATTCAATCCTTCCTTCTAAGTTCTTTTCATTCCATTCTTCCAATTCTTCCGGAGGCATTGCATTGTTCATTTCGTCAAGTGTCATCCCATCTTGTGAAGTTCATGTTCTTTTCCTTCCATTTTCAACCGGAGTGCTGCCTGAATTCTTTCAGTCTTATTCCTTTCTTATATAGTTCTAACCGGAGTTGTTTCCTAGTCTATCTGTTTCCATGAGCTTTCGATTCCCTTCATTCTCGTCGTTCCTCTCTTATTCTCGAGTGCTCTCGATTCTTTGCTTCTTCTCTTGAGTTCTTGTTTCACCTCATCTATTTTCCCTTCCGTCTCGGTCCTAAGATCTCGGGACGAGATCTCTTGTCAGTAGAGGAGTGTTGTAACGCCCTGGATTCGATGCGCCAGGTGTCCGCCAGTTATTCGCCTTCATTGCCATGTCATTTGCTTGCGTGTTGCATTTTATCATGTCATTATGTGCATTTCATTTTGCATACGTGTTCGCTTCATGCATCCGAGCATTTTCCCCGTTGTCCGTTTTGCAATCCGGCGCTCCTATGCCCTCCGGCGTTCCCCTTTTCGTCTCCTGTTGTGAGTGGGTGTTAAAAATTCTCGGAATGGCCCGAGCCTTGCCAAGTGGCCTTGGTATAGCACCGGTAGACCTCCTGTCAAGTTTCGTGCCATTTGGAGGTCGTTTGATACTCCAACAGTTAACCGGGTAACAGTAAAGCCCCCTCTCTCTTTGCAGCCCAACACCCCTTCCAAAATGGCCCAAAACCCATCTAACTCCCCTCCATGCTCCCGGTCGTTTGATCACGATCGCATGGCCGAAAACCGCTCCTCATTTGGACTCTCCTAGCTCCCTCTACCTATAAATATGCCCCTCTCCCCAAAAATCCCGGATCAATTCCCCCTAACCCTAAAAAATCGCCCTCCGCCGCCGCCGGACACGTCTGGTCGCAGACGGACATGTCCGCCGCCGCCCCATCAGCCAGCGGCGCGCCGCCACCTGTCCCGCGCGTCCGCCCCCGCCGCCGCAGCCCGCCTGGGCCCGGGGCAAGCCCGCCGAGCCCATCGGAGCCCAACCCCGCGCCGCCGCCGCCGGGTCCCGTCCCCGCCGCCACGGCGCCCCGCGCTGCCCCGCCGTCATCCGCCGCCTCGCCGGCGCCTCCATGCGCCGCCGCCCGGGCCCCCGAGCGCCCGCACCTCCCCTCGCCGCCCCACTGCGCCTCCTCCGCTGCAGCCTGCCCTGGCCGGAGCCGCCCGGCCCCGCGGCCATCTTCGCCGGCGCCGGTCACTGCGGCCGCGCCGCCTCGTGCCGTGCCGGCCGCCTCTTCTCGGCCGCTCCTGCGCCCCTCCGCCTCCGATCCGGCCTCCCCTTCGCCGACCTCGCCATGGCCTCGCCTCGCCGTCCGGTGCCGCCCTCGCCGGCCGCCTCCGTCCGCCGCTAGCCTCGCCGGAGGTAGCAGCCTCGCCGGATCCGGGGAAGGTGGATGAGATCCACCAACCCCGGGAACCAAACGTCGCGCCCCCGTCCCGCTTCTCTCCGTCCCGGAACCCGAGATCCAGTTTCTGCGAGGGTAAAACGACTGTCCCTGATTTTTGCTAATTATCATGCCATGTTTGACCTATTGTATCTCTGCATCCGTAGCTCTGTTTCGTGCGTGTAATATGTCAAATTGTTCGTCTCAACGAGTAAATCATTTCATTCCATTGCATCATATTCATTTGAGCTCATCTTGATGCCTGAATCTTCGTCCCAAGAGTGCTTCATAATGTTTTCTGCTGTCTGTTAACAGAACGAGCTCTTTTGTCATTTTTGCCATGATTGATGTGTGCATCCTATGAGGTTGATGTCTTCATGTGTTTTGAACTATGCCATGTCTTCTTTACCGAGGTGCTTACCATGTATTTTTGTGATCAATGTGGTGACTAGCACAAGCATGCAAACTAGGCATCGTGATGTTGCTGATTTCAGTCCCTGTTCTGCTGTTATTTTGATGCCATGTAAACTTGATGCTACAGAGAGATCCGTGCATATTGTGAGATACTTCACTAAGAGTGTTTTGAACATGTGGTCTTTGTCTATCCATTCATGCCCTTGTTTGCAATTTTGGAGTAGTATAACATGTCATTTTCGTGCTCTACTTTTGCTTCAAAATGTTTCCTGGCAGATTGTTTACATGTTATTCAATTTAGCCAAGGATGCTATAGTTGATCCTTGCATGTTATGGACTTGTTCTTGACTTGGTTTGTTTCAGAAACATGTCTTCTTGATGATACTATGCTTATATTGTCATGCAATGACTTGTGGTGAGTGAATGGAGCTTGTTAAGTAGGGTACTTGCTGTTGCTGTTTTGCTAGGCTGAATCTGTTATTTCGTGATGCTATATAAACATGTTGCTACTAATCATTCTATGCATAATCTGGAGATGTTCTATAAACATGTTTTGATCTACATGTCATCCTATATCCATCCATGCCCCTGGTTGCATTTATAGGTTGCTGTAGCTTGTTGTAATCTTGCTCTAAAGTTGCTTCATAATGTTGCTGCCAGCCTGTTAACATTAAGTTCAGTTGTTACCATGTGTTTTGCTAGTGATCCATGCACCCTATGACCTTGATATTGCCATGCTTAGCTTCACAAACATGCCTTCTTACTGTTAGTTGCCTTGCCATGCCATGTATTGCTCTGTGGTGAGTTGCACAAGCTCATCTACATGCCTTCATAATTATGTTTCTGCCATGTTTGAATCTGTATAATAACTTGCCATGTTTACGTGGGTGCCATTATATTTTCTGATCCTTTTTGGCTTATGGTCAGTAAGGGACTTTTGATCTATGCAATTAGAAGATTCATGCCATGCCTTTGTTTGCCATGATAATTTCCTGTAATATGTTGTTTGATAGATCTGAACATTGCATCGTGATGTTATTTTCTGCAAAGTCTGAAATTGTTATTACTTGCAATCTTACCATGTGTGTTTGAGCATGTTCTATTGATTTCTAGAGATAGCTCAGTGTTCATGTTTTGTAATTCTTTACCTGTAGATCATGTCCATGCCTTTTGTTTTCATGTTGGGGTGCTGTAGCATGTTGTTTTGATGCTTGCAATATGCCTAGTTGCTGTTTTGGACAGATTGTTGCTATAACTTGTATAGTGTGCATGTGTTGAACCGTTGCTCCGTTTTGAGTGTGCTCTATATGAAACTTGCTTGATTTTGTATGTAGTTTAATATTATCATGTTGCATCCTTGTTTTGAGGTGTTTGCTTGATGTTTGGGTGCATTTCGCATCAATGCCATGTTTATCTTGTTTTGCTCATATCTTCTAGGCCGTAGCTCCGAACTAAATGAACTTTATATGTAACTTGACTAGAATCTCGTGTAGATCATCCTTGTGCATCTTAACTTGCTGTTTAACAACTTGAACATAAGGTTTATTCATATCTGGACCAACTTCGATATTTGCATATGAGGACTTACCGGAATTGTTATATGTTGTTCCCGGCCTCATTTAAACTTGCCTTGATGTGTTGCTCTTGTTTGCATCATCTCTTGCCATGAGTAGCTTCATGTAGCTTTGTCATGCATCATTCTTGTTTGTGCATCATGCCTTGTTCATGTGTGGTGTGTTTACTATGTTGTGTGCTTCTTTTCGATAGTTCCTGTTTTGTTGCGATCGTGAGGATTCGTTCGTCTACGCTTGGTTCGGCTTCATCCGTTCATCTTCTTCATGGACTCGTTCTTCTTCCTTGCGGGATTTCAGGCAAGATGACCGCTACCCTGGATCTCATTACTATCATTGCCATGCTAGTTGCTTCGTTCTATCGCTATGCTGCGCTACCTATTACCTGTTTATCAAGCCATCCCAAATTGCCATGTCAGCCTCTAACCTTTGACACCTTCCCTATGCAAACCGTTGCTTGGCTATGTTACCGCTTTGCTCAGCCCCTCTTATAGCGTTGCTAGTTGCAGGTGAAGTTGAAGATTTCTCCATGGTGGACAGGATTTTGGTTGGGATATCACAATATCTCTTATTTTATTAATGCATCTATATACTTGGTAAAGGGTGGAAGACTCGGCCTTTTGCCTGGTGTTTTGTTCGACTCTTGCCGCCCTAGTTTCCGTCATACCGGTGTTATGTTCCTGGATTTTGCGTTCCTTACGCGGTCGGTTGATTTATGGGACCCCCTTGACAGTTCGCTTTGAATAAAACTCCTCCAGCAAGGCCCAACCTTGGTTTTACATTTGCCTCACCTAGCCCTTTTTCCCTTGGGAGTCACGCTCTCGAGGGACATCTTTATTTTACCCCCCCCCCCGCCGGGCCAGTGCTCGTCGTGAGTGTTGGTCCAACCTGTCAACCGCCGGTGGCTACCAGGGGCAACTCTGGGCTGGCCTACCGGAAGTTTGGACAATCCGGTGTGCCCTGAGAACGAGATATGTGCAGCTCCTATCGGGATTTGTCGGCACAGCGGGCGGCTTTGCTAGTCTTGTTTTACCATTGTCGAAATGTCTTGTAAACCGGGATTCCGAGTCTGATCGGGTCTTCCTGGGAGAAGGTCTATTCCTTCGTTGATCGCGAGAGCTTGTCATGGGCTAAGTTGGGACACCCCTGCAGGGTATAATCTTTTGAAAGCCGTGCCTATGGTTATAGGCAGATGGGAATTTGTTAATGTCCGGTTGTAGATAACTTGACACCAGATCCGAATTAAAACGCATCAACTGCGTGTGTAGCCGTGATGGTCTCTTTTCGGCAGAGTCCGGGAAGTGAACACGGTTTCTGGGTTATGTTTGACGTAAGTAGGAGTTCAGGATCACTTCTTGATCATTGCTAGTTTCGCGACCGTTCCGCTTGTTCTCTTCTCGCTCTTATTTGCGTATGTTAGCTACCATATATGCTTAGTCGCTGCTGCAGCCTCACCACTTTACCCCTTCCTTTTCCCTTTAAGCTTTGCTAGTCTTGATACCCATGGTAATGGGATTGCTGAGTCCTCGTGGCTCACAGATTACTACAACAACAGTTGCAGGTACAGGTTGTGCGATGATCATGACGCGAGAGCGATGCTTGCTTGCGTTGAGTTCTTCTTCTGCTTCTGCTTCGATCAGGGGATAGGTTCCAGGCCGGCAGCCTGGGCTAGCAGGGTGGATGTCGTTTGAGCTTCTGTTTGTGTTTCATCCGTAGTCGGATGATGCTCTGATGTATTGTGATGTTGTATTCATGTGGCATTGTATGCCTTATGTATGTATCCCCATATATTATGTAATGTTGATGTAATGGTATCCACCTTGCAAAAGCGTTTCAGTATGCGGGTCTATCCTTGGTGGGACCTTCGAGTTCCTTTTGGATAGGGTCGCATATTGGGCGTGACAGTTCCCCTCCCACTTCAGCCCACGGGGCCCTCCGGGATAGGTGGCCCCACCCGCTGGACCCCCGGGACCCTTCCGGTGGTCCCGGTACAATACCGGGTGACCCCGAAACTTTCCCGATGGCCGAAACAGCACTTCCTATATATAATTCTTTACCTCCGGACCATTCCGAAACTCCTCGTGACGTCCGGGATCTCATCCGGGACTCCGAACAACATTCGTTTGCTGCATACTCATATTCATACAACCCTAGCGTCACCGAACCTTAAGTGTGTAGACCCTACGGGTTCGGGAGACATGCAGACATGACCGAGACGGCTCTCCGGTCAATAACCAACAGCGGGATCTGGATACCCATGTTGGCTCCCACATACTCCTCAATGCTCTCATCGGATGAACCACGATGTCGAGGATTCAAGCAACCCCGTATACTATTCCCTTTGTCAGACGGTATGTTACTTGCCCGAGACTCGATCGTCGGTATCCCAATACCTCGTTCAGTCTCGTTACCGGCAAGTCACTTTACTCGTACCGTAATGCATGATCCCATGACCAGACACTTGGTCACTTTGAGCTCATTATGATGATGCACTACCGAGTGGGCCCAGTGATACCTCTCCGTAATAAGGAGTGACAAATCCCAGTCTCGATCCGTGTCAACCCAATAGACACTTTAGGAGATACATGTAGTGCACCTTTATAGTCACCCAGTTACGTTGTGACGTTTGGTACACCCAAAGCACTCCTACGGTATCCGGGAGTTACACGATCTCATGGTCTTAGGAAGAGATACTTGACATTGGAAAAGCTCTAGCAAAATGAACTACACGATCTTGTGCTATGCTTAGGATTGGGTCTTGTCCATCACATCATTCTCCTAATGATGTGATCCCGCTATCAACGACATCTAATGTCCATAGTCAAGAAACCATGACTATCTCTTGATCAACGAGCTAGTCAACTAGAGGCTTACTAGGGACATATTTTGGTCTATGTATTCACACGTGTATTACGATTTCCGGATAATACAATTATAGCATGAATAAAAGACAATTATCATGAACAAGGAAATATAATAATAATCCTTTTATTATTGCCTCTAGGGCATATTTCCAACAGAGGCGCCCCCCAAGTTCAAGTTGGCCGAATCCTACTTGGGTTCCCTTCCCAAGTGGCACCCTCTTCCTTATATAACTGCGGGAGGAAGGAGGAGATGGCACCCCCTTTCTGTTCTCTCCTGAGGAGGGAAAGGTACGAGGGGCCTCTGAGGGAGTCTTGGATTAAGGGGTTCTCGGACGGCTGGACTATGTAGCATGGGCCGGACTGATGGGCCGTGAAGATACAAGACAGAAGACTTTCTCTCGTGTCCGCATGGGACTCTCCTTGGCGTGGAAGGCAAGCTTGGCACACGGATATGAAGATTCCTTTCTCTGTAACCGACTTTGTACAACCCAGTCCCCCCCGGTGTCTAATATAAACCGGAGGGCTTAGTCCGTAGAGGCAATCATAATCATACAGGCTAGACTTCTAGGGTTTTAGACATTACGATCCCGTGGTAGATCAGCTCCTGTAATACCCATATTCATCAAGATCAATCAAGCAGGAAGTAGGGTGTTACCTCCATAGAGAGGGCCCGAACCTGGGTAAACATCATGTCCCCTGCCTCTAGTTACCATCAACCTTAGATGCATAGTTCGGGATCCCCTACCCAAGATCCGCCAGTTTTGACACCGACATTGGTGCTTTCATTGAGAGGCCCGCTGCGTGCTCACCAAACGGTTTGATGGCTCTGTCAATCATCTACAACAATACAGTCCAGGGGGAGCTTTCCCCCCGGACAGATCTTCATATTCGGCGGCTTCGCACTGCGGGCCCACTTGCTTGGCCATCTAGAGCAGATCAACAGCTATGCCCCTGCCCATCAGGTTAGGTTTGGAAACTTGAATTACATTGCCGATATCCGCGGAGACTTGATCTTCAACGGATTCGAGCCCATGGCAGCCGCTCCCCGCCACCATGATGAACATGGCCTAAATCTGTAATCGGACCGTGCCCAGGAGGTAGCTCCTGTAACTGCTCTGGCCCTAGGTCTGGAGCAGATTGCGACGTCCGAGGACGGGAAGATCAACCCCGCCGCGGAGGCCGCAGACTCAGTGGCGTTAGAGCCGCACACAGATCCAACCTCGAGCGGGTCCTATGTCACTGGAACCTTGGATTCGTCTCCGGCCATAGGTTCCGAACCGCGTGCATCAGTGCCCATCAAACCTGATCAGGCGCCGATCATTGAATTCAGCTCCACGGACATCTTTCGGCACTCACCTTTAGGCGATGTGCTAAACTCATTAAAAGCCCTCTCCTTATCACGGGACTATCAGCCGAACTATATCCGGTTTGGATTGGAAGATGATGGCAGAGAATTCCGCTTCCCACCCACCACCCACTTCATAGCCACTGTCAAAGACTTAACCGACATGCTAGATTACGGCTCCAAAGACATCGATGGTATGGACGATGATGCTGGAGAGGAGCAGGCACAAAAACCACTGCTTACAGGGCGCTGGACAACCACCTCCTCGTATGCCGTATAAATGGTGGATACACCCAAAGAGAACAACAGCGACAATGAAAAGGATCCAGTCGAGGATAAGCCTCCTGAGATACTGCCAAAGCGCCGATGTCAGCGGCGCCGCTCTAAACCACGTCGTTGGAAAAGCAGCAATACCGGCACATGAGAAAATAATACTTCGGACGATGCCAAAGACAACGAAGACCCCGTTGAGCCAACTTCCGAACAGGATGAACGGGAGGATGGGCGAGTCAGCCCTAATGAATAGGCCATTAACGAAGACTCGGAGGACGGTAATTATCTTCCACCCTCCGAGGATGAGGTGAGCCTCGGCGACGAAGACTTTATCATGCCTGAGGAGCCCGTCGATCAGGAGCGCTTTTAGCTCCAGCTAATAGCCACTACAAGGAGCCTAAAAAAGAAGCAGCACAAGCTTCAAGCTGATCAAGATCTACTCAATGACAGATGGACTAATGTCCTGCAGCCGAGGAATACGGCCTCGAGCACCCATCCAAAAGTTACCCGAAACACAAATTGCTACCCCAATTCGATGACGAGGCGCTGGAGCCCGTCCTACCAGCGCGTAATGCGGCTAACCGACCACCACATGGCCGGGATAAAGCGGCAACTCAAGCCGAATACCAGCCCACACTACCTCGCCGTAAAAACAGAGACACAACAGCTCGGGGATACACATATGACCTGCGGCATGACTTAGAAAATAGAGCAGGTCAGACCAGATCGATCTATGGATCGCAGGGGAGTACCCCGATGCGCGACGATGGCCATCCGGTCGGACGTGGCAAACATAACCACGCCCGGGACGAAAACCCCAGACGAACTCCATCTGAGCTACGTCACGACTTGGCCCGATATAGAGGCACTAGACACCCCCTTTGCTTCACTGATGAAGTAATGGAACATGAATTCCCGGAAGGGTTCAAACCCGTGAACATCAAATCATATGATGGGACAACAGACCCCGCGGTATGGATTGAGGATTTTCTCCTCTATATTCATATGGCCCGCGGTGATGATCTTCACGCCATCAAATACCTCCCGCTAAAACTCAAGGGACCTGCTCGGCACTGGTTGAACAGTTTGCCCAAAAACTCAATCGGCAGCTGGGAAGACTTGGAAGACGCCTTCCTCGACAACTTCCAGGGTACATATGTATGACCTCCAGATGCCGACGACTTAAGTCACATAGTTCAACAGCCCAGAGAGTCAGCCAGGAAATTCTGGACTAGGTTCTTAACTAAAAAGAACCAGATCGTCGACTGTCCGGATGCCGAAGCCCTAGAGGCCTTTAAACATATCATTCATGACGAATGGCTCGCCCGACACCTTGGGCAAGAAAAGCCGAAGTCCATCGCAGTCCTCACGACGCTTACGACCCACTTCTGCGCGCGCGAGGATAGCTGGCTAGGCTATAGCAATAACAATACAAGCGAAACTCGCACTTCTGAAGCCAGAAATAGCAATGCAAGAACCGACACAATAGACACAAGCGTCAAAGCAACGGTGACAACACCGATGACACGGTGGTCAACGCCGGATTCAGTGGCTCTAAGTCTGGTCAGCGGAAGAATCCATGTAAAAGGAACAATCCGGGCTCGTCTAGCTTGGACCGCATACTCGATCATCCATGTCAAATCCACGGCACTCCTGATAAACCAGCCAATCATACCAACAGAGACTGTTGGGTTTTTAAACAGGCCAGCAAGTTAAATGCCGAGAAGAAGGAGAAGGGGTCGCAAAGCGAGGACGATGACAAGGAGCCCCGGTCACCAAACACAAGGGGATAGAAGAAGTCCCCCCCCCAAGATAAAACGGTGAACATGATATACTCTACCCATATCCCAAGACGGAGCGCAAGCGCACACTCAGGGGCGTCTATGGGATGGAGCCAGTCGCCCCAAAGTTCAACCCATGGTCATCCTGCCTGACCACCATCGATCGCATGGACCATCCGGCCAGTATCCGTCATGGCGGTTCAGTCGCACTGGTCCACGACCCAGTCTTTGATGGATTCCACCTTACGCGAGTCCTCATGGACGGCAGCAGCAACCTGAACCTGCTCTATTAGGATACAGTGTGCAAAATGGGTATTAATCCCTCAAGGATCAAGCCCACAAAAACCACCTTTAAAGGAGTCATACTAGGTGTAGAGGCCCGCTGTATGGGCTCAATCACACAGGAGGTGGTCTTCAGATCCCTGGACAACTTCCGAAGCAAAGAGTTGATCTTTGATATCGTCCCCTTCCGCAGTGGCTATCACGCACTACACGAACGAACCGCATTCTCTCGATTCAATGCGGTGCCACACTACTCTTATCTCAAGCTCAAGATGCCCGGACCACGAGGTGTCATAACAGTCAATGGAAACACGGAACGCCCCCTCCGTACCGAGGAGCACACCGCTGCCCTCACAGTAGAAGCATAGAGCGGCCTTTTCAGGCAGAACCTTAATTCGGCGGCCAAGCTCCCGGACGCTGTCAAACGAGTCCGAACTAGTCTGCAGTAGGACAGTCCAGCTCTTCAAGAGCTTGACTAGCAATTCGGCCTCCGTACTAATCCCGACCAAACGGTGGCATTCGTACCGCGCGTACATAACTACTCACTCAAAATACCATGGGCATAGACGGAGGCGCAGCTAGATCGTGGTCCATAATACGGCTCAACCTCCCCTGGACCCACATACTTTCACTTTTCTTTTTCTTTTCAGGTTTCTTTTTTTCCCAGGCCTTTCCTGGTGGCCTGATTGTCGGACCTGTCAAGGGACGGATACACCAAGACGGCACGAGGCATTGACGTATAAGGGAATTTCCAGGTGGTCTCTTTAAACGATCGTTATGCCTGTTTTAAGGACCCGCACACAACTCTCCCTTGGTCGTGGCATATTAAATAGCCCTGTTGCTTATTGCACTACTTGTACAAATACGCTTTGATGTATTAATCAAACTATAATGGAAAATAGTTAGCGGCCCAATTTCTGCGGCATTAGCCTATTACTTCATTTTCTTGATATTCTTATCAATTGCACCCATACACTCCGGTACGCCTTAATTCGCTAGGGGCTTCATCACGCCCATAATACGGCAACAAAGTCCAAACACTTTTTTACAGTATAGTTCGGCACCCCGAACTTTAGCATTATATGAATCGGCTCCGAATCATGTCTTTGGTCAATAGTTGGGTTGCCCGGCTCCTGTGCTTACTACCTTACGTTCCACTATATCGGCTAGGGTAGTAAAGGGAGAACTACTGCGATTGTGTCATGGTTTATCCAGATGAGCACCTCGGTATAGAAAGCCGAAAACTGACTGTCATGATGCGGCATGAGCCCGTCAGCTGTTCGAGAGGTTACAAATCTTTTGTGTTTTTTCTGCAATATGTGATGAATCGGTTTTTATCCGGTTAGGTGTTTACAACACCCCAAGTTTGGACTTACGAATACTACGGGCTGCGCCTACATTTCTATTTGTCAAACTCCTATGGCTAAGTGTGGGTGATAAAGCCACATAGTCCGATTGCCTGGTTCGTTGCGCCAAACACCTCCTTTAAGGACCAAACTCTGGGATAAAGAGTGTTTAGATTCATCCCGAACAACCCCGTACTACCTACGTGGGGGCTGAAGCCGACGACTGGCCAACTCTCAGATTTAACAAAATGGGTGCACAGGAGGTAAAATTTTAAATAATAGGCATTATATTTCATAACGGCTCTATTTCATAATACAGGAAGGGACAATATGAATGACTTCATTCAAAGATAATGTCTTTTGAACACTGCCTCTCTACAATGCGGGATCCCTCGAGGACATCGTCAAAATACCGCTCGAGCATGCGGTGCTCCTTGTCTGTAGGCGGTCCCTCGGTCACAAGCTTCACGGCGTCCATCTTCACCAACTACATCTTGACTTGGGCGAAGGCCATTCGCACGCCTTCGATACAGACTGACTGCTTGATGGCATCAAGCCGAGGGCAGCATTGACCAGCCGCTTGACGAGCCCGAAGTAGCAGCTGGGTATGGCTTCGGCAGGCCATAGCCGTATTATTAAATCCTTCATGGCTAGTTCGGCCGCCCTATGCAGTTCGACCAGCTGTTTTACCTGATCGCTAAAGGGCACCGGATGTTCTGGTGCAAGGTATTGCGACCAAAACAGCTTCTCCGTGGAGCTCCCTTCTTTGGCTCGGAAGAACTCCGTAGTGTCTGAAAGCTGCGCAGCAGATCCGCAAACGCCCCTGGAGAACTCCAAATCCGGGTCAGTAAGAGGAACCTTTTCTTCACATATTTGCTCTGCATAATAAAGGCCTTACCCGCCGCGATTTTTCTGGCCTCCTGGACTTCCTGGACGGCGTCCTGGGCTTCAACCCGGGCATCGTGTGCGCTTTGGCGGGCCTTGGCAAGTTCAGACTCTTGATCAATAATGTTGCGCTCCAAGGACTCACATGTCTTCACAGCATCCTGGAGCTCCTGCTGGACCTCAGCAACCCCGGCCTCATGCTTTTCATGGGCGGCTTGTTCCTTGGCCGCTCTCTCCTCGGCCTCGGCCAGCGCCTTCTTGAGGGTCTCCACCTTGGTCGCTGCTCCTAATAAATATCATGGCACTTTAGTCAGCACAAATCATTCATCCTTCCTGAATAAAGACAAGGTTATTGCATACCTTGATTCTCTTCAGCTATTTCTTCACACGGCCGAGCTCTTCCTCGGTCCACTCCAGACTCTGCTTCAGTCCAGAGACCTCAGCAGCATGAGAGGTCGCATCCAGCAATGACGCCTGCTTATTCACATAGACATGTGAGGTTAGTCTCCTGCAAAAATTGTTTGATCCTCTGTTCGGCTTTTCTTTCCGAACACTGGACAGAGACTTAGGGGCTACTGTCTATACCATGACATTATTTTTACATAATTGCATGGCTTACCTCAAAGCCTGTTAGAAGGCTTGTGCAGGCTTCGGTCAGTCTGCTCTTCGCGGACTGAATCCTCTCAACCACCGTACCCATAAGGGTATGGTGTTCTTCAACTATGGAAGCACTTCACAGCGCTTCCATTAGAGTGTCCGGCACCTCTGGCTGTACAGAGGTCACTGGAGGAATTGGCGCACCTCCTCCTTTTGATGGAGGCTGCTTGCCGGGTTCTGGAGCCACATGGGTCTCCGGGACCGTATTCGGCTGGGGGCCAAAGTGAATATGGCCTCATCACCAGTCTCCATGGGGATTCGCTCCCGCATGTGTCCGACGCTTGATAGGGATCCGGAACCAGCATCTTCATCAGAAGTGGAATTGCTGGTTCTTCGGGCAGTGGAGTTGGACAGTGAATCCACTCCGCCTTCTTTGTCCAGCCCTGAGAGAATCAATAGGGAGGCTTAGGCGTCTTCTTCGGGCATGCAAGTAAAGCATACACCTTGAAAACATGAAAAACTTACCAGACTAGCGGGATGAGTCAAGTCGTGCCCACGGTCCTCGGTCGTGTCCGGCCATGTCTCGCTGGACTTGAAAAGCGCCTTCTAGATGTCTTCGTTCATAGTGCCGAAGAACTGCAGCAAGGTCTGGTGCTTGGCCGGATCGTACTCCCACAAATGGCGCGTCCGGCTTTGGCACAGAAGGATCCGGCGAACAAGCATCACCTGGATCACATTGACAAGCTTGATATTCTTCTCTATCATGCTCCTGATGCGCGTTTGAAGCGCTGTCAGCTCGTCCGGTGAAGACCAGTCTAGGCCCTTCTCTGGCCAGGAGGTGAGCCGCATCGAGGCTCCGGACCGGAATTCGGGAGCCGCGACCCAGGTGGTGCCGTGCGGCTCTGTGATATAGAACCACGATTTTCTGCCACCCTTTGATGGTCTCCACGAAGGAGCCTTCGGGTCATGTGACGTTGGGCATCTTGCTCACCATGGTGCCTCCGCACTCTACGTGTAGTCCACTCACCACCTTCGGCTTCAAATTGAAGATCTTTAACCATAATCCGAAGTGGGGTGGGATGCGGAGGAAAGCCTCACACACGACAATGAATGCCGAGATGTGGAGGAAAGAATTTGGGGCTAGATCATGGAAATCTAGCCCGTAGTAGAACATGAGTCCGCGGACGAATGGGTGGAGAGGAAATCCCAGCTCGCATACGAAGTGGGGGATGAACACCACCCTCTCATGGGGCTCCGGGTACGGACGATCTGTCCCTTGGCGGGAAGCCGTTGGGCGATTTCCTTGGCCAAATACCCGGCCTCCTGGAGCTTCGTAATGTCCTTCTCCTTGACGGAGGACACCATCCACTTGCCCTGCGCTCCGGACCCCGACATTGTTGGAGTGCTTTCTTGGGGCGTAAAAGATGAGAACTTGGGCGCTGGAGCTCGAGAATGGGGGAGACAGAGAGAGAGAAGGCGTGGGTGAAAGGGGTAAATCCTTATCTCTTTATAAAGGCTGTGAATATCAAGCGCCTCCCCACTCGCCTTAAAATCGCCTATTCCCCGAGAGCCATGCAGACGGCACGGTTGGGTTACACACGCCCGTATTGATGAGAATCCCACAATAAGGGGACATGATCTCTACTTTGACAAGACGTGCCAATGAAACCACATCTCAAAATATGGAGCGGCAGGCTAAAAAATGGTTCGAAACAATGATCGGGTGGCGACGTGATGTCACACTACAAAAATTGTTGGCAGATTGGACTCGTGAAATACTATACCCTCTGCGGTTGTGTGTGGTACTTGTTTTACAGAGCCGGACACGATTCTTGTGTTCAAAGACTATCTTGGAGTATTCAGAGAAGGAACCCTCCTTGCAATACCAAAGACAATCTGCGCGCCGGACACCTCGTCATTGATGCTTGGTTCAGGGTCTACTGAGGGAGTCCTGGATTAAGGGGTCCTCGGACGGCCGGACTATGTAGCGTGAGCCAGACTGATGGGCCGTGAACATACAAGATAGAAGACTCTCTCCCGTGTCCGGATGGGACTCTCCTTGGCGTGGAAGGCAAGCTTGGCGCACGGATATGAAGATTCCTTTCTCTATAGCTGACTTTGTATAACCGTAGTCCCCTCCAGTGTCTATATAAACCGGAGGGCTTAGTCCGTAGAGGCAATCATAATCATACATGCTAGATTTCTAGGGTGTTAGCCATTACGATCTCGTGGTAGATCAACTCTTGTAATACCCATATTCATCAAGATCAATCAAGCAGGAAGTAGGGTATTACCTCCATAGAGAGGGCCCAAACCTAGGTAAACATCGTGTCCCCCGCCTCCTGTTACCATCGACCTTAGACGCACAGTTCGGGACCCCCTACCCGAGATCCGCCGGTTTTGACACCGACATCCTCCGCTCCACTTTCCTCCCCTAGGACAGGCCAGACATGTAGAGGGGCGCACCATCCCCCAAGTGGGCTGGTTTGTCCCCTCCTTTGGCCCATTAAGCCCGTACACTTACCGGGGGTGTTCGGAACCCCTTCCGATGACCCGATGACTACCCGGTGCACTTCGACACACTTCGTGTGTCCGAATACCATCATCCTATATATCAATCTTTACCTCTCGACCATTTCAAGACTTCTCGTCATGTTCGTGATCTCATCCAGTACTCCGAACAACATTTGGTCACCAAATCATATAACTCATATAACACTATATCTTCAGTGTGTGGACCCTATGGGTTCAAGAACTATGTAGACATGGCTGAGACCCCTCTCCAATCAATAACCAATAGCGGAACCTGGATTCCCATATTGGCTCCTACATATTCTACGAATATCTGTATCGGTCGAACCTTTAAGACAACATACGTAATTCCCTTTGTCCATCGGTATGTTAGTCGCCCGAGATTCGACCGTCGGTATATTCATACCTAGTTCAATCTCGTTACCAGCAAGTCTCTTTACTCGTTCCATAATACATCATCTTGCAACTAACTACTTACTCACTTTGCTTGCATGGCTTCTTATGATGTGTATTACTGAGAGGGCCCTGAGATACCTCTTCGATACTCGGAGTGACAAATCCTAATCTCGATATATGCCAACTCAACAAACACCTTCGGAGATACCTGTGGAGCATCTTAATTATCACCCAGTTATGTTCTGATGTTTGATAGCACACAAGGTATTCCTCCGGTATCCGGTAGTTGCATAATCTCATAGTCGAAGGAACATGTATTTGTTAACAAGAAAGCAATAATAATAACCTGAACGATCAATATGCTAAGCAACGAATGGGTCTTATCCATCACATCATTCTCCTAATGATGTGATCCCGTTATGAAATTACACCTCATGTCTATGGTTAGGAAACCTTAACCATCTTTTATCAATAGCTAGTCTAGTAGAGGCTCACTAGGGACACGGTATTTGTTTATGTATCAACACATGTATTTAAGTTTCTGATCAATACAATTCTAGCATGAATAATAAACCTTTATCATGATGAAGGAAATATAATAATAACCATTTTATTATTGCCTCTAGGGAATATTTCCATCAAGTCCTCCCTCATTTTTTCTAGGTCAAAATGACCTATATACCAGAAGATGGGCACCGGAGGTGGGCTGGGCTGAGCACAACCAACCAAGGCACGCCTGGGGGGGCCATGCGCGCGCTGGTGTCTTGTGCTCACCAGCTACCCCTCCGGTAGTTATTTTGTCCAGTAATTTTTTATATTCCAAAACAATTCTCCGCAAATTTTCAGCTCATTTGGAGATGTGCAGAATAGGTAACTCTAACGTACCTTTTTCAGGTCGAGAATTCCAACTGCCGACATTCTCCCTCTTTGTGTAAACCTTGCATATTATGAGAGAAAAGGCATTAGAATTACTCCATAAAGCATTATTATGCATAAAAACATTATAAATGACAATGTGAAAACATGATGCAAAATGGACGTATTAATCGGCCACAGTTTGTAGGCACATGGCTTTCGTGAGTGAACCTGTGCTATTTGAAAACATTTACATGAACTAACAACATATTTTCATTTGAATGAAAATAGTATTTCATCGTTTCGCCTTGATTTTATTTCACGATAAGAAATCACCATTATACCCTAAGGTTTGATTTTCTGGTGCATTTGACATCTTGTTTGCTATATTTGAGTCATTTCTTGCATTTATCGTGATATATATATATATACAACCATGTCGCAACTACGCGTGGTTGTTAGCAAGATCATTTGTGTGTTGCTTTGCGAGTTTTCATTCATTGTCTGAGAAGCGGGATTTTTTTCAAATAGTTCAGCCGCAGGGTGCAGCCAGAGGCATAAGCCTTGTTGGTATTTTAATTACATGAAATGCATATAGAGTCCATAAATAACCAAAATCGGTGTGTCACCATGGCATGCTCTCACGACCCCATGGATCTTTTTGGTAAAGTCTAGCACAATTTTTGATGCTCGCACCTTCCAAACTGGAGTATCTCACAAAAAGTATCATAGTTACCAAAAGGAGATGCAACACTTCGGACTCCATTCGTCGGTGACTTCATCATTCCGCCTCGAATTTGTTTTCACGGCAAACAATCACCGATATACCCTAGGTTGATTTTTTGTCCCGTTTCAGGTCTCGTCTGCTATATTTAAGCCATTTTGGTGCATTTGGCTTGCATTTAGATCATATAAAATCATAACCCTACTAGAACTAATATGGGTGTTAGTTATCAAAGAATGTGTACAAATCATTTGTGTGTCTCTTTGTGAGTTTTTATCCATTATCCGAGAAACGGGGAGAAGTCAAACATTTTGGCTGCGAGGTGCGGCCACCGGCGTAATCCTAGTTGGTATTTAAACTACAGGAAATTCAGATGGAGTCTGGACATCATGAAAATTGGTGTGTGCCTGTGGCATGCTCTCACAACCCCGTGGAATTTTTTTGGTAAAGTTTGTCACAAGTTTTGTTGATCGATCCTTCAAAACCGGAGCATCTGACAAGAAGGATCATGGTTTCCAAAAGGAGACGTGTCAATTCAAACTGCAATGGCTGGTGATTTCATTGTTTGACCTCATAAAAGTTTCAACGGTAAGCAATCACCATTATACCACATGTTTGATTTGCTAGCACATTTCAGGTATCATTTTCTATATTTCAGACATTTTTTGAATTTAATGTGCATTTTGTGCATGTAAATCAAATCACAATCGCAACTGCATGTGCTGTTGAAAGGGATGAGGATTGTTGTTCGATCTGGGAGCATCCAACAGTGTACACATACAACCCGTGGGGTTTGGGATCTGGTCAATCAAAACGCACGACTCAGATGGCGCGCGTGCTTTGGTTGGCACACGATTGTTATGAATGAACCATGTGCTACTCGCAAACCAGATTGCATATCTTCTATTCATACATACTGGAATGAGATCAATTGAGTGTGCTACCTCTATGGTAGTATAATAATAATAATAATAATAATAATAATAATAATAATAATAATAATAATAATAATAATAAACAATTCAAATTCATTGCCTGAGCTGACAACATATCAAGGTCAACATATTAACAGTTCTTACATCAACAGAAGACCGGGTGTCGTCGATTTAACACGGCAGATGCCCTAGCAAAAGGACCTAGGTGTTGAGCCATCTCAGCTACGTTAGCTTAAACAGGTTAAGCAGGACAAACGACACAGAGAGTTTTTACCCAGGTTTGGCCCCTCTCAATGAGGTAAAAGCCTACTCCTACTTTTGATTGTATTGCTTGTGTTTCGATTACCAGGGAGCGAATACCTTTGACCTAGTGCTCGATCAATCATTTCTTGAGTTAACCCGCCGCCGGGTCTCACCTTTATATACACAGGTTGAGGCCTGGCGGCTTTCAGAGTCCCAGCCGGTTCACGCTACGGACTAGCTCGGTTTCTAACAATACTTGCCTTACTAGAACAAGTTAAACATATGGCGGCTCATCCCTTTGGGCCTCAAGTCACCTTCGGGTCTTGGGACTTCAATAAGCTTGCTTTATGAACTGCCATCTTCATATCTTCTTGGGCCTCTTCATCTTAAGTCAACAGTGGCATAACCCGGCCCCTCCTGAGCGGGTCATACCCAGTAGTTATACCCCCAACATTAGGCCCCAGATTGATTTGAACTTGTTCACATCAATCTTCATCACTTGACTTAGCAGAGTCTCCCATCACTGATTCCTTACCAATTCATTATAACCCGCCATGACGTCACATCTCAGAATTGTGTTAAACCGCCATGACGTCATCTTGCATTGACTTCACACGAAGCCCAGGATATCTCAACGGAACTTTATCTTAATGGATCTCCCAAAAATTGAGGCGTCCACTTAGCCACATAATCATTTTTTCGGCCTCTTTGATTCCCGTGCATGCCATCTATCCATTCCCTTATAAATAGGGGCAGGGGGTCCTCTTTTCCACTTTCCACCCCTACCCTCGCATCTTCCTCTTCCTTCTCGTGCCGTTCCAGCACTGCCTGAGCTCCGACGCTGCTGTCTCCAGCGTCATCAACTCCGGCCGCTGCATCATCCTGAACGCGTCTAGAGATCGCGGCGCTCCGCTGCTGTTCAACAGCATCACTAAGTACTCCTCCTCCATTGTAGCAAATCTCCATTAGGGGTTGCCCAGTTCGTCGGAGTTCTTCTCTGTTCTTCTTTAGATCATGTAGTTGAATCTGCACATAATATTAAAGACCTGCGGGAGTAGTTTAGAACCCCTTTTCCAATCGCAGTAGATACTTTTTTCTGGATAAGATCCATACGAACACATGAGTTCTTTCACTGCCTTCACTTTAGGTCTAGAACTTATTTTATTTTCTGAATTTCTGTAGATCCAAAATCATAGCATCCATTTGTTGAATTTGTTTGTCCATTACTTAGCAAAAATTCACTTTCAAATCTGTCACACTACGATCTTACAGGCGGCTTATATGATAAACCATAACCCACCATATAGCATTAGCCCTCCATGGCGGATTAAAAGCAATCCATAACCCGCCAGATGCACGCCGACTTAAATCTGAATCCTTTTAAGCCACCAACAGTCATCAACATTACCAAGATCCGACCGCACCTCACCGGCTTAAAAATGCTTTTAACTTTTTATAACAATTCCTCATCACAATTGGGTGGCTTATCATTCGCCGTTATTTTTATTTTTAGTCCAAATATGACTAAGACTGTCACCTCCTGCAACTGGGTTCCCTCCATTGTGACGGAACAAATGCTTATGGAGTATGTTGAGACTGGCATCATTGCTGCCAAAGAGATCATCCACTGGCGGGCCCCAGAGCCAGGTGAAGTCAAACCTGAACCCAAGTAAAAAAAGTCATCATATTCACTGATCATATAAACTGGCGCTTCTCCCCGCCCGGGTCGAAGTTCTTCCGTGATGTGCTACATTTCTTTCAGCTCCATCCTCAGGACATCGGACCCAATTCCATGTCTAATATCTGCAACTTCCAAGTTTTTTGTAAGGCATACCTTCAAGAAGAAACCAGGGTTGAACTCTTCAGGGAGTATTTCTATTTGAACCGTGAAAATGAGTTCACAGATGGACCCAGCCTAGAACTTGGCTGAATCTCCCTTCAATGTCGAAGAGGCGCAGATTTTCCTACAACCACACTTCCCAGTGATCCCAAAGACTGGAACCAAACTTGGTTTTATTGCTAAGACACTTATCCATCTGATGAGAAATCTCTGCTGGGTTTCTGTGAAGACCAGCTTAGTACCGTACATCCCCTTCCGGGCCGGCTCACAGCCGCTGAACGGGCCAAGTAAAGAGCCACTTTTTCCCAAATAAGGGCTTCGCTTTCCAATGGACTGACTGGCACCGACCTAGTCCACTGTTGGGTCGCATGGAGGATTATACCCCTAAGCCGTCGGCCCAGTTTAATTTGCACATACACCGGTGACACCAAGGATCCATTACGCCATGGCTCGGTGCATCTGGAACAAAGGCATCAATGATATGACCAAGAGCCTGCTTGGGAAATCCTTAGAGAGCTGCAGTAAATCAGGGTTGAACCCTTTGTGCGTTCTTAACGCGCCTCGTCCTGTAAGTGATCAATGCACACCTTACTTTTTTGTTTACATAAACTGCATATCCCTTATCTTCACTTTGATTTGCACAGGCTGACTCTGCCTTCTGGAAGAAGAAATACCAGGAAAAGGAGAAGGCGGCTAAAAATCCGAGGACCAAAACCAAGGCCTCTAAAAAGCACAAGGAGAAAACTGATGTCTCGGAACTCTTTGATCTTGATGATGATGATGAGTCAGAGGTAGAACTAGACTCCCTTGTCTCATTCTTTAAGCATCTTATTGACGCTGACCTCTCTCAGGATGATACGAAGGCCAGCCAAGTGGATTATGATGGGGTAACTATCATTTCCTCTGACTTAGAGCCTTTGCCAAGACAGAAAATTTGACGTGTGACCAGGAAAGTAAGATTTTCACACCCTTTAGCTTATTTGGATCCAAACTTTCTTTTGAAGCAACAGTAGCATGAGAGCCGACGCCAGACCCAGAATAGTGGGGGCGGAGAGTTATCCTCCGGCTTACCCAACACCCCAGTTCGCAAGCGCCGGAAAGAGGTGCCTCAAACTTCAAACTCTTCTTATTCCAAGGCAGGTCTTATTGGCCGTCCACTTAATCCTTTTTGACTCAAACTACCAGGGAACCTCAAATTCCTCTTCTGGCAACTCAACTGGAACCTAGCTGCCTGCATTCAAGACTCCCCCTGGGTAATGATTTTATCCTTCATTGTTTCAACTTTGTAAACACTTCATATTGACCTTTTTATTTCTTTCAGTGGCAAGGCTAAACCAAGCAAGAAAGCAAGGCAATCTAGCCAACTGAAGACCCCTAGGCTCATGAACCAGAGAAACAACGGCCAGAATCTGAAGCTTCAATCCAAAATGTTGAAAACATCACCGACGAGGTGCCACCAGAGATACCAGAGACTCTTGTGGACCCTATGACCATTGACTCTTCAGGAACTAAACCGTCGAGCCCTGCCAAGTCGGCTGAAGAAACTGAAGACGTTCTTGTCACTGGCACGAGCTACACAGAGCCATTGAAGCCCACAGTCTTGGCCAGGCACACTGCCAAGGAGGAACTTGTCGAGAGGCAGAAGGTCAAGTTTGATCTGTCCAATTACTCTCAGCTAGGCATCAGTGAACTCCTCTCTGGCTATCTTAGCCAAGTTAAGGCTGGCCGCGAACTTGAGATGGGCATCGTCAAATAGATGCACCAAAAATATGAGGTACAAACTTCTACTTCCTTTATTAATATATTCCTCCAGCCCCCAAGTCTTAGCCATAGGATAAATTTAGCAGAGTATGGTGAAGACTTCAATTAGCAGAGACTAAAAAGCTTCAAGCCATAGCCCCCATGAGCCGACGTATCTTGACAAAGTTGAGCTGGCTCATTCTCATTAACAGAACAAAAAACTTCCA
The DNA here is from genome assembly GCF_018294505.1 of Triticum aestivum. Classification (NCBI taxonomy): domain Eukaryota; kingdom Viridiplantae; phylum Streptophyta; class Magnoliopsida; order Poales; family Poaceae; genus Triticum; species Triticum aestivum. The sequence continues at coordinate 334,415,397 of NC_057801.1, forward strand.
GGTCCTAGCCCTCATGGGCTAGCTTAGCTTAACAAAGCTGAGCCGGTGCATTCTCAATATGTGAAAGAATTCCAGAAACTAGCGCTCAGGGGCCGACTTAGTTTGAAAAAACTGAGTCGGTTCATAAAATGCATAAACAAAAAAGAGCTCCCGCACACATTAGCCCCCAAGTGCAGAGTGCTATTGCTTGCAAAGGGCTTGGGACTTGTGCATATTAACATGTCTGCTTATGATTGCTTGAACCTTGCATGTGCAAGAAACCTCCACTGAAACTGAACCTTGGCTGGCTGACTTGAAGAAAAGGCTTAAACATCAAGAATCAGAGACCCAGAAGGCCGAAGCCAAATTCAAGTTCAGTCCTTGATGAACCAGAGAAGCTGAAATCTGAGTTTGCTGCTGATAGAAAAGCCTTGGACGAAGAAAAAGTTGCTTTAGTGCAAAGGGTGGAGTCTGTTGAGGCTTCTTTGAAAGACGTTACCGCAGAACTGTCCGGCTTGAAGCATCATATTTCATAGATGACTAGTGCCATCATTGGTAAATAATTTGAAGTATCTCAATAAATTCCAATGCACAATGTTGAATTCACCTGGTCGACTTAACTGCATATGCTTCTACATTACAGGTCCCAGAAGCGCCATTCTTGGGAAAGACATGCTCGTGAAGCTGAAGGCGGCTTACACCTTAGTGGAGCAGTTATATTCAGGCACCCAGCGCACAATCGCTGCGATTACTCACACCAAGGAGCCACCTTCACTCCTCAAAGATGTACTAAGCCAATTTACTGTCTTACCACAAAGGATTCTAGAAATCAAACGATCATCCGCCAGAGCCGGCGCCATTACTGCTTTGAGACGAGCGAAAGCGTGGCAACCTGAGCTAGACCCGGCAGAGCTAGCCAGTGGCTACCCGAGCTATAAGGAGGATGGGACTCCCTTTACCGCAGATGAATTTGTTGTATGCGTGATGGAGGTGCGCCCATTAGCCAGCAAACTGGCCGAAGAGACTAACCTTTCGCGATATCAGGCGGCTTATACGACAGAGAACTCAAGAGAAAAGGCTCCGGTTTATGAAGCCGTTGACCTTATCCCTCCAGCACGTAAGCATACCTTTGCCCTTGAAGTTGACCCATCTGAACTGATAAATGATGAAGCCTAATTCCAAGCTTTAACGGGCATCAACTGGAAAACATCTTATTTCCAGACAAATGGAGGCAAAGAACCGGCGCAGGCTAACCCGGAATCCTCCACTCAGCATGAGCATAGTTGACCTGAAGGGCGGCTAACGTACCATGGCGCCATATTTTGTTGAAAAACTTTGAACCATTTGGGCCTGATGATAGCCTTGTAATATGCTAGTTAAAAACAATGATCTGCCATGCCATCATGCATGTTTAGTCATTTGAATATATTGGAACTACCATTCTGATGCTTGAAGATCCATAGGTTGTACTTCATCACACTTATCCACTAGACGGGTTATAACAAATATCGTTGTGTGACCTGCACATAAGTGAACAATATGTCTCCTTGCGGTTTACACCAGGGCGGGTCACAATATTCAAAATATCATTTCTGGCAACTGAAAGTCTATAACCAGAGCGAGTGATCAAGCCTCATATTTTCACATAACTGGTAAAACTATACCTGCGACTGTAGTTCATGCTACCGGCTTACACCACCATAAGTGGTGAGAATAATTTTCATTGCACAATCACAGCATGCTGGCGACTTAAAGTCTAAAACCAGGCTTGGTTATCAAAAACATGTAAATATGTACAAACACACTGGCAACTTACGTCCAAAACCAGGGTTGGTTATATTGCTCAACACAATGTGGTATGATATTTTGTCTGTCTTATAATCAAGGCAGGTTATCAAAACCTCACATATTCATATTCAGAAAGTAAAACATACATGTGAAATTAAATCATATTGTCGGCTTACATCGCTATATCCAATAAGGATGACAGTTCGATAGCTTAGAGCATACAACTCCAAGTCCATAATTCAAACATACTGGCGACTTATCGTCCAAAGCCAGAACCGGTTATCAAACCTCAGATATACTCATAGCAGGAGCAATATGATGAAGGCTACGTGGCCTAAACCATGTTAAACCATATATCAATATGGTACAAAAATATCAACTTGAAACAATGTTCAGAAAACAATAAATCAGAAAAACAAGGCGTTCATAGGCTGCCAAGCCTCAATATCAAGTGTTTTTCACGGGCTGCACATCCACTAGGTTAATCCTTCATTTAAACCTATAAGCCGGGCCTCACATGACGAACCACCCTTGTAACTTTAGACAAGTTCAGGGTCTTTAGAAGATTTACTGTCATGAGTACGTCGGGTCATTCCAGGATTACCTCGGCGGAGTACATGGCAGGCAAACAAGGCAGGATAAACCAAAATTTTGGTGATTTACACATGGCATACTAGACAATCAAAAGGGGTTAACAAAGCTATGCTCATTGAACAGGGAGCCCCCAAGTGACATATATCAAGCCTTTCAAGGTAGGATACCTATGTTTCAACTGTGTAATGCCACAAGTTCTCTTTGGTAACCTTTAACTTGGGAAATGAGCCCCCAAGAAGTTTCAACAAGGCATATAAGCCGGATCCATAGGGTAGTCACAACTATGCTGAATGAGCAGGAAGCCCCCAAGTAATTTTTTAATCAAGGCGTACAAGCGGGATTAAGAGGGTAGTCACATCTATGCTCCATGAGCAGGAAGCCCCCACATTATCTTATGAATTGACAATAAAGACTCAGATACTCAGAAATGAAACGATGGAGACCCTAAACTAATAAGGATACTGACTTTATTATAGGTTATCATAATATATACATGGATGAAAATATGTACAACACAAGAGCCAATGACTCAGGTGTAATAAGGCCGAAGATGAGCAATGTTCCAAGGTCGCCGGGTCTCCTCCTCCGATGTGCGTGAGTCCTTGTGGTCTCGAACATCAATCAGGTAGTATGATCCGTTGTTCAAGTTTTTGCTGACCACAAAGGGTCCTTCCCAAGGTGGGGAGAGCTCCTGGATAAGTCAGAGCACCAAGTCACCTTGAACCCGGCGACTATGATAGCGGCACAGATCATGTTGGTATATTGCCAAACAAGCTGTTGCAAGGTCATGTTCTTCATCCAACAAGTCAAGAGCATCTTGACGTGCCTTTTCATTATCAGCTTAAACATAAGCCGCCACACGGGGCGAGTCGTGACGGATGTCACTAGGGAGAACCGCCTCTGCTCCGTAAACCATGAAGAAAGGCGTGTAACCCGTGGCTCTGTTGGGGGTAGTATTAATACTAGAAAGCACTGAGGGTAACTCCTCAACCCAACAACCCGACGTCCTCTGCAAAGGGACCATAAGCCGGGGTTTTATACCTCTCAAGATTTCTTGATTGGCCCTTTCAGCTTGACCATTGGACTCGTGGTGAGCCACTGATGAGACATCAAGACGAATATGCTCTTGTTGACATAATTCATTCATAGCACCGTTAGACAGATTAGTGCCATTATCAGTGATGATGCTATGAGGATAACTAAAGCAAAAAATCACCCTTTTAATGAATTGAACCACCATTGCTGAGGGAGTGCTGGAATAAGGGGTCCTAGGGCGCCCGGGCTATGTGATATGGGCCAGACTAATGGGTCGTGAAGATACGAAATCAAAGACCTTCCCCCATGTCTGGATGGCACTACTAGGGAAAACCTTATACACAAAAATTTAGCAACAGCGCGGGTCAAAAAAGGGCGCTAGTGCTAGATAGCAGTAGCGATTGAAGAAAAACCGTGCTACAGATACAACCTTAGCAGTAGCGCGTGTAGTGGCAAAAGCGCTACTACTAATATTCCCATTGCTAGAATGATAGGCTACGCATAGCAGTAGCGGGCTTGGAAGAAACGCGCTACCACTAGGGCATAAGTAGCAGCGCGTTTCCTAAGAAGAGCGCTACTACTAACGGAAATAAAAGAAGATGAAAAACAAATAGAAAAGTAAATGAAAATGAAAGAAATAGAAAAAGGAGAAAGGAAAAAAATAAAATGTAAAGCAAAATAAATGAAAAAGCGAAAAAACGGAGGAAGGCATAGCAGCAGTGTGTGTTTGTAAGAGGCGTTGTAGCTAATGTAGCTGCAGTGCGTGTCCTAGACCCCCGCTATAGAAACAGAAAAGGAAATTAAAAAATGGAAGAAAATTACATAGCTATAGCGCGTTTTACCAAACGCGCTACCACTAAGTTTGACTTAACCAAAAAACCGTTTCCCCCCGGTCACCACTTCTCCCCCAAATCCCTCAACCCACCCCGCGCGCCGCCGTCTCCCCGATTCACCGTCGCCCCACTTCGCCGTTGTCTCCTGCCGACGTCGACGCCACCAGAGCCGTGCGCTGTCGATGCCACCGGAGCCGCCCCCAACGCCACGGAGCCGCACGGCCTCATCAACGCCACCGGAGACGCCGTCGATGCCACCGGATCCTTCCTCACCACAACTGCCTCCCTCGCCATCACCGGAGACGCCCCTGCCTTCCTCGCCATCATCGGAGACGCCCCTGCCTCCCTCGCCACCACTGCCTCCGTCGCCACCACCGGAGCCATCCTCTGTAAGCCCCCACCCCTCCTCTCTCTCATGCATAGGTTAGCTAGTTTAATTAGGTTAATTATCTAGGTTAGGGCAAAAATTTAGTTAGGGCTTTGACAAAGAAGTAGTTAGGTTAACTAGTTTAATTAGGTTAATTATCTAGGTTAGTGGAAAAATTTAGTTAGGGCTTTGACAGAGAACTAGTCAGGTTAACTAGTTTGATTAGGTTAATTATCTAGGTTAATTAGTGCAAAAATTTATTTTGGGCTTTGACAGAGAACTAGCTGCATTAACTAGTTTAATTAGGGTTAATTATCTAGGTAAACTAGATTAACTAACTAGGTTAAATAGGTAGGTTAATTAGGTTCGTTGGATTAACAAGCTAGGTTAAGTAGGTTGGCTAGGTTAGAGGAAAATTTTATTTTAGAGCATTAGGTCAAAAGGGTTAGAGAAATGGAGTTCCTTTGCAATTTAATTGGGTTCTGTCCTAGGCAGAGAAGGGTTAGAGATAATAATATGTGTTTGTGTGAGAGAGAGGAATAGCTAGATCAACATAATTTGGGTTCTGTCCTAGGCAGAGAAGTGTTTAGTGAGATCATCTTGCAAAGGTTTTTGATTTTTGAAAAGACCACTATTTTTCAAGGAAAAGAATTTAGGCAAATTTTATTTTTCATTGGAGTGGTCATGTTATATCTTTTCATTGAAGTTGTTCGATTGTGCCCAAGTGGCTTTGTTGTTTCCAGGGAATGATGCTGAGTGGCCTATGTTTTGCCGGAATGTTGATTCATTTCTGTTCCGGCAAATTTCAGGTTGTCGATTTGTCCACTTTTTAGCAAAGGTCATGCCGAAATTTTCCGTGAATTTCGGCATGACTTGTGCTACAAACTAGGACATATCGAGTGCCCGGGATTTGCCGCACCAGGAAGGAGTCAACATTCCTGCAAAACAATAGGCCTTTTTATGTCATTATTCATTTTATTAGGTCTAGAATTAATTGACTAGATTTAATCGTAGGAAACATGGCTAGCAACGATGAAGGACAGGGTTCTGGTGATTGCGACGACGTCTACCGAGCGGCAGACGAATTTTTTAGCCTTACCGACGATCAACCGATGTTGTTGCTGGGCCCACCGGTGGTATCGGGGACTGAGACCGACACGCAGACCAGTGATGAGACTGAGACCGGCGCTGAGATTCAGACCGGCATCAAGACCGGCACTGAGACTGGTGCTTCCTCGGGGAGCGGAGCCGGTGTAGAACCAAAAGAAAAGAGATAACGGGTTCCTAACAAACTTAGGACTACTAGACTGGTGGTCACAGAGGTGGACGACGGCAATTTTGAGCCAAAGGCGCCCAAGGAAGCACGCGCGTGCTACGACAATCAAATAGGCTGCATCGTATGGACAACCGCCACCATCAACGATGAGAAACTACAGAAGATAGAAAATATGAGGAGCTCCCTCCTAAAGAAGTTTCACCAGATATTCTTGTTCCCGGGCCAGAATGAGAAGGATTATGAAGATCCAGACGAGGACACGGCAATGAAGAAGATAAACAAACACGCCATGACCAAGTTTAGTGACGCGTGGGCCGCCTGAAAAAATCGAGTGAAAGCAAAGATCATCGACAAGGAACCCTACTCCGAGACTGTAAAGGATAATCCGACAATCACGGAAGAGCAGTTTCAAATATGGAAGGAGGCTTGCGAGGCTGAAGCTGCCAAAAGAAAGTCTAAGTAGATGAAGGGGCTTCAAAAGAGGAACATTGGGAGCCACCACCTCGGAAGCCGTGGTTACGGCGGAAAGAGATCCAAATGGGCCAAGGAGGACGCGGAAGCCGCGAGTCTGGGCATCCCAGACCCCTTGGCAGATTTCACCGTCCCGCAGGAGCGTGACGTCCTGAGGGACCGACACCGTTGGGACCCAGTGAAGAAGGTTTACGAGACAACACCGGTCATTACGGAGTTCATGAGACTGCTGGTAATTTTAGTTTCTGATCAATTCGACTGCACACATTATTCATATTTGTAAATGATCCTTGTGCCTTTTGCAGAGAGAGCAGCACCGGATTGCGGCCGAAAGCGACTCGCAGTCTGAGGCATTGGCGAGGCCCAAGTGGGACACTCCATTCAACCGGGCGTTGAACATATTGAAACGACAACCGGTGGATACTCGACCGTCGTATGGACACGTGCACGGTGTCGGAGACGGTGCCACATGGAAGAAGTACTACCGTGAGACCATGGAGGAGAGAAAGGAAAGACGGAGGTTAACTGAAGAAAACATCGACAAGAAGGTTGAGATTGCGGTTGAGAAGAAATCATCTCAGACAGTCGCAACAGCGGTAGCTGCCGCAAAACAGGTGGTTGCAGATTTGTCTACTTCCTTGATGACAGGCGTTTTCAGTTGGACAAGGCAAAATCCAGAAAAAAATGCAGAGGACTTTTCCCTTGCTGACTTCTTTGGAGCACCTGCTCCCACACCGGCTCCCGCACCGGCTCCTGCACCAGCTCCCGCACCTGCTCCCGCACCGGCTCCCGCACCTGCTCCCGCACCGGCTCCCGCACCTGCTCCCGCACCGACTCCCGCACCGGACATGCTCAGTGGTGCCTCGTCTTTGGCTGAGCTCGACGCCCTCACGGTATCTTTCACACCGACCCCCTTCAATATAAATGTATAATCTCCCATTTTCGTTGCCTTTCGGATGTCTCACATCGCAGACTTTTCTTTGCAGGCCGACGAAACCCCGTGCACCATATTGTACACCATCGGCAAACAGAAGGTGGACGTGGGGAAGGCGACGATAATGGAGCCGAAGGAACCATTGTTCCACAGCTGGCCGATCCCCCCGAACGTCTTCAAGGTTTCCGTGGCCAGTGTCAAACCGGGACACAAGAATTTGCCTCCTCTAATACTAGTGGGGGATGACGACGAGACCCCGCGGCGGCTTGGTGATTGTTGCAATGGGTGGGTCCTGTTGTGGCCAAAGAGTCTGCTTTGTGTGGAGGCGGCCGGGAGCACACCCACGAGCACGCAGCCTCAGCAAGGTATGAACATCAACACCCCACCTACCCAATTAGCGTCGGGCATCGGGTTGGGTGATGACATCGCCATGGATGAGGATGAGGATGACGATGGCGCTGAACAGTATGTCTATACTGGCGCCTCCTCAGGGTTTGAGCATCATGAGTCGGTGCCTGAATTACCGTCTCAACGTATTATGGACGACCTTCCGGTAGTAAAGAAGTCTAGGAAGAGAGCGAGGAAAGGCAAAAAAGCTGATTCTATGATCCAGCTGCCTCAGCAGCCTCGGCTTCAGGACCGTATAGATATCCCCGATGCGGATAAATAGCATATCCCCGGTCAACCAATCCTACCTGCAACAGCGCTATGGGCCAGATTCAGCAATCTAAGGAGACTTCATGACGATGTGCTGCGGGTAGAGAAAGGCCTCATCACCTCGAAAGATCCAGGATACCCACTCTACGTGGTTAATGTTCTACGGCAAATGTCATATGTCGACAGCTTCCCCGCGGATAAGTTCTTCCTTCGATTCGATTACATACTCGACATGTTTCACGTGAAGAAGCTGGATTTTACGTTTGTCCGCCTTTATGCCTTGCACATGAACTACATCATTGGGGTTGAGCAAATACATACTACATGCACGAGGGCTTCTTGGGAGTCTGCGCAGAGCACCGTGAATATGCGAGGGATTACATCGTCAGTTTCATGCTCGGCAATAAGGACGAGGAGGCGATTCTCGTTCCTTATCATCCCGTGTAAGTCATCCACGCTGCTATCCTTCCTTCGATTTCAATAATTCATTTGCACGGTGGAGGCTAATTAATTTTAGGTGTACTTGTTTTGCGCAGCGGCGGGCGCGCCGTCCTCATCATCCTCTACCCCAATTCTCCCACGCTCTTTACTTGGACTCGTAGAGGAACATTCACAAAAAGGATTACACCCACATCAAAGATGTTCTCGACAGTGCTATGTTTTACTACCAAGCAAGGGGTGGAGAGGTTAGGGACAAGAAGAGAAGGGGCGGCAGGGTCGCCTTCAACCATAAGACCGACTTCTGCTGCATCCAGCAACCGAACGATTCTCTTAATGATGGATTCTATGTCCTACACCACATGCTGGAGTACAGACGGGATCACCAGAACCTTCACATGTCACCTAGATCTGGCGATGCCCATATTCTGCAATGGGCAAAGGACATAGGAGATATCGAGGATCATCGACTTCGAGCTGAGTTCTATAACATCCAGCGCGAACTTGCCCAAATCATCATGAAGGAGGTCGTCGAAAAAACAGGGATGTTCTACGGAGAAGGAGAAATGTCGCGGGAAGACGTCCGAACATGGATAGCCTCTCAGCGTCTCGACATGAAGCCTTTCACTAAGCTCGAGGACTATCTCCCTGACATGGATGGATGGCACGACATGGTGGAGTGATTGTCGATATATGACAATGTGTCCGTTTAGTCCATACTTTTTGTATGCCAAAACTTTGAGTTATGCACGGTGAAACTTTATTTGTGATGTAATTAAACCGTCCTCCTCCTCGACTAGCGAAAATCACTCTAGTTAGGGCATTTTGGGTACGATGAACTTTGTTATTTATGCTTATGATATGTTGTTTCTATTTTTGCCAAGTCTGTCTCTTTCTGTTGCTCAACTATATATGTTGCATATCATCGACTCATGTGATGATGCAGGTGCATAGATCATAGATGGCGAAGAAGTGCTACACCAGGAGTATATATACGACAAGTGGCCGGAGTGTCAGGCCCAGGTGTACCGGTTTCCGGTTTCCGAGCGACAGGCAGTAGTTAGTTTAGGTTCATGCTAATGCAAGAGAGGGATATGAACTCATGTACTCGAAGTGATATCTCTTCTCGCGTATATCATTGTTTAGATGCATGACGGTGTATTTGCAAGTAATCAAGACTTGTATCGCTATTTCCGAGATTGATGACGAGAGACCACTTTGTGTTGGATGATGATTATGATGATGACATGATTTGATGAGACTAATTGTATGTATATGGTATGATTACATTTGTATGTGTATGATATGCTAAAGATTATTGTATAAAGCCTATTCAAATACAAAACAAATATGCAGGAAAAGAAACTAATAAAACTAGTAGTAGCAAGGGGGGAAATTTAGCAGTAGCGCCGCCTTACCAGTAGCGCTTCCCTGTAAACAGCGCTGCAGATAATATCAGTAGCGCCCTTTTCTAAAGAGCGCTACAACTATTCATGTATCGCAGTAGCGCGGGACAACAAGCGCTACTGCTATACGTTAGTTGTAGTGCCTTATTAGTAGCGCCGGTCCCCGCACTACTGAGAGGCCCAAAACCCGCGCTGCTGCTAGGCTTTTCCCTAGTAGTGTGGGACTCTCCTTTATGTGGATGGCAAGCTTGGCGTTCAGATCATGCATCTTCCTTTCTCTGTAAACCGACTCTGTACAACCCTAGATCCCTGTGGTGTCTATATAAATCGGAGGGTTTAGTTTGTAGAGGCAATCACAATCATACATGCTAGACATCTAGGGTTTAGCCATTACGATCTCGAGGTAGATCAACTCTTGTAACCCCTATACTCATCAAAGTCAATCAAGAAGGAAGTAGGGTATTACCTCCATTAAGAGGGCCCGAACTTGGGTAAACATCGTGTCCCCTGCCTCCTGTTACCTTTGATCCTTAGACGCACAGTTCGGGACCACCTACCCGAGATCTGCCGGTTTTGATACCGACATTGGTTCTTTCATTGAGAGTTCCACTGTGTTGTCGCTAGAAGGCTCGATGGCTCCATCGATCATCTACAACAATTTGAGGAAGACTTTTCTCCCTGGCCAAATCTTTGTATTCGGCGGCTTCGCACTACGTGCCAACTTGATTGGCCATCTAGAGCAGATCGACAGCTACGCCCCTGGTCATCAGATCAGTTTTGGAAATCTGAACTATGTCGCTGATGTCCGAGGAGACTTGATCTTCCAAGGGTTCGCTGCCCCAATCACCGCTCTGGCCTTAGAACCAGAGCGCACCACCACGTCCGAAGACGGAGTTCAAAGCCCGCCGGACTATCTGCGGCTATAGAGCCTGGCACTGGAGAACCGGAGGGGATTGCATCACCGACAGGCCTGGAGTCATGTCAGGCTCCCTCTATTCTCATCAAGCCGGACTCACCTTCGAACAGCAACTCCAAACTTTTGAGATCCGCATTATACAAGCTTGTCCAGGGAACTCATGTCCCACCCTGATCCATGGACTCTCGCTTCTCTGTCCAAATCTCACTCTTGAACGAGGCCCTAGACTTAATGCAATCTCTCGCCATTGCAGAAAAGTCACTGTCAAACTACACCCAGCTCATACTAGGGGCTGAGAGCGGGGAATTCACGTCCCACCCACCACCCACTTCATAACCAGTGTTGCAGATTTAACCGACATGCTCGACTATGATTCCAAAGGCATCGACTGTATGCACAACGATACCGGAGACGAGAAGAGCCAAAACCCGCCATTCACCGGATGCTTGACGACCACTTCCTTGTATGACGTATAAATGGTGGACACACCCAAAGAGGATGACGGTGTCAGTGTTCTGGGAAATGGGGTCCCCTAGACTTGCCTGCCTGCGGCCTGCAGCGTGGCTCACCAGCGGCCCAGTACGGTCCGTCTTCATCAACAAACGCTCAAGACCCTCGCGAGGGGCCAAGCCTCACGGGGCGGACGACACAAGGCCACCTCAGGGGCGGCCTCACCAGGAAGGCTCGCGAGGAGGCGAAGAGATCAAGGCGAGGGGTACCTCACGAGGTGCTCATGACGCAAGCCATGATGATCAAGGCCAGGCGGGCGCCAGCCTGCGCAGAGTCCTCATTTCCTCTTTGGTGCAAAGGGGGCAAGCGCAGTCGCGGAGTACTGAGGCATCAAGCAAAGGTTTCCATATGAGTGCAACGAGACCAAGACCAGTAGGACGGCAGGATGGAGGTCACCGTGGAGCCCAAGACGGCGTCATCACCAGTGCCTTTGGCAGTCGAAGACCACCTTTAGTCAGGATAGCTTGTACTAGTTGTCCCCTTTCAAAATGGTCATTGTTGGCTCCCTTCCCACTCAATATTTGGGAAGAGGACCAGGGCCTCTATAAATAGAGATAGCCACCACAGTAGGAAGGCATCTCATCTGGAATCAGACCGAGACCTAGCTCGTCCGCACATCACCACAAGAACACCTCTCGCGAGGTTGTTCTTCCCCTGTACTATTCATCATCAGCCCGAGAGCTAATCCACCACACCACACACTGGATTAGGGTATTACACCGCAACGGTGGCCCGAACCAGTATAAACCTCGTGTCTCCTGTGTTGTTTATCGTGCTAGCTTAGAATCGCGGCGAGGTTGTGGGCGTGTTTCCGTAGGGAGAAGATCTCCGTGCACACCCCAGAGTTCGAACCTTAAGAGTTTTGTTGGAACCCAATATCCGACATTTGGCGGCCATGTAGGGGTGCACCAAAATCTTCTTTCCGTTGATCTGCATCCCATCACTTTGTCGCATCCATGGCAGATTCTCGCCGAGCCCACCCGACGGCTCCCGTCGGCGGGCCTCCTCGTTGTTCTCCGTCGCCTGCCGCCAACGCCGCCACCGGCCCGGCGGGGAACAAGCAGCAAGCATCTTCGCTGCACCCCTCAGTGCGGCGGGAAGGCCGCACCGCCACTCCGTGGCTGACCCCAGCTAGTTCGTTGTCTCACGCTCGTGGCGCTCCCACGGACGCGCATGCTGCGTTGCTCCTGGCACGTGAGCTCCTGCACTACCGCCCCATCGATGACCTCTACGAAGAATGGCTCGCCCGCATCACCGAGCTTGTCAGCGCCGCAGGGGGCTCTCATGCGCCATCCCTCTCGCTGCCTCGCCCTCCGTCCTACATGGGCGACACGGCTCAGGGAGCGCCTTCGCCACATCCTCCCCAAGAAGGCGCCCTGGCTCCAAGGCGCGCGGCCCTTGGACGTGAACCACTGCGTCCGGCACCCGAGCGGCAAGAAAGAAGCTGACGAGAAATACCTCGGCCTCAAGAAGGCGCTCATGTGCTCCCTGCACCAGCATGGCAAGACCGCATCCTTGCAACAGCACGACAAGACCCCGTGCTTCCCCTGGCGGCAGCATGCGGGAACCATCAAGCGCAAGCCCCGCGTCAGCAAAAGGCTCCGGCGTCCACAACAGGTTGCCATGCCTTCACCATCGAGCTGGGCAGCGTTGCCTGGCCAGGCAAGTTCTAGCCGGATCTGCCTCCTTGCTACGACGGCACTGCCGACCCCGCGGAGTTCCTGCAGCTCTACGAGCTAGGAATCAAGGCGGCCAACGGAGACAAAAAGGTCATGGCGAACTAGTTTCCCATGGCGCTCAAGGATGGTGCCTGCACGTGGCTCCTGAACCTGCCTCCCGGCTCGATCTCCTCTTTGGACGAGACACGTAGCTACTTCATCGCCAACTTCCAAGGCACTCGCGACCACCCTCCGGCCGCGGGTGACCTGCGCCGCATCAAGCAGCAGCCTGGAGAGACCCTGCAGAAGTACATCCAGCGTTTCAACAGCGCCCGCCTCAAGATCCCCAAGGTGACAGACGAGGACATCATCTCAGCATTCTCTGACCGTGTCCGCGACGTCAAGATGAAGGAGGAGCTCTCCATCCACGAGGATCTGTGCACATCTGTCGAGCTGTTCAACCTGGCGACCAAGTGCGCAAGAGCTGAGGAAGGACGCCTCTCCCTTCTCGAGCTCCCAGCTGCAGACCACGGACGTGAAGCACAAAGGAGCAGCCGTACTCGCAGCAGAACCAGACACGAAGCGTGGCAGGGACCAGCCGGAGTCGTCCAAGGGCAACCGATTCTGCGCCTACCACAACCTCTGCACCCACAACACCAAGGAATGCTAGGAGCTCAGGGCCGTTCGAGAAGGACGCATCGGTTGACACCCCGAGCGCAATGACCGGGGCTATGACAGAGGAGGAGGACGAGGCAGAGGACAATGGGACGACCGAGGCCCTCTCCAGGAGTGGCGTGACCGACCTCGCGAGGATCGTTGGCAGGACCAGCCTCACGAGGGATCCTGGAGGGATCAGCCTCGCGAGGACCACCCGCAATGCAACGCATGCCTTCCTCCTCTGCCACGGATGACCCACAAGTATAGGGGATCTATCGTAGTACTTTCGATAAGTAAGAGTGTCGAACCCAATGTGGAGCAGAAGGAAATGATAAGCGGTTTTCAGCAAGGTATTCTCTGCAAGTACTGAAATAAGTGGTAACAGATAGTTTTGTGATAGGATAAATTGTAATGAGCAACAAGTAACAAAAGTAAATAAAGTGCAGCAAGGTGGCCCAATCCTTTTTGTAGCAAAGGACAAGCCTGGACAAACTCTTATAATAGGAATAACACTCCCGAGGACACATGGGAATATCATCAAGCTAGTTTTAATCACGCTCATATGATTCACGTTTGGTACTTTGATAATTTGATATGTGGGTGGACCGGTGCTTGGGTACTGCTCTTACTTGGACAAGCATCCCACTTATGATTAACCTCTATTGCAAGCATCCGCAACTACAACAAAAGTATTAAGGTAAACCTAACCATAGCATGAAACATATGGATCCAAATCAGCCCCTTACGAAGCACCGCATAAACTAGGGTTTAAGCTTCTGTCACTCTAGCAACCCATCATCTACTTATTACTTCCCAATGCCTTCCTCTAGGCCCAAATAATGGTGAAGTGTTATGTAGTCGGCGTTCACATAACACCACTAGAGGTTAGACAACATACATCTTATCAAAATATCGAACGAATACCAAGTTCACATGACTACTAATAGTAAGACTTCTCCCTTGTCCTCAGGAACAAACGTAACTACTCACAAAGCATATTCATGCTCATAATCAGAGGGGTAATAATGTGCATAAAGGATCTGAACATATGATCTTCCACCAAATAAACCAACTAGCATCAACTACAAGGAGTAATCAACACTACTAGCAACCTACTAGCACCAATCCCGGACTTGGAGACAAGAATTGGATACAAGAGATGAACTAGGGTTTGGAGATGAGATGGTGCTGGTGAAGATGTTGATGGAGATTTCCCTCTCCCGATGAGAGGAGCGTTGGTGATGACGATGGTGATATTTCCCCCTCCCGGAGGGAAGTGTCTCCTGTAGAACAGCTCTGCCGGAGCCCTAGATTGGTTCCGCCAAGGTTCTGCCTCGTGGCGGCGGAGTCTCGTTCCGAAAGGTTGCCCTCTATTTTTTTCTCATCGAAAGACTTCATATAGGAGAAGATGGATGTCGGAGAGCCACCAGGGGGCCCATGAGGTAGGGGGCGCGCCCAGAGGGGGGGGGCGCCCCCACCCTCATGAGCAAGGTGTGGGCCCCCCGGCCTTCATCTTTGGTGATGATTTTTCTTTATTTATTTTAAGGTATTCCGTGGAGTTTCAGGACTTTTGGAGTTGCACAGAATAGTCCTTCAATATTTGCTCCTTTTCCAGCCCAGAATTCCAGCTGCCGGCATTCTCCCTCTTCATGTAAACCTTGTAAAATAAGAGAGAATAGCCATAAGTATTGTGACATAACGTGAAATAATAGCCCATAATGCAATAAAGATTGACATAAAAGCATGATGCAAAATGGACGTATCAACTCCCCCAAGCTTAGACCTCGCTTGTCCTCAAGCGAAAAGCCGATAACAATAAATATGTCCTCATGTTTAGAGGTAGAGGCGTTGATAAAAATAAAATACGGACATGAAGGCATCATCATTATTTCATAACAGCAACATATATAGATTTTGTCATATGATTACTCATGTTCAAGTGATGATCTTTTCACAAAGCCAAAGTATGAATCAGAAACCTTATTGAGCACCAACAAATTATACCCTCCATCATTGAAGCAATTGAAATTTATCATAACATCGGAAAGAGTCTATGTCAGAGCTTAAAAGCAAGTCCACATACTCAACTATCACTTAGTCCTTCATAATTGCTAACAGTCACGCGATACTTGTGGTTATGGAGTTTTAATCGGACACAGAGAAAGATAGGGGCTTATAGTTTTGCCCCAGAACTTTTTACCTCAAGGGTAATGTCAACAATAATAATTCATGCTCCCCACATCCAATTAGATATATATATCATATTCTTTCCAACATGCTGAGCTTGCTAAAGGATAAAATAAAAAGGAAAATGTGAAGATCACCGTGACTCTTGCATAAGATAGAGGATAATAATAAAAGATAGGCCCTTCACAGAGGGAAGCAGAGGTTGTCATGCGCGTTTAGGGTTGATGCACAAAATCTTAATGCAAAAGAACGTCACTTTATGTTGCCCCTTGTATGTGAACCTTTATTATGCAGTCCGTCGCTTTTATTGCGTCCACAACAAGTTCGTGCAAAGTTTATTTTCTCTGCACTAATAAGTCATGCATATTTAGAGAGCAATTTTTATTGCTTGCACTGATGACAACTTACTTGAAGGATCTTACTCAATCCATAGGTAGATATGGTGGACTCTCATGGAAAAACTGGTTTAAGGGTATTTGGAAGCACAAGTAATATTTCTACTTAGTGCTGAGAATTTGGCTAGCATGAGAGGGAAAGGCAAGCTCAACATGGTAGAGGATCCATGACAACATACTTTATCTCAGATGTAAGAAAACATAACTCATTATGTCTTCCTTGTCCAATATCAGCTCTTTAGCATGTCATATTTTAATGAGTGCTCCCAATCATAAAAGATGTCAATGATAATATATCTATATGTGAAACCTCTCTTTCCTGATTACTTCCTATTAATTGCAACGATGACCAAAGCTATATTTGCCAACTCCCAATGACTTTAAATCATCATACTCTTTCTATGTGAAGTCATTACTTTCAATAAGATCAATATGAACTCTTTGATTCTTTTTATTCTTTTTCTTCTAATCACCCAAGATCATGGCAGAATACTCAAGCCCTTGACTCAACACTAATCTTTATTATATAGATCACGGACTCGATTACAAAGGAGGATCATAAAGCAAAACTCGAAACTAGATCATGCCATGACTTTATTCTACTAAATCTAGATACTACTAATAGGATCGAACTAAGAAAAAGGGTAAAGATAGGAGTTGTGATGGTGATATGATACCAGGGCACCTCCCCCAAGCTTGGTAGTTGCCAAGGGGAGTGGCCATACCCATATGATTATATCCTCGGAGGTGATGGAGGTGTTGCAATTTTCTTTTCCATTAGATATTTAATAGTAGCATGATCTTTGATGTCCTTGGGACATGGCATCAACTTTGGCTTTATCAACTTCAATACCTCTTTCAGAAACTTTGTTCCCCAAGACAATACCTTCACTAACCATAAAGTGGCACTTTCCCCAATTCAAGACAAGATTAGTTTCTTCACATCTCTGCAAAACTCGAGCAAGATTGCTCAAGCAATCATCAAAAGAGGAACCATAGACGGAAAAGTCATCCATGAAAACCTCACAAATCTTTTCGCAAAAGTCAGAGAATATAGCCATCATGCATCTTTGAAAGGTACCAGGTGCATTACATAAACCAAAAGGCATACGTCTATAAGCAAAAGTACCAAAAGGGCATGTAAAAGTAGTTTTTGATTGATCTTTAGACGAGCACAGGTATTTGAGAGAAACCAGAATAACCATCTAGAAAGCAATAATGTGTATGTTTGCATAGTCTTTCTAGCATTTGATCAATAAAAGGTAAGGGGTAATGATCTTTCTTAGTAGCATTATTTAATTTGCGGAAATCAATTACCATCCTATAACCTGTGATAATTCTTTGCGGAATCAATTCATCTTTATCATTAGGGACATAAGGAATACGTCCCTTCTTAGGGACACAATGGACAGGACTTACCCACAGACTATCAGCAACGGGATAAATTATACCTGCCTCAAGAAGCTTGAGTATTTCCTTTCTTACCACTTCTTTCATTTTAGGATTCAAGCGTCGTTGAGGATCACAAACTGGTTTGGCATCAGCTTCCAAATTTATTTTATGTTGACATAGAGTGGGACTGATGCCCTTAAGATCATCTAGAGTATATCCAATAGCGGCACGGTGCTTTTTCAGATTTTTCAATAATCTTTCTTCCTCATGCTTTGAAAGGTTAGCATTAATAATGACAGGATATATTTTCTTTTCATCAAGATAAGCATATTTAAGATTATCAGGCAACGGTTTAAGCTCAAACACGGGATCACTCTTGGGTGGAGGAGGATCCACTAGGATTTCAACAGGCAAATTGTGTTGCAGAATAGGTTCCTGTTTAAAGAATACTTCATCTATTTCCCTTCTTTCATTCATGAACATATCATTTTCATGGTCTATCAAATAGTGTTCTAAAGGATCACTAGGAGGTACGGCAATAGAAGCAAGACCAATAATTTCATCCTTACTAGGCAGTTCTTCCTCATGATGTTGTTTACTAAATATAGAGAAATTAAACTCATGAATCATCTCATCCAAGCCAATAGTAACAACATCCTTTTCGCAGTCTATCTTAGTGTTAACAGTATTCAAGAAGGGTCTACCAAATATAATAGGACAAAAGCTATCTTGTGGAGAACCAAGAACAAGAAAATCAGCGGGGTATTTAGTTTTCCCACACAAGACTTCAACATCTCTAACAACTCCTATTGGAGATATAGTATCTCTATTGGCAAGTTTAATTGTAACATCAATTTCCTCTAACTCAGCAGGTGCAATCTCATGCATAATTTCTTTGTATAAATCAATGGGTATGACACTAGCACTAGCACCCATATCACATAAGCCATGATAACAATGATCTCCTATTTTAACAGAAATAACAGGCACACCTACCACAAGTCTATGTTTATCTCTATCACAAGGTTTAGCAATTCTAGCAGTTTCACCAGAGAATTGAATAACATGCCCATCAATATTATCAGACAAGAGATCTTTAACAATAGCAATATTAGGTTCTACTTTGACTTGCTCAGGTGGTGTATAATCGCTAGTATTTCTTTTTACGAACAACAGTTGAAGCTTTACCATGATCCTTCATTCTAATAGGGAAAGGTGGTTTCTCAACATAAGAAGTGGGAAAAATAGGATCATTGTAAGTGATAGTCTTTTCTTCAACTTTAACAGGTGCAGCTACTTTTACTTCTATGGGAGGATGATATTTAAACCACTTCTCCTTGGGGAGATCAACATAAGTAGCAAAAGATTCACAGAAAGAAGCTACTATCTCACAGTCAAGTCCATATTTAGTGCTAAACTTACAGAAAATATTGGTATCCATAAAAGGTTTAACACAATCAAACTTAGGTGTCATACCTAACTCCTTACCTTCGTCAAGGTCCCAATCTTCAGAGTTGTGTTTAATTCTATTCAATAAATTCCATCTAAAATCAATGGGCTTCATCATAAAAGAGCCAACACAAGAAGTATCGAGCATGGTGTGATTGTTATCAGAAAGCCGAGCATAATTTTTTTGCATAATCACTTCTCTTGCGATCTCATGATTGGGGCATGAATATAACATTGATTTAAGCCTCCCCCAAGCTTGAGAGATGCTTTCTCCTTCGCGAGGCCAAAAATTATATATATAATTGCGATCATGATGAACAAGATGCATAGGGTAATACTTTTGATGAAATTCCAATTTCACTCTTTTATAGTTCCATGATCTCATATCATCACATAGCCTATACCATGTCAATGCATCTCCCTCCAAAGATAAAGGGAAAGCCTTCTTCTTAACAACATCATTGGGTATACCTGCAAGCTTAAATAGTCAACAAATATCATCCACATAGCGTAGATGTTCATCAGGATGCTTTGTTCCATCCCCTGCAAAAGTGTTAGCTAGCAGTTTTTCCATCAAACCCGAAGGAATTTCAAAAGGAGTTTCATTTTCAATAGGTTCAGTAGGTTCAGTAGGTTGAGGAGCAACTCTTTGCTCAACTGGACGGGGTGAAGATACCCCGAACAAGCCCCTCAGACAATTACTTTCCATAGTAACAAGTAACAGAAAATTTCAGCACACTAAATAAATTTTTCCTTACCAAATTCCACCTACCAAAGGCGCTCGAGTCCCTGGCAACGGTGCCAGAAAAGAGTCTTGATGACCCACAAGTATAGGGGTTCTATCTTAGTCCTTTCGATAAGTAAGAGTGTCGAACCCAACGAGGAGTAGAAGGAAATGATAAGCGGTTTTCAGCAAGGTATTCTCTGCAAGTACTGAAATAAGTGGTAACAGAAAGTTTGTGGTAGGATAAATTGTAACGAGCAACAAGTAACAAAAGTAAATAAAGTAAAGCAAGGTGGCCCAATCCTTTTTGTAGCAAAGGACAAGCCTGGACAAACTCTTATAATAGGAAAAGTGCTCCCGAGGACACATGGGAATATCGTCAAGCTAGTTTTCATCACGCTCATATGATTCGCGTTCGGTACTTTGATAATTTGATATGTGGGTGGACCGGTGCTTGGATACTGCCCTTACTTGGACAAGCATCCCACTTATGATTAACCTCTATTGCAAGCATCCGCAACTACAACAAAAGTATTAAGGTAAACCTAACCATAGCATGAAACATATGGATCCAAATCAGCCCCTTACGAAGCAACGCATAACCTAGGGTTTAAGCTTCTGTCACTCTAGGAACCCATCATCTACTTATTACTTCCCAATGCCTTCCTCTAGGCCCAAATAACGGTGAAGTGTTATGTAGTCGACGATCACATAACACCACTAGAGGTTAAACAACATACATCTTATTAAAATATCGAACGAATACAAAATTCACATGACTACTAATAGCAAGACTTCTCCCTTGTCCTCAGGAACAAACGTAACTACTCACAAAGCATATTCATGTTCATAATCAGAGGGGTAATAATGTGCATAAAGGATCTGAACATATGATCTTCCACCAAATAAACCAACTAGCATCAACTACAAGGAGTAATCAACACTACTAGCAACCTACTAGCACCAATCTCGGACTTGGAGACAAGAATTGGATACAAGAGATGAACTAGGGTTTGGAGATGAGATGGTGCTGGTGAAGATGTTGATGGAGATTGCCCTCTCCCGATGAGAGGAGCATTGGTGATGACAATGGTGATGATTTCCCCCTCCCGGAGGGAAGTGTCCCCGGCAGAACAGCTCTGCCGGAGCCCTAGATTGGTTCCGCCAAGGTTCCGCCTCGTGGTGGCGGAGTCTCGTCCCGAAAGGTTGCCCTCTATATTTTTCTCATCGAAAGACTTCATATAGGATAATATGGACGTCGGAGAGCCACCAGGGGGCCCACGAGGTAGGGGGCGCGCCCAGAGGGGGGGCGCGCAGACGGGGGGGCCACCCTCGTGAGCAGGGTGTGGGCCTCCTAGCCTTCATCTTTGGCGACGATTTTTCTTTATTTATTTTAAGGTATTCCGTGGAGTTTCAGGACTTTTGGAGTTGCACAGAATAGTCCTTCAATATTTGCTCCTTTTCCATCCAAGAATTCCAGCTATCGGCATTCTCCCTCTTCATGTAAACCTTGTAAAATAAGAGAGAATAGCCATAAGTATTGGGACATAACGTGAAATAACAGCCCATAATGCAATAAAGATTGACATAAAAGCATGATGCAAAATGGACGTATCAGCCACCACCGCCAAGAAAGAATGATGACCACCACCAGGACGAGGGGGCTGGGGGCTTCCACGAGCCGTGTGCTATTGCTTGTATCTTGGGTGGTGCCCAGGCCCCAGACTCTCAGTGCATCTTCAAGAAGTTTACTCGCGAGGTGAACGCAGTCCTTCCCAAGCTCGAGGCCAAGCGCCCGCTCAGGTGGTCCAAGTGCGCCATCACTTTCAGCTCAGCAGATCATATCAAGTGTGCGGCTATAGCTGGCATCCTCCCAATGCTTTGTTCCCGAGTCATCAGCAACGTGCAAGTTACCAGGACCCTCATCGATGGTGGAGCAGGGCTCAACGTTCTGTCCGTCGAGATGTTCAACAACCTTCAAGTGCCATATGATCAACTTCAACCTACCAAGCCTTTCTCAGGAGTTACTGACAGCTCCACTACTCCGATAGGGTAGGTCCGCCTCCCCGTCACTTTCGGGCAGCGCAAAAACTACCGAGCTCATCGACTTTGACGGCGCCCACATTCGCCTGCCGTACAATGCCATTCTCAGGTATCCAGCCTGGCCAAGTTCATGGCGGTGACCCACCATGGCTCAAGATGCCAGGAAGCGGCGGAATCATCACAGTCCCCTGTGAAGAGAAATATGCGGTGTGCTCCCTCGAGCGCGCCTTCCAAGATGCATCAATCGAGGACCCGGACAGCAAGGGCGAGAACCCTCCTGAGGCAATCCCCAAGAAGAAGAAGACATCACACAGCTCAAGGCCTCAGGAGGTTAGCATCTCAGGAGGTGTCGCATCAGGATCCGCGCCCGTGCAAGGGGCACCTCCCTCCATCACATAGGAATGCATGCCCGGCGCCCTCCTCGGGCAGGGCTCAGGGGCTCTCTTCTGGAGGGCCTCAGACTTTGCCAAGATCACGAGGGAGGCGCTCGGGCACCACTTGGAGGCATGCTTCGCAGCACGTTTCTCTCAGGAATGCCTGGGTCAAGGAAGGCCAAACCCACAGGAGTTCATCGCCAAGGCCACTCAGGAACTTCAGGAATCAAGAGTCATACATGGCGACCGTCGTCTGCCTAGTGTAGCTCCCCATCCAGGCAAGGATGGAGGGCTGCGCGTCTGCATTGACTTCCCAGGGATCAATCGAGCCACGTCTCGGGAGCGCCTCTGGCCTTCGCGCGTGGGACGTTGTGAGGGTCCACCGCATAGCTACGTTCGCATGCCTTTCGGCCTGCCGAACACGGCTACTACTCACGAGCGCCATCTGCGGAGCATTCCGGCGGCTCAGTAGGCCAGGCATCACGCAGTCCTGGCGGAGATGGAGATGGTCCTCGAGGAACCGCCTGGACCCCCAGAGCCTCCCGAGGCTCAGAGCTTCGGTTACTTGTGAGGATCAGCCTTTTCACCGCGCATTGTCAGCTACTCCGACACCCCTTCTACAATGGTACCAGGTGACATCTTCCGAGTTCATTTCAGCTGGGAGCGCCCTCAGGGCTTCATCATTCCTAGGTCGTGTGGGTCCGTCCTTATGGCATGTACCCCTTCTTCTTACGTATTTATTTTACCTTGCTGGGGGTGCTCCGCAGGCTGCATCATCCCCGAGCCGCTCGAGCCTGACCTAGTGGCATGTATCATTTCCGTGTTCATGTAAGGCGATTTGCCTTTCATATTTAACCTGCATATGATTATCATCTGCCGCCTACCACGGGCCTCTTCTCCCCCATGCAAATCGCTTGCGCCTTGAAAGGGGGGCTCCTGAGCATCGCGAATCAGGAGCTCTTATTGGCTCTCCAGCCCTCACCCCCTGGCCTTGTCCACGGCATCGCGACCTGACATACCAGCGGCGGGTAAGCTCGCTCGAGGGCCGAGACCTAAGGACGTAGAGCATTTGCATCTAACCATCTCGCAGGAACACACAGCCGTCCAAGGCTCAAGACCAGGCGCAACCCGCCTTGAGGTAGGGCCTCGTGAGTCCCACGCTGGCTCACGAGTGCCCAGATAGACCTCATCTAGCCCTGCTGTGCAAGCCACATGTAAGGGCGGGGCTGTACATGCCCCGGGGGCTCCTCCCGAAGGGGTCCCCGCTCCCACGTACCAGTGGAAGCACCATGCTCCACGGTGAAAGACGACACTGCCGAGGAGCGGCTATGCCCGTACACATACGGAAGCGCTATGCTTCGCGCTGGTGATAAACAACTGAAGGCGACCCACAGACGTATCAACCTCAGGGAGCCGAGAGCTCAGTCTTTGGCCTCATCGCAACACCACCCCTTGGGAGCGTCACGAGGGGGCTGGACATGGGGGCAGCACCCGGGTCACGCCCGAGTGCACAACCGCCTAGCAGGTCTCAAAGACCTGGTCGTCGCGTGCCTCTCCCCGAGCGGAGCCAAGGTATGAAGACCGTTTGAACGTCAAGGGGGACTCCTGAGCATAGCAACTCAGGAGCCTAACTGGTCACGTAGCCCCTCACTCCTTAGTTCCGCAAGGCTAATGGAGGTTGAGGTATGCGCGGAGCCGGGCCCTGCCGACGTAGAACGCTAGATCCACCACTACACTCCCTCCCTATTTGTTGTTTGCGTGTCAAGGGGGAATCCTGAGCATCGTGACTCAGGAGCCTAACATGTCACATAGCCCCTCACTCCTTGGTCCCGTCCTGGTGATCCGGTCGGGGCTAACGGTGGTTGAGGTATGCGCGGGGCCGGGCCCTGCCGACGTAGAACACAGAGCAAATAGGAAGGAAACCGCAAATCTCGAAGCAAATCTAGAAGCAAACATTACAAACCATAATTGTCTTCGCAATACCAAATGCAAGTTTAAACGTATCCACGAGGAATGGTACACATTGCAGGAGTTGGAAATAGGAAAGAAGGTGCGAGAAGATCACCCTTGGATAGCGCCGTCATTCACCAAGGGCTCCGCCTCCGTGGTGGTGTCGCCCCCACCAAGCTCCACCTCCCGAGGCCACGGGATCAGCAGCACCTGCCATGGGCACAGTAGAAAAGGCGCGGAACTTCGCTAGCAGGGCTTCCACCTGGCCCTTCACAGCTTCAGCAGCGGCGGCGAAGCGCTCGTCCTCCACGGGCTCCAGCATCTCGTCGAGGTTGGCGCCAAGGTCGCGAAGGTAGACGTGGCTGAAGATGCGCGTCAGTGCCGCAGAAGAAAGGACGCAAGCTTGAACCTCGGCCATAGGGCCGACGCCGGTCACAACTTCCTTGAGCGCCTTGACCAAGAAGGGGAGCAGCTGGGCGGGGCCGTCCTTGGCACCAGCGAGCGGCTTCTCCAAGCCGCCCTCGTAGAGCGTCTTCAGTTCCTTGCGAGATCTCTCCTCAAGATCCACGAAGGCCACGCGATCCTCGGCCACGACCTTTGCCTTGCGTCCAGCTCGGCCCTCTCCGTCTTCAGCTTCTGCTCTAGCGTCCCCAGCCGGCTGCGTACAGCGGTCAGCTCAGCGTCGCGGTCCCCGATGGCGTCCTCTCGAGCCTTCATCTCCTCCTTCTTCGCCTGGCGGTCGTGAGCCTCTTTGGTGAGCTCATCGCGCAAACTCTACAGCTCAGCCTCCAGCGCCTTGCAACGATCCTGGGCGACCGTGGCATCCTTCAGCACCGCATTGCAGGTGGCTGCAGCCTAGGTGGCGGCTTGCTTCTCCTCCTCAGAAGCTGTCGCGGCCCGACTCAGTGCCGCTCGAACGGAGGTATCAGAGTGAACCCAGCCAGAGACCAACTCCAGGCGCCCGGCTACCAGGTGGGAGATGGTGCCATGGAGGTCTTCTCGCAACTGGCCGGCTCAATAAGGGCACGGTCCAAGACGGCACAGGAGGTAGAAGAATTTGGAACGATTGGTGCAGGAGGAGGAGGCGGCAGCGTGACCACGGCTTGGGAGGCTGGGGGCTCCTGAGTCTGGGCTACCTCAGCAACAACACCAGGCGCTGGCACCTCCGGAGCCAACAGGGCCATGGGGGCGGGTGCCCCGCCAGAGCGCTCCTCCGGGCCTCGCGAGGATGATCGGGCTGGGGAAGTGCGAACTTCACCGCCTCCCCTTCCCACTGGTGAAGGTGCGGCCGCAGTAGATGAGCCTGCCCCAGGTGGAGCCACCATGTCCCCCTTCTTCTTCTTCGCCACAAGCGGCGGCCTAACCAAGTGATGGAGAACATCAAGCCTCGGCAGCGAAAAACAAGAACACGATGGAGTTCGAGCACTTACTGGTCAATCGCGGTGTAGGCCACAAATCTCTTGCCGAGCTTAAAGCACCAGAGCCTCTTGGTACGAGGTTTAGTCTCGAGAGGTCCAGGGGCGGAAGAGAGCACACCAGAAGGGCTGGAGACGGCTTCGGGCGGTGCCTGGGCTGGAGTAGCCCCTCGAGATATCAGCGCTGGCCTGTCCTTGTTCGGGATCACGGACGAGTCCTCTTCCTCTCGCATGACATAGGCCTCATCGTCGTTCGGCAAGGCGCGGAGGATGCAGACCCTACGCCGAGGGGAGGTCTCCCCCGTCCCCTCAGTGGTCGCCTCTGAGTCGCTCTCCTCTTCTTCTTTGTCTTCCTCTCCTTCCCCGCGAGAGTCACCTGAAGACACTTCCACCGGTGCCGTCGCCCCCTGGGCCACGGGAGACTCCGCCAGCACTAGGCCACGCCCATCAGGTGGGCATGGCATCGACCACCTGTTTCCAGTCCTGGCGGAGGAACATGGGGGCAGGAGCGCCCTCTAAACCTTCCAGGTCATCTCCAACCAAGAGGCGGAGATCTGCGGCCAGATCCTCGTCGGCCAAGGCCGCCGGGTTTAGGCGAAGATTGTCGTATGCGCCCCCAAGCGTCCACAATGGGCCCGAGTGCGCCAGAAGTGGAGCCACCCGCTACGTCAGTAATTCCCTCAGGAGCATGGCCCCTGTTAGCTTCATCGCCTTCACATTGTCCGGCCTCGGGTCGGCGTTCATCTTCTCTAGCACCAACTTTGTCCGGCTGTCATCGAGCTTCGTGTGAAACCACCCCTCGTTGGGCTGGGGCTGCTGCGCTGGCAACACCAACCGGGAGTGGATACATCTGGCATCCATCATGACCCACTTGCTCCGGAATCCGTCAACCCTCTTCCCGGCCTTCAAGATTGCATTGGCCTTGGAGTACGCGATGAAGCCGGCGCACGCCAAGGTATGCTCGCCGCTGATTCGGAGGGAGATGAAGTGGCACAGCAAAGCCACCGACGGCGTCACCCCAACATGCGCCTCACAGTAGTAGGCGAAAATCAACAAAAGGAGAACATAGTTGGGATGGAGATGAAAGGCCTCCAACCTGTAATGGCGGAGGACGGCGTAGAAGAACTCGGAGAAGGGTGGAACCAGGCTGGCAACAACGGCGTTCATGAAGAAGGGGTAGAAGGTGCTCCCCTTAGCCTCCGGCTCGGCAGAGACGGCCTGGAGTTCGGTCACCCCAATCTCGCTGCCCTCCACCGCCATCATCAGGCGCGTAGCAGTGAGATTATTCTCGACATATTGGGCGCATCCAGGGCCGATGAATACCAAGCTGGCAGGGCGTCAGCCTTAGCCTTGTGCGGTGCCATGGCTCACTGGAGGGGAATGAATGGAGCGGATCTGGAGAATTCGGAAGCAAGGGAGCAACGAAGGGGATCTGGAGAGCAAGACGAAAGAGAGAAATGAAGGCAAGCCTCACCCAGGCCAGCCTTTTGTTAGTTGAGCAGTTGCCGAGGCAGCGTGGGGAAGCAGAGACGCCCACGTCCAATCAACCGCCATGCGGCGACCAAGGCCGCAGGCTATTGGGGCCCGCGGCGCTCCGCACTTGCCCTTTTACGTTGTTGCTAAGCCAAGTCCGAGCACGCCTTATGCCCGGGGGCTACTGTCGGTGTTCTGGGAACGGGGGTCCCCCAGACTTGCCTGCCTGTGGCCTGCAGCGTGGCTCACCAGCGGCCCAGTACGACCCGTCTTCATCAACAAACGCCCAAACCCTTGCGAGGGGCCAAGCCTCGCGGGGTGGACGACACAAAGCCTACTCAGGGGCGACCTCACCAGGCAGGCTTGCGAGGAGGCGGAGAGATCAAGGCGAGGGGTACCTCGCGAGGTGCTCATGATGCAAGCAATGACGATCAAGACCAGGCGGGCGCCAGCCTGCGCAGTGTCCTCGTTTCCTCTTTGGTGCAAAGGGGCCAAGCGGAGGCACGGAGTACCGAGGCATCAATCAAAGGTTTCCATGTCAGTGCAACGAGACCAAGACCAGCAGGACGGCAGGATGGAGGTCACCATGGAGCCCAAGACGGCGTCATCACCAGCGCCTTTGGCAGTCGAAGACCACCTTTAGTCAGGATAGCTTGTACTAGTTGTCCCCTTTCAAAATGGCCGTTGTTGGCTCCATTCCTGCTCAATATTTGGGAAGAGGACCAGGGCCTCTATAAATAGAGATAGCCACCACAGTAGGATCGCATCTCATCTGGAATAAGACTGAGACCTAGCTCATCCGCACATCACCACAATGACACCTCTCATGAGGCTGTTCTTCCTCTGTACTGTTCATCATCAGCCCAAGAGGCAATCCACCACACCACACACTGGATTAGAGTATTACACCACAACGGTGGCCCGAACCAGTATAAACCTCGTGTCTCTTGTGTTGTTCATTGTGCTAGCTTAGAATCACGGCGAGGTTGTGGGCGTGTTTCTCTTGGGAGAAGATCGTCGTGCGCAACCTAGAGTTCGAACCTTAAGGGTTTTGCCAGAACTCGATATCGACATTTGGCGCGCTAGGTTGGGGTGCGCCGAAATCTTCTTTCCGCTGATCTGCGTCCCATCGCTTTGTCACATCCATGGCAGATGCTCGCCGAGCCCGCACCAAGAGCCGGGCTGCTCTCGCCGCTTGCGTTGCCTAGACGGCTCCCGTCAGTGCGCCTCCTCATCGTTCTCCATCTCCTACCGCCAATGCCGCCACCGGCCTGGCAGGGAACGAGCAGCAAGCATCTTCGCTGCACCCCTCGGTGCGGCGGGAAGGACGCACCGCCACTCCGTCACTGACCCCAGCTGGTTCATCGTCTCACGCTCGTCGCGCCCCCACAGACACGCAGGCCGCCTTGCTCCTGGCACGTGAGCTCCTGCACTACCGCCCCGTCGACGACCTCTACGAAGAATGGCTAGCCCGCATCACCGAGCTCATCAGCGCTGCAGGGGCTCTCCCGCACCGTCCCTCTCGCTGCCTCGCCCTCTGTCCTGCAAGGGCGACGCGGCTCAGGGAGCGCCTCGACCACCTCCTCCCCAAGAAGGTGCCCTGGCTCCATAGCGCGCGACCCCTGGACAAGACCCACCGCGTGCGGCACCTGCGCGGAAGGAAAGAAGCTGCCAAGAAATTCCTCGGCCTCAAGAAGGTGCTCACGTGCTCCCTGCACCAGCACAGCAAGACCGCATCCTTGCACCAGCATGCCAAGACCCCGTGCTGCCCCTGGCGGTGGCGCGCGGGAACCATCAAGAGCAAGCCCCGCGTCAGCAAAAGGCTCCAGTGGCCACAGCAGGCTGTCGTGCCTTCACCATCGAGCGGTGCAGTGTCGCCTGGCCAGGCAAGTTCAAGCCGGATCTGCCTCCTCACTATGACGGCACTGCCGACCCCGCGGAGTTCCTGCAGCTCTATGAGCTGGGCATCGAGGCGGCCAACGGAGACGAAAAGGTCATGGGGAACTGGTTTCCCATGGCACTCAAGGATGGTGCCAGCACCTGGCTCTTGAACCTGCTTCCCGGCTCGATCTCCTCTTGGGACGAGATGCGTAGCCGCTTCATCACCCACTTCCAAGGCACTCGCGACCGCTCTGCGGCCATGGGTGAGCTGCGCCGCATCAAGAAGCAGCCTGGAGAAACCCTGCAGAAGTATATCCAGCGTTTCAACAGCGCCCTCTATAGATCCCCAAGGTGACGGACAAGGCCATCATCTCAGGATTCTCTGATGGCGTCCGCGATGTCAATATGAAGGAGGAGCTTGCCATCCATGATGATCTGTGCACATCTCTGTAGCTGTTCAACCTGGCGACCAAGTGCGCAAGAGCTGAGGAAGGACGCCTCTCCCTCCTCGAGCTCCCAGCTACAGACCCAGAAGAGAAGAAGGCCAAGGCCAAGGACGTGAAGCGCAAAGGAGCAGCCGCACTCGCAGCAGAACCAGACACGAAGCACGGAAGGGACCAGCCAGAGTCGTCCATGGGCAACCAATTCTGCGCCTACCACAACCTCTACGCCCACAACACCAACGAATGCCAGGAGCTCAGGGCCATTCGAGAAGGACACATCGGTTGATGCCCCGAGCGCAATGACCGGGGCTACGGCCGAGGAGGAGGATGAGGCGGAGGACGATGGGACGACCGAGGCCCTCGCCAGGAGTGGCGTGACCGACCTCGCGAGGATTGCTCGCAGGACCAGCCTCGCGAGGGATCCTGGAGGTATCAGCCTCGCAAGGACCGCCCGCAGGGCAACGCATGCCTTCCTCCTCTGCCACCACCACCAAGAAGGAATGATGACCAGCAACAGGACGAGGGGGCTGGGGGCTTCCAGGAGCCGCGTGCTATCGCTTGTATCTTGGGCGGTGCCCAAGCCCCAGCTTCTCAGCGCATCTTCAAGCAGTTTGCTCGCGTGGTGAATGCAGTCCTCCCCAAGCTCGAGGCCACACGCCCGCTCAGGTGGTCCACGTCCGCCATCACTTTCAGCTCAGTAGATCAACTCAAGTGTGTGGCTACAGCTGGCATCCTCACAATGCTTTGTTCCCTAGTCATCAGCAATGTGCAAGTTACTAGGACCCTCATCGATGGCGGAGCATGGCTCAACGTTCTGTCCGCCGAGATGTTCAACAACCTTCAAGTGCCATATGATCAACTTCAGCCTACCAAGCCTTTCTCAGGAGTTACCGACGGCTCCACTACCCCGATAGGGCAGGCCCGCCTCGCCGTCACTTTCGGGCAATGCAACAACTATCGAGCTCATCGACTTCAACATTGCCCACATTCGCCTGCCGTACAATGCCATTCTCGGGTATCCAGCCCTGGCCAAGTTCATGGCGGTGACCCACCATGGCTACAATGTCCTCAAGATTCTAGGAAGCGGCGGAATCATCACAGTCCCCTACGAAGAGAAAGATGCGGTGTGCTCCCTCGAGTGCGCCTTCCAAGCTGCATCAATCGAGGACCCGGACAGCAAGGGCAAGAACCCTCCTGAGGTAGTCCCCAAGAAGAAGAAGACATCGCCCATCTCAAGGCCTCAGGAGGTTGGCATCTCAGGAGGTGTCGCATTAGGATCCACGCCCGTGCAAGGGGCGCCTCCCTCCATAGCATAGGAAGGCGCGCCCGGCGCCCTCCTCAGGCAGGGCTCGGGGGCTCTCTTCTAGAGGGCCTCAGACTTTGCCAAGATCACGAGGGGGGCACTCGGGCACCACTTGGAGGCGTGCTTCGCATCACATTTCTCTCAGGAAGGCATGGGGCAAGGAAGGCCCAACCCTCAGGAGTTCATCACCAAGGCCACTCAGGAACTTCAGGAATCAAGAGTCATATGCGGCGACCGCCATCTGGCTGGCGTAGCTCCCCATCCAGGCGAGGATGGCGGGCTGCGCGTCTGCATCGACTTCCCAGGGCTCAACCGAGCCGCGTCTCGGGAGCGCCTGAGGCCTTCATGCGTGGGATGTTGCGAGGGTCCGCCGCACAGCTATGTTCGCATGCCTTTCGGCCTGCCGAACGCGGCTGCTACTCACCAGCGCCATCTATGGAGCATTCCGGCGACTCAGGAGGCCAGGCATCACGCAGTCCTGGTGGAGATGGATATGGTCCTCGAGGAACTGCCTGGACCCTTAGAGCCTCCCGAGGCTCAGGGCTCCGGTGGCTCGTGAGGATCGGCCTCTTCACCACGCATTGTCAGCTACTCCGACGCACCTTCTACAATGGTACCAGGTGACATCTCCCGAGTTCATTTCAGCTGGGAGCACCGTCAGGGCGCATCATTCCCAGGTCGCGTGGGTCTGTCCCTGCGGCATGTATCCCTTTTGCTTATGTCTTTAGTTTACCTTACTGGGGGCACCCCTCGGGCTGCATCATCCCCGAGTTGCTCGGGCCTGACCCAGTGGCATGTATCCTTTCCGTGTTCATGTAAGCCGATTTGCCTTTCATACTTAACCTACTTATGATTATCATCTGCCGCCTACCACGGGCCTCTTCTCCCCCATGCAAATTGCTTGCGCGTTGAAAGGGGGGCTCCTGAGCATCGCGACTCAGGAGCTCTTACTGGCTCTCCAGCCTTCACCCCCTGGCCTTGTCCACAACATCGCGACCTGGCATACTAGCGGCGACTGAGCTCGCTCGAGGGCCGGGACCTGAGGACGTAGAGCATTTGCATCTAACCATCTCGCAGGAACACACAGCCGTCTAAGGCTCAAGACTAGGCGCAACCCGCCTTGAGGTAGGGCCTCGTGAGTCCCGCGCTGGCTCAAGAGTTCCCAGATACACCTCGTCTAGCCCTGCCGTGCAAGCCACGTGTCAGGGCGGGGTTGTACATGCCCCGGGGGCTCCTCCCGGAGGAGGACACCTCCCATGTACCAGTGGAAGCACCATGCTCCGCGCTGGCTGATGACACTACCGAGGAGCGGCTATGCCCGTACACATACGGAAGCGCTATGCTCCGCGCTGGTGATAAACAACTGAGGGCGGCCCACGGCCGTATCAACCTCAGGGAGCCCAAAGCTCGGTGTCTGGCCTCATCGCAACACCTCCCCTCAAGAGCGTCACGCGAGGGGGCTGGACACGGGGGCTACGCCCGGGTCATGCCCGAGCGCACGCCGCCCCGCCTGGTCTCACGGACCTGGTCGTCGCGCACCTCTCCCTGCGCGGAGCCAAGGTCTGAAGACCGTTTGAACGTCAAGGGGGACTCCTGAGCATCGTGACTCAGGAGCCTAACTGGTCACGTAGCCCCTCACTCCTTAGTTCCACAAGGCTACTGGCGGTTGAGGTATGCGCGGGGCCGGGCCCTACCGACGTAGAATGCCAGATCCACACCTACACTCCCTCCCTATTTGCTGTTTGCGCGTCAGGGGGACTCCTGATCATCGTGACTCAGGAGCCTAACTTGTCACGTAGACCCTCACTCCTTGGTCCCGTCCTAGTGATCCGGTCGGCGGTTGAGGTATGCGCGGGGCCGGGCCCTAGCAACGTAGAACATAGAGCAAATAGGAAGGAAACCGCAAATCTCGAAGCAAATCCAGAAGCAAATATTACAAACCATAATTGTCTTCGCAATACCAAATGCAAGTTTAAACGCATCCACAAGGCATGGTACACATTGCAGGAGTTGGAAATAGGAAAGAAGGTGCGAGAAGATCACCCTTGGACAGCGCCAACATCCGCCAAGGGCTCCGCCTCCATGGTGGTGTCGCCCCCACTAGCTCCACCTCCTGAGGCCACGCGATCAGCAGCACCTGCCGTGGGCATAGTGGCAAAGGTGCGAAACTTCGCCAGAAGGCTTCCACATGGCCCTTCACCGCTTCAGGAGCGGCGGTGAAGCGCTCGTCATCCATGGGCTCCAGCAGCTCGTCGAGGTTGGCGCCAGGGTCGCGTAGGTAGACGTGGCTGAAGACACACGTCAGCGTCGCAGAAGAAAGGACGCGAGCTTCAACCTCGGCCATAGGGCCGATGCCGGTCACAACTTCCTCAAGCGCCTCAACCAAGAAGGGAATTAGCTGGGCGGGGCCATCCTTGGCACCAGCCAGCGGCTTATCCAAGCCGCCCTCGTAGAGCGTCTTCAGCGCCATGCGATATCTCTCCTCAAAATCCACGAAGGTCACGCGGTCCTCGGCCAGGACCTTCGCCTTGGCGTCCAGCTCGACCCTCTCCGTCTTCAGCTTCTGTTCCAGCGTCCCCAGCCGGCTGCGTTCAGCGGTCAGCTCGGCATCGCGGTCCCCGATGGCGTTCTCCTGAGCCTTCATCCCCTCCTCCTTCTCCTGGTGGTCGCGAGCCTCTTTGGTGATCTCGTCGCGCAAACCCTGCAACTCGGACTCCAGCGCCTTGCAATGATCCTGGGCGACTATGGCATCCTTCAGCGCCGCATCGCGGGTGGCTGCGGCTTGCTTCTCCTCCTCAGAAGTTGCCGCGGCCTGACTCAGCGCCGCTCGGACGGAGGTATCAGAATGAACCCAGCCGGAGACCAGCTGATGTAGGGCTAACCCGGTGTAGGCCGACCTTTGACGATTGGAGTGGGATCCCTCGAAGAACATGATGAACACGGGGAAGAACAGGGAGAAATCACAAGGGGAAACACTCAAGAACAAGTCCAATCACACATCCACTAGACAATCAAACACACAAGATCCACAAGGGTACTTGAACAACAAAAGGAAAGAAACAAGGTAGAGTTCATCTCCAAGAGGAGGTCTTGATGGTATCCTAGATGGATCTTACCGCGAGGGGGTCTTGATGATATCCCGCAGGATCTTCTCACATGGAGGTCTTGAACTCCATGGGAGTGATAGTCTCTCTCTCTCAAGAGTAGAGGTAGGAGCAAAGCTCACCTAAGAATGAGCTATTATATTTGCTAACCCTAACTTGGAGGAGGGGGTGGTCTATATATAGTCCAAGCCACGAAGGGGTAAGTGAGGAGGGGAGGCTGTGCACGCGCAGGTGTCGGATGTCCGAGATGGGGGCCGGATGTCCGGCCATTTGATGGCTGTAGCTTCTGTACTCATTGCCGGATATCCGGGAGGGGTGTCGGATGTCCGGGCTTTGCTGAGTTGTCGGATGTCCAGGGTTGGCGCCGGATGTCCAGTCGCTGATGCTCTTGTGTGTCTGTTGGTGCAGGTCCTGCGTGGCCGCATAGGCGCCGGATGTTCGGCCCTTGGCCCGGATGTCCGGCCGCTGTAGCTTCAGCAGCATCGTCTTCTTCCGTCTTCTCTTCCATGCTTCCCTCACGGATGGTGTATGTGTTCGTAGGCACTTGCACTCCTCCTCCTCGTCTGTGAAGCTCCAGCAATACCTATGCATGCACACAAGCGGAGTGTCAAGTAGTATACCATCCTCAAAGGGGTCAAGTGAACACGTGTAAAGGAGAAGATTCACCTTTATGTATGAGAAGTAGAGGTTGCACGTGTCACTTGCCAAATGGACTCTTGACATGGTGATGACCGTAGGATGCTCCGCATCATCCCCTCCACCTTGGAAAAGATCCGACCTCGGATCGAAATCCAAATCACCATGGGAAAGATATGGTGGTGCCGTGTCGAAGTGGTCGATAACCAAGCACTCATCGTTTAGTAGCTCGAAATGGGCACTCGCCAATGTCACACCGTTTTGTGAATCCTTAAAAAGGATCAAATAGAACAAACACTTGGAAAAACAAATGTGGTTAGCGTTAGTGCAAAACCAAGCATTCAAGATGTGTTTCACCAAACAAGTGTCGTTATCAAGCATAGCATAGGGTGTGACAAAGGATTATGACATGGCATGTAAGCATATGAATTGAGAAAAATTAAGGTCATCATGGAAACAAGCATGTAAATGTGAGGTACAGATGCAAATATGTGGGACAAGAGAATAAGCATCTACCTCAAGGTCATAGCAAACAAGCATCAAGCACTCAATGAAAGGTCTATGGTAGGCATAAGAAGTATTCACAACACCAAATAAAATGAAGTGTCTAAACACATGGGACAAGTGCAAGACAATCCAAGCATAACATGCATAGGGTGTAGTGAATATAGTGTGTCACTCAACACAATAGGAAGAGCAATTGTTCATCATGTGTGAGGCAATCAAGTCAAGCATGTGACAAGCAATGGGACATGGCATATGTGAAGAAGTGACATTGTTGCAACCAAACATATGATAGTAGAAAGTAGTCCAAGAATTGGATGCAACACACAAGTTATATATGTCATGAGGCATGGAAGTGTGAAAATGACAAGTCGAAGCAAGATCTCTAACATGTGCGCAATCACGTGGTCCAAGATGACCAACAAGTCTCATGGTGCAAGCAACACAAGTAGTATGATCCACAATATCCAAGCTCAAAGAAAGATGTCACCTTGAAGGCATGACCTTGTGCATTCTTCACAATGCCGAAGTGGTAGGAAATGTGGTGTAGAAGCGAGTCGTGGTAGAATGTAAGAGCCTCGCTCTCAAGAGCTTAAATGGTCAACTCATGTGAAGTGGAAGTCGACACAAAGTCCAAGTATCCTACACATGCACAAAAAAAAGAACGTATGCGCATGGTAGATAAACACATCATCCATCATGATGGTTCTCATCTTTTGCACATAACCATTAGAAGCACAAGTGCATGAATAATATGATGCAACAATGGCGATATTTATGGCACTAGGTATATGGTGCAAAGAAGTAAGACAAGCATGCTTCACAAGAAATGTGTCAAAATCTCCAAGCATATGCGAGAATACTATGGGGGCAATCTCATGAGCAAGACGAGAATCTTTGTTGCACTCAATACATGGCAAATCATCTAGCATGAGAGAGGCAGCACATGGAGATATATGACAAGAAGCAATATGAATCATGTGAAAAGCATATAGATGGTTGTCATCAACCGCATGAAATGAGCATGTATGAGTAATTGGTGATGCAACATAAGCAAGCATAGTAATAAAGTCGTGCAAACTAGTGGAGCGAAGATGCAGCACACTAGAGTAAATCATGGCAATCATGTCATGTGAACAAATAATAGGCATAGACAATGCACGTCACATATCACAAGCAAGAACACAAAGCAAGATCATAGTATCATCATAGGGGTGGGTCACAAATGGAACATGGCAACAACAACAGATATATCCACCAAGCTTGCAAATACACATAAAAGTATGAGAAACAATCATCATGTGTAAAGCAAAGCATGGGTCACAAATGCATGGCAAAGGCATAGGAAAGGGCATATCATGCAAAGTGAACATGGCAAGATGGGCATATAATATGTAATGGACAACAACCCATAGCCATGTGAGGGCCATGTAGAAGAAATGCGCGAAGTCTTTGCGCGAAGAGAGCAGTGGGAAAGACAATCCATGGGATCCCAAATCATCGTTGCTCTCTAGAGCTCGTTTTGTCAACTCGTGGGATTGCGAGGTTGACAAGTATTCATGGGTACCTACACAAAAGAGACACAAAGAAAAGAAATTGTGCGCATGGTAAATGTACACATCATCCATCATGATGTGTATGTGCACATGTGAGTTAGCACAAGATAAGCATCGCTCAAAGAAATTTGATGCATGGTATAATAACATGTCATCCATCATGAAAGAATAGTTATTATGTATGACACAATGGGGACACAAATTGAGAATGCAAGTATATGGCACATCAATATCATTTTCATTCAAGGGAAACATATGGTGCACATAGTTATTGGGATCGTGCAATGGATGGGATGGATCAAAATCTCCTAACATGTATGAGGAAACTATGGGGGTCTCCTCATGAGTAATATCGTAAACATCATATGGAGAAAATGGACAACATCCAAAACAATGCATATCCGAAGCTAGGTGGTCGTGGCATGACATATGAGATAAATGATGCAAAGGGAGCATATCCATATCATCACAAGAAAAACAAATGCCAATAACCAATGGCTTGTCATCTATGCCATATGCGCAAATTTGGTTCATTTTAATGCCATATGCATAGTCACTATGAAGAGATTGCAAATAAGACATATGGTGGATCTCATGCATAGCATATGACAAGTAAAGCGGATTATCAAACATGATGTGACCTAAAGAATTGTCACAAGAAATCCTATATAACATGGCATCACTACTAATAGACTCCACACGAGAATCATCATATTCATCATAAATGGGCAAATCATCACATGGGGAAATCATACTAGCATGAAGCAAGGTACTAGGTGGCTCAACATCATGCAAGCAATCAATGTCAAGAATGTCCACTATCGGATTTCGGGTTCCGGCAGACCTTTGAGGTTCGAACACTAGGCTGCACGCAAAGATCCTTCCCCTACCAGCTCACGCATCAAAGTCTCGCAAGGATCTAAGAAAGAAAGATGAACACACAAGGGACACGAGATTTATACTGGTTCAGGCCACCATTGTGGTGTAATACCCTACTCCAGTGTGAGGTGTGGTGGATTGCCTCAGGGGCTGATGATGAACACTACAAAGGGAGAACAACCTCGCGAGGGGCTGTTCTTGAGCTGGTGCGATGAACTGCTTGGGTGAGTTCAGTCGCTTCTCTCTCTCTCTGGTCGATTTGTTCTCTCGATGCCTCTAGCTTTTGGTGGCTAGTCCTATTTATAGAGCGAGGCCCTGGGCCTCTTCCCAAATAATGAGCGGGAAGGGTGCCAACAATTGTCCATTTTGAAGGGGAACATCTAGTACACTTATCCTGACTCAAGTTGGTCTTCGGCTGCCAAAGGCTCTGACGATGACGCTGCCCTGGGCTCCACGATGACCTCCATCCTGCCGTTCTGCTGGTCTTAGTCCTGTTGCACCGAAACAATAACCTTTGCCTGATGCCTTGGCCTGTGCTTGCTCCCTTTGCACCGAAGGGGAAACGAGGACACTGCATAGGCCGACGCCCGCCTGGCGCCTGTCTGGCCTCGATCGTCATGGCTTGCGTCACGGGCTCCTCGGGAGGTACCCTGCCTTGATCTCTCCGCCTCCTCGCGAGCCTGCCTGGGGAGGCTGCTCCTGAGGAAGCTTCTTGTCATCCGCCCATGAGGCTTGGCCCCTCGCGAGGGTCTTGAGCTTGAGCTAATGAAGCTGGGCTGCATTGGGCCCCCACTTGAGCCACACCACAGGCCGCAGGCAGGCAAGTCTGGGGACCCCCGTTCCTAGGACGCCGACAGTAGCCCCCGGGCCCGAGGCATGCTCGGACTTGGCTTAGCAGAGAAGCGAAGGGGCTAGTGCGAAGCGCCACGGGCCCCAACAGCCTGCGGCCTTGGGTGCCGCGTGGCAATTGATTGGACATGGGCGTCTCCGCTTCCCCACGACGCCTCGGCAACCGCCCATTTGATAAAAAGAGGTGCCCGGGCCAGACTTACCTACTTTGTTCTCGCTTTCCTTGCTCCAGATCCTCTTTCTCGCGCTTCTCCTTCCTACTTCCGAAATCCTCCAGATCTGCCTCAATCCTTCCCATCCGGCAAGCCATGGCGCCCCGCAAGACCCAGACAGAGGCCTGGTACTCGCCGGCTCTGGATCCCCCGAATGTGTTGGAGAGGAATCTCGCCCTCATGCGCCCGAGGACGGTGGCGCAGGGCAATGTGGGAGCGACCGTGTTGAAGGCCGGCTCCGACTAGCCTGAAGGCAAGGGCAGCCCCTTCTACCCGCTCTTTGTGAGCGCCATCATCGCTGGTCTGGTGCCTCCTTTTTCCGAGTTCTTCCTTGGTGTCCTTCGCCTATACAACTTGCAAGCTCTGCACCTCCACCCCAACTCTGTTCTTCTCCTGGCGATTTTCTCCTACTATTGCGAGCCTCACGTTGGGGTAAAGCCCTCAGTGGCCTTGCTGCGCCATTACTTTTACCTCCGGGTTTCTCGTGGCCCCATCTCCGCATGTGCGAGTTTTATCGCATACTCCGGCTCCAACGCCATCTCAAAGCCCGGGAAGAGGATCAAAGGCTTCCGGAGCAAGTGGGTCATGGTGGATGTAGGGCGCCTCCACCCCCAACTGGTGCTGCCCAC
Organism: Triticum aestivum; assembly: GCF_018294505.1. Lineage (NCBI taxonomy): Eukaryota > Viridiplantae > Streptophyta > Magnoliopsida > Poales > Poaceae > Triticum > Triticum aestivum. Next base: position 334,454,314 of record NC_057801.1, read on the forward strand.
GGGGCAGTCCAAGGCCGTTGACGCGTGGTCTCACGCGGAGCTTTTCGACCCCCGCGTGAGGGCGGTGCTGGAGAGGATGGATGCGGACCTGAGGCCAAGCAACCTGGGGGTAGCGAAGCTAACCGGGGCCACGCTCCTGAGGGAGTTCCTGGAGCACCGGGTGGCTCCACTCCGGGAGCACTCGCTCCCATTGTGTAGGCTTGGGGAAGCGGACGCAGCCCTTCGCTTGAGCTCTACAGCCCTGGCCAACGAAGATCAGGTCGCGGCCCTCCACTCCTTGGTTGGGGGAGGGCGTGGCGAGGCTAGACGGTGCTCCAGTCCCCCTGTTTCTTTGCGGTGACTAGGAGCAAGTGGTGAACGCCATGCCCACCTTCAACGGTGAGGGGCTGGTGCCCGCAGTGGCTCCCGGGTACCTGACAGCATTGCCGATGGTGAATGTGTCCTCCAGCGAATCCAGCGGGAGTGAGGAGGAAGAAGAGGAGGAGGAGGAAGAAGAGCCTGACTCCGAGGCGACTGGCGAGGAGTCGGAGGAGTCCTTCCCCCGGTGCAGGTCCCGCACCCTCCGCTCCATGCCTGACGACGACGAGGCCAGCGCCAGGTGAGGAGGGGTAGATTCTCCCCTGGTCCCGAGGAAGGACAGGTTGGGGCTGGTGCTCCCAGGATCTGCTCTGGCTCCGGGGCGGTATGAGGCCAGCTCCGGCCTTCCCGATGTGTCCTCTGCTTCCGTGCCTCCCACGGTTGACCCCAGCTGTAGGCTCTCGGGCTTCAAGTTCGCCCGGAGGCTGCTTGAGCCCGCGAACGATGACCAGTAAGTGCTCGATCCGCGCTTTGCTTTGTTTCTGCCTCCGAGACTTGATGTCCGCACTCTTTTGACCAGGCCGACACCTGCGGCAAAGAGTTTGAAGGGGGCTTCTGCGGCCCTGCTTGAGGCGAGTTCATCTGTCAGGGCAGCGCCTTCGTCTATGGGGAAATGAGGCATCGAGGCTCGTGCCTCCCCTGCTCGGTCATCCTCGCGAGCCCAGCAGGGACACTCTGGCAAGGAATCAACCCCCGTGGCCCCGCTGACCCTGGGGGTGCCTGGGCTTGATGCTGCCGCTAAGATGCCCAAGGCTCGGGAGGCTCCTTCCTCCCAAGCCGTGATCACACTGTCGTCCTCTCCGCCTGCTCCATCGGCTCCCGTCTCTTCTGATCCCTCCGCCGTCTTGGACCAGGCTGCCAATGAACTGAGCCGGCTGTGGGTGGATCTCCAGAGCACGGACCCCCACCTGGTGGTCGGGTGCCTGGAGCTAGCTTCTGGCTGGGCCAGCTCTACCGCCTCTGTCCGAGCGGCGCTGAGCCAGGCTGCGTATGCCTCCGACGAGGATAAGCAAGCCGCCCACCAGGCCAAGGCCGCTCGCGATGCTGCCCAGGGCAATGCTGCGGATGCCCGGGGCCGCTGCAAGGCGCTGGAGGTCGAGCTGCAAGGCCTGCATGAGGAGCTCACGAAGGAGGTCTGCGTCCGCCAGGAGAAGGAGGAGGGGATGAAGGCTCGGGAGGCTGCCGTCAAATACCTAGACGACGATCTTGTTGACCGCCATGGCCGGTTGGAGACGCTGGAGCAGGCACTCAAGGTGGAGAGGACCGAGCTAGACCGCAAGGCGAAGGTCCTGGCCGAGGATTGAGTGGCCTTCGCCAAGCTAGAGGAGAAGGCTCGCGCCGCGCTGAAGACGCTCTATGAGGGCGTCTTAGAGGACCCATTGGCTGGCGAAGAGGACGGCCCTGCCGAGCTGCTTCCCTTCCTGGTGCGCGCACTTGAAGATGCCGCGGACGGCCCTGGCCCTATGGCCGAGGCCGAGGCGCGTGCCCTGTCGTCTGCAGCGCTGACGCACGTCGTCAGCCATGTCTACCTTCGCAACCCCAACGTCGACCTCAATAGCCTGCTGGACCCTGTGAGCGGCGACCTTGCCGCCGCCGCTACTGAGGTCATGAAGGGCCGAGCCGAGGCTTTGCTAGGGAGGTTTCGTGCCTTCAACATCTTGCCTAGACGCGACGCCTCCAGTTCCGCGGCTTCAGGAGGCGGAGCCGCCCAGCGTGACTCCACCACAGGTGGCGGCGCCACTGGAAAGTGATCCCTTTGCGGCTTATGTCCTGTTTTAATTCCTGCAACATGCACCATGCCTCGTGGAGGTGTTTAAACTTGTGTTTGGCATTGTGAAACACTCTATGGCTTGTAATATTTGCTTTTGAATTCCTTGGAATTTGCATTTTCCCTCCCATTTGCCCGTGTTCTACGTTGGCAGGGCCCGGCCCCGCGCATACCTCAGCCGCCGTTAGCCCCGACCGGAAACCAGGACGGGACTAAGGAGTGAGGGGCTATGTGGAAAGTTAGGCTCCTGAGTTGCGATGCTCAGGAGTCCCCCTTGACGCACGAATAGCAAGTAGGGAAGGGAGGCGTAGGAGTGGATTTGTCGTTCTACGTCGGCAGGGCCCAGCACTGCGCATACCTCAGCCGCCGTTAGCCCCGACCGGAAACCAGGACGGGACTAAGGAGTGAGGGGCTACGTGACCAGTTAGGCTCCTGAGTCGCGATACCCAGGAGTCCCCCTTGATGTGCAAACGAGTCTTCATACCTTGGCTCCGCTCGGGGAGAGGCGCGCAGCGACTAGGTCCGAGGGACCTGGCTGGGTGGCGTGCGCTCGGGCGTGGCCCAGGCGCAGCCCCCGTGTCCAGCCCCCTCGCGTGGCACTCCCAAGGGGAGGCGTTGCGATGGTGCCAGACACTGAGCTCTGGGCTCACTGAGGTTGGTACGGCCGTGGGCCGCCCTCAGTTGTTTATCACCAGCACGGAGCATAGTGCTTCCGTATGTGTACGGGCATAGCCGCTCCTCGGTAGTGTCGTCAGCCAGCTCGGAGCATGGTGCTTCCACTGGTACGTGGGAGGGGGCTCCCCTCCGGGATGAGCCCCCGGGGCGTGTACATCCCTGCCCTGACACGTGGCTGGCACGGTAGGGCTAGGAGAGCTGTATCTGGGCACCGACTAGCCAGCGCGGGACTTAGGAGGCCCTACCTCGAGGCGGGTTGCACCTGGCTCTAGGCCTTTATCAATGGTGTGTTCCTGCAGGGTGGTTAGAATGCAAATGCTCTACGTCCTCAGGTCCCGGCCCTCGAGCGAGCTCAGCCGCCGCTGGTATGACAGGTTGCGATGCCGTGGGTCAAGGCCAGGGGGTGAGGGCTGGAGAGCCAGTAAGAACCCATGAGTCGCGATGCTTAGGTGCCCCCCTTTTAACGTGCAAGCACTTTGCATGCGAGTGGAGAGGTCCGTGATAAGCAACAGATGATAACCATGGGGACCAAGTTAAGCTCGGAGGAGCAAATCCATTTCAGATAGATGCTGTCGGATTTAGGGTTCTGGCAGACCCTTGAGGTTCGAACACTGGGGTGCGCGTGGAGGTTTCACCTGCTACCTACCTGTTCCTCGCCGAATCGCTAGGATCTAAACTACGGGAAGAACAACACAAGAGACACAGGGTTTATACTGGTTCAGGCCACCATTGTGGTGTAATACCCTACTCCAGTGTGTGGCGTGGTGGATTGCCTCTTGGGCTGATGATGAACAATACAAGGAAGAACAACCTCGCGAGGGTCTGTTCTTGTGGTGTTGTTGTCCCTTTTGAGGGGTTGATTCTAGATGCCTATCTTATCTCCAGTTTCCTCTCCAGGTCCCTCTACCCTGTGGGTGGCTAGTCCTATTTATAGGCGAAGGCCCTGGGCCTCTTCCCAAATATTGAGCGGGAAGGGCGCCAACAATTGGCCATTTTGAAGGGGAACATCTAGTACACTTATCCTGACTAAAGTTGGTCCTCGCCTGTCAAAGGCTCTGGTGGTGACGCCGACTTGGGCTCCACGGTGACCTCCATCCTGCCGTTGGACAGGTCTTGGTCTTGTTGCACCGAAATGGATGCCTTTGCTTGATGCTCTAGCCTGCGCTTGCCCCCCTTGGACCAAAGAGGAAAGAAGGACACTGCGTGGGCTGGCGCCCTTGGTCGTCATGGCTTGCGTCATGGGCACCTTGTGAGGTACCCCGCCTTGAACTCTCTGCCTCCTCGTGAGCCAGCCTGACGAGGCCGTGCCTGAGAAAGCTCCTTGTCGTTTGCCCCGCGAGGCTTGGCCCCTCGTGAGGGTCTTGAGCTTGTGTTGATGAAGATGGGCCGTGCTGGGCCCCCTTTGAGCCACGCCGCAGGCCGCAGGCAGGCAAGTCTGGGGACCCCCGTTCCCAGAACACCGACAGTAGCCCCCGGGCCCAAGGCGCGCCCGGACTTGGCCGAGTAGAGAGGCGAAAGGGCAAGTGCGAAGCGTCACGGGCCCTAACAGCCTACAGCCTTGGGTGCCGCGTGGCGGTTGATTGGACGTGGGCGTCTCCGCAACCGCGCGAGTTGATAAGGAGCGGCATCTGCCCTCTGCCTCCTTTGCTTTCTCCAGTTGTTGCTCAGATCCCCTTTATTGCGCCTCTCCTTCGTTCCTTCGAAATCTCCAGATCTACTCCATCCGCGCGCCCTAGCCAGACATGGCGCCTCGCCAGGCCCCGGCCGGAGCTTGGTATTCGTCCGCCTTGGTCTATGCGAACGTGTCGGACGCGAGCCTTGCCCGGGTGCGCCAGATGGCAGTGGCGCAGGGCATAGACGGGGCGAAGCTGTTCAAGGCCGGCTCTGCCCTCCCTGAGGGCCAAGGGAGCACCTTCTATCCGCTCTTCGTGAGCGCCATTGTCGCCGGTCTGGTGCCTCCCTTCTCTGAGTTCTTCTTTTCTGTCCTATGCCATTATAACCTTCAAGCTCTGCACCTCCACCGCAACTCTGTCCTCCTTCTGGCAATCTTCGCCTACTATTGCGAGGCTCACGTGGGGGTGAAGCCCTCAGTGGCCCTGGTGCGCCACTACTTCTCCCTCCGGACCTCTCGTGGTTCCGTCTCTGCGTGTGCGAGCTTCGTCGCGTATGGCAGCTCCATCGCCATTTCGAATCCCGGGAAAAGGATTGAGGGCTTCAGGAGCAAGTGGGTCTTGGTTGATGCTGGGTGCGTCCACCCCCTCTGGTGTTGCCCACGGGGCACCCCTCGAGCTCCGACGACTGGTCTCGAGTGGAGCTTGTGGATCCCCGCACAAGGCTGGTGTTGGAGAAGATGGATGCGGATCTGAGGACGGCCAGCATGGCGGCGGCGAAGCTGACTGGCGCCTCGGTGCTGAGGGAGTTCCTAAAGCATCAGTTGGCTCTGCTTCATCAGTACTCGCTTCCGATGTGGAGGCCCCACCCGAGCCCCGCGGTCCTGGCCGATGAGGATCTGGCCGCGGTCCTCCAGTCTTTGGTCGGGGGAGACGTGGCATGGTTGGAGGGCGCTCCGACGCCCCTGTTCCTTCGTGAGGACTGGGAGCAGGTTGTGGGGTCCATGCCTGTCTTCAACGGGGACGGGCTTGTGCCCAAGGAGGCTCCCGAGGACCTGGTGGACGTATCCTCTAGCGACTCCAGTGAAGAGAGGGAGGAAGGGGAGCGGGAAAAGGGGGTAGACTCCGAGGCAGAGTCAAGGGCTCCACCTCTTCGGCGCAAGTCCCGTGCTCTCCGCCTCTCTCTGAGTGACGACGACGAGGGTGATGACGAGCAGGGCGGAGGGAGCCTGCCCCTGGTCCCGAAGAAGGACCGGACTAGGCTGATCCACCGCGGGTCCACCCCAGCCCCAAGGCGATCCGCAGACGCCCCAGCCACACCCGCGCTCCTTGAGGCTGATCCTTGCAACCGGCTCTCGGGCTTCAAGTACGGTCGGAGGCTGCTCGAGCCTGCGGGCGACGACCTGTAAGTGCTTGATCCATGTCTTGTTTCTTGTTTCATTGCTGAGGCTTGACGTCCGTATCTCCCGACTAGGCTGGCGCCCACGGCAAAGAAGCCGAAGGGGGCTCCTGAGACTCCATCCGCGGCAGCGCCTCTGCTCGCGAAAGAAGATGAACGTGACGCGCGGGCCTCTCCTACCTGGGCGTCCCCGCGAGACCCTGCCGAGCCGGCTGGGGAAAGCTAGGCTCCTATGGCCCTGGCGACTCCCGAGGCGCCCCCGCTTGACGCCGCCACCACAGCCGCTAGGGCGCAGCAGGCTCCGCCTCAGGACACCATGGTCATGCTGCCGTCTTCTCCTCCTACCCTGCCGACTGCTGCTTCCCCGTCTCCTCCTACTGTCCTGGATCATTCTGCTGCCGAATTGGACCCTCTGTGGCGGGATCTTCTAAGCGCCGACCCTCGTTTGGTGGCCGGGCACTTGGAGCTAGCCTCTGGCTGGATTCGCTCCGATGCTTCGATTCGGGTGGAGCTGGTCCAGGCCTCGACGGACTGCGACGAGGAGAAGCAGGCCGTCCTTGGGGCGAAGGTTGCCCGCGACGCCGCCTTGGGGAGGCGGATAATGCCCGAGGTCGTTGCGAGGTGCTGGAGAGCGAGCTGAAGGGCCTGCAGGACCGGCTCGCCGAGGAGACTCGCCTTCGCCAAGAGCAGGAGGACGACATGAAGGCTCGCGAGGCGGCCGTCAAGGACTGGGACACCAAGCTCAAGAAGCGCCGTGACCGCCTGGGCGGGCTGGAGCGAGAGCCGGAGGCGAGGAAGGTTGAGTTGGACGGCAAGGCATGGGTTCTTGCTGAGGATCGTGTGGCCTTTGCGGAGATGGAGGAGAAGGCCCGCACTTCACTGAAGACGCTTTATGAGAGCGGCCTGGAGAGCCCGCTGGCTGGCGAGGAGGACGGCCCCGCCAAGCTGCTTCCTTTCCTGGTTCGTGCCCTTGAAGATGTCGCCCTTGGCCTTGGCCCTACGGCTGAGGCCGAGGCACGCGTCTTGTCTTCTGCGGCGCTGACGCGGGTCTTCACCCACATCTATCTTCGCGACCCCAACGTCGACCTCGACAGCCTGCTGGAGCCAGCTAGTGGCAAGCATGCCGCTGCCGCTGCTGAGGCCGTGAAGGGTCGTGCGGAGGCTCTGCTAGGGAAGTTCTGGGCCTTCAGCACCGGGCCAAAGAGGAGCGCTGCTAGCCCGACAGCTCCACAAGGCGAACCCGCTCCGCGCAACTCCACGGCCGGCAAGTGACTCCGTTGTGGCTCCCGCCCTGCTTTTAGTTTCTGCACATGTATCAGGCCTCGGGGAGGCGTTAAAACTTGCATTTGGTGCTGTGATAACAGTATGGACTGTAATATTTGCTTTTTAATTCCTTGAATTTGCGCTATTTCCTTCCTACTTGCTTGTGTCCTACGCCGGCAGAGCCCGGCCCCGCGCATACCTCAGCCGCCGTTAGCCCCGAACGGAAACCAGGACGGGACCAAGGAGTGAGGGGCTACGTGACAAGTTAGGCTCCTGAGTTGCGATGATCAGGAGTCCCCCTTGGCGCTCGAACAACAAGTAGGGAGGTGAGATGTGGGGTGGATCTACCGTTCTACGTCTGCAGAGCCCGGCCCCGCGCATACCTCAACCGCCGTTAGCCCCGACCGGAAACCAGGACGGGACCAAGGAGTGAGGGGCTACGTGAACAGTTAGGCTCCTGAGTCGCGATGCTAAGGAGTCCCCCTTGATGCTCAAACGGCCTTCATACCTTGGCTTCGCTCAGGGAGGGACGCGTGACGAACCAGGCCTGAGGGGCCTGGCTGGGTGGCCTGCGTCTGGGCGTGACCCAGGCGTAGCCCCCGTGCCCAGCCCCCTCGCCCGGCACTCCCGAGGGGAGGCGTTGCGATGAGGCTAGACACTAAGCTCTAGGCTCCCTGAGGTTGATGCGGCCCGGGGCCACCCTCAGTTGTTTATCACCAGCGCGGAGCATAGCGCTTCCGTATGTGTACGGGCATAGCCGCTCCTCGGCAGTGTCGTCAGCCAGCGCGGAGTATGGTGCTTCCACTGGTGCGTGGGAGGGGGCTCCCCTCTGGGAGGAGCCCTCGGGGCGTGTACAGCCCCGCCCTGACACGTGGCTGGCACGGTAGGGCATGACGAGGTGTATCTGGGCACCCGTGAGCCAGTGCGGGACTCACGGGGCCCTACCTCAAGGCGGGTTGTGCGTGGCTCTGGGCCATATCTTGGAGTGTGTTCCTGCAAATTTGGCTAGATGCCGATGCTCTACGTCCTCGGGTCTCGGCTCTCGGGCTGGTCTCAGCCATTGCTGGTATGCCGGGGCGCGATGCCGTGGGCAGACCAGAGGGTGAGGGCCGGAGAGCCGGTAGGAGCCCTGAGTCGCGATGCTCAGGCACCCCCCTTTAACGTGCAAGCTGGGTTAGATGTCGAAACTCTACGTCCTCGGGTCCCGGCTCTCGGGCTGGTCTCAGCCGTCGTTGGTATGCCGAGGCGCGATGCCGTGGGCAGACCAGAGGGTGAGGGCCGGAGAGCCGGTAGGAGCCCTGAGTCGCGATGCTCAGGCACCCCCCTTTAACGCGCAAGCTGGGTTAGATGTCGAAACTCTACGTCCTCGGGTCCCGGCTTTCGGGCTGGTCTCAGCCATCGCTGGTATGCCGGGGCGCGATGCCATGGGCAGACCAGAGGGTGAGGGCCAGAGAGCCGGTAGGAGCCCTGAGTCGCGATGCTCAGGCACCCTCCCTTTAACGCGCAAGCTTGCGACATCCAGGAAGGAAAAAGGTACCATGAACAGGCACCAAACAACAAGCATGACGGGTCGAAAACATGGCCCTAAGATAAATGCAAGAGGGGTACATGCCACTGGGTCTGACCCGAGCGGCTTGGGGATAATGCAGCCCGAGGGGCGCCCCCAGCAGAGTGAGCTAAGAACATGAAATAAAAGAGATACACGCCACAAGGACGGACCCACGCGGCCTGGGAATAATGCAGCCCTGAGGGCGCTCCCAGCTGGAAACGAAACTAGAAAGATGTCACCTGATGATGCTGAAGACGAAGGGGTGTTGATGCAGTAGACTCGGTGGGCTGCGGGAGCAGATCCTCACGAGCCCCCAGGCTCTGGGGCCTCGAGAGGCTCCGGAGGCGCTGGTGGCTCCTCGCGGACCGTCTCCATCTCCACCAGGGCTGCGGAATGCCTGACCTCTTGAGCCTCCAGGATGGCCCTCATGATGCGCTGGTATGCAGCAGCCGCGTTCGGCGAGCCGTAAGGCATGCGAATGTAGCTGTGGGGTGGGCCCTCGCAGCGTCCCACTCGCGAAGGCCAGAGGCGCTCCTGAGACGCGGCTTGGTTGAGCCCTGGTATGTCGATGCAGACGCGCAGCCCACCATCGTCGCCTGGATGGGGGGCCACAGCGGGTAAGCGGCGGCTGCCTCTCATACCCTTGACTCCTGTAGCTCCTGAGTGGCCTTGCTGACGAACTCCTAAGGGTTTGGCCCTCCTTGCCTTGCTCCTTCTTGATGGAAACGTGCTTCTAAGCACGCCTCCACGTGGTGCCCAAGCGCCTCCGTCGTGACCTTGGCGAGGTCGACGGCCCTCCAGGGGAGAGCCCCCGAGCCCTGCCTGAGGAGGGCGCCGGGCGCGCTTCCCTATGCGATGGAAGGAGGTTCCCCCTGAGCAGGCGCGGGCCCAGAGGAACCTGCCTCCTGAGGGGCCGGGCCGGTCGATGTCTTCTTCTTCTTGGGGGCGGCCTCGGGAAGCCTCCTGCTTCCGCGATCCGGGTCTTCCAGTGATGCGGCCTGAAAGGCTCTCTCCAGGGAGCAAACTGCATCTCTCTCTTCGCAGGGCACCGTGATGACTCCGCCGCTTCCTGGCATCTTGAGGACGTTGTAGCCGTGGTGGGTTACGGCCATGAACTTGGCCAGCGCTGGGTATCCGAGGATGGCGTTGTACGGCAGGCGAATGTGGGCGACGTCGACGTCAATGAGCTCGGTGCGGTAGTTGTCGCATGCCCCGAAGGTGACAGGGAGGCGGACCTGCCCATTCGGGACCGTGGAGCCATCGGTGACTCCGGAGAAAGGCTTGGTTGGCTGAAGCTGACTGTAGGGTACTTGGAGATTGTTGAATGTTTCCATGGACAGGACGTTGAGCCCTGCCCAGCCATCGATGAGGGTCCTGGTGACTAGCACGTTGCTAATGATTGGGGAACAAAGCATCGGGAGGACTTCGCTTGTGGCCGCGCACTTCAGCTGATCCGCTGAGCTGAACATGATTGCACACGCCGACCACCTGAGAGGGCGCATGGCCTCGAGCTTGGGGAGGACTGCATTCACTTCGCAGGCGAACTGCTTGAAGATGCACTGAGAGGCTGGGGCTTGGGCTCCGCCTAGGATGCAGGCGATCGCACGTGGTTCTTGGAAGCCCCCAGCCCCTTCGTCCTGATGACAGTCCTCATTTCTCCTTGGCTGTGGAGGTAGCGGAGGGAGGCCTGCGTTACCTTGCGGGCGATCCTCATGAGGCTGATCTCTCCAGCCTCCCTCGTGAGGCGGGTCCTGCCAGCGATCCTCGCGAGGTTGGTCGCGCCACCCTTGACGTGGGCCGCGGTCGTCCCAGCGTCCTGCGTTCCTTCCTCCTCCTCGGTCGTAGCCCCGGTCGCTGTGGTTGGGACGCCGGCCAGTCCGTCCTTCACGCACGGCCCGAAGCTCTTGGCGTTCATTTATGTTATGGGTGTGGAGGTCGTGGTACACCCAGTACCGACTGCCCTTGGAGGATTCGGGCTGATCTCTGCCCCGCTTGGTGTCTGGTTCTTCCGCGAGCACGGCAGCCCCCTTGCGCTTCACGTCCTTGGCCTTGGCCTTCTTCTCTTCAGGGTCTGCGGCAGGCAACTCGAGGAGGGAGAGACACCCTTCCTCAGCCCTGGCGCACTTGGTCGCCAGGTTGAACAGCTCCAAGGAAGTGCACAGATCTTCATGCATTGTGAGCTCCTCCTTCATTTTGATGTCACGCACGCCGTCAGAGAAGGCTGAGATGATGGCCTCCTTGGTCACCTTGGGAATCTTGAGGCGCGCATTGTTGAAGCGCTGGATGTGCTTCTCCAGGGTTTCCCCTGATTGCTGCTTGATGCGGCGCATGTCGCTCATGGTTGGTGGCCGGTCGCAAGTACCCTGGAAGTTGGCGATGAAGTGGGTGCGCATCTCGTCCCAGGAGGAGATCGTGCCTGGGGCCAGGTTCAGAAGCCAGGTGCAGGCCCCGTCCTTGAGAGCCATGCGAAACCAGTTCACCATGACCTTCTCGTCTCCGTTGGCAGCCTTGATTACTAGCTCGTAGAGCTGGAGGAACTCTGTAGGGTCTGCCGTGCCGTCGTAGCGAGGAGGCAGGTCTGGCTTGAACTTCCCGGGCCACGCGACGGTGTGTAGCTCGGTAGTGAAGGCGCGGCAGCCCGCTGTGGCCACAGGAGGCCTTGGAGGACGATGGGCTCGGTCCTGCAGGTCCCCGTGCGCCGCAGCTGGGTGCAGCGCAGGGTCTTGATGTGCTGGAGCAGGAGCGTGCTCGGGACAAGCCGGATCAGGGAGCGCTCGGGCAGCTCTGCTCCTGTCGCGCTGGTTCCTGACGGGGCGGGTTCCGCCCAGGGGCCGCGCGCCATGGAGCTAGGGCGCCTTCTTGAGGGGGAGGCGGCTGAGGCGCCCCAGGAGATTCATTGCCCGCACATGGCGGGGCGCGGTGCAGCGAGAAAGATGGCGCGGGGGAGCCCCCAGCGGCGCGGGGGAGCCCCCAGCAGCGCGGACGAGTTCGGCGACTCGGTCGAGCCATTCTTCGTAGACGTTGTCGACTGGGCGGTAGCGCAGGAGCTCGTTTGCCGCGATGAGTGTAGCTTGAGCCTCCATGTCCGCGCGGGGCGCGCGGGATGAAGAACCAGCGGGGGGAGCGAGGGCGTAGCAGTGCGGCCGTCTCGCCTCATGGACGGGTGCTGGGACGATGCTTGTTGCTCGTTCCCCGCCGGGCCGGTGGCGGCGTTGATGGCAGGCGATGGGGAACGACGAGGGCGCCTGCCGACGGGAGCCGTCTGGGCGACGCGGGAAGCGAGGGCGGCTCGGCGCTCGGCGCGAACCCGGCGTGCGTCAGACATGGTCGCGACGGTCGGAGAAGAATAGGGCGACGGAAGACGAATTCCGGAGCACCCCTTCCTGGCGCGCCAAATGTCGGATTTATGGTTTCGGCAGACCCTTGAGGTTCGAACACTGGGGTGTGCGCAGAGGTTTCGCCTTCTACCTACCTGTTCCTCGCCGAATCGCTAGGATCTAAACTACGAGAAGAACAACACAAGAGACACATGGTTTATACTGGTTCAGGCCACCATTGTGGTGTAATACCCTGCTCCAGTGTGTGGCGTGGTGGATTGCCTCTTGGGCTGATGATGAACAATATAAGGAAGAACAGCCTCGCGAGGGTCTGTTCTTGTGGTGGTGTTGTCCCTTTTGAGGGGTTGATTCTAGATGCCTATCTTATCTCCAGTTTCCTCTCCAGGTCCCTCTACCCTGTGGGTGGCTAGTCCTATTTATAGGCGAAGGCCCTGGGCCTCTTCCCAAATATTGAGCGGGAAGGGCGCCAACAATTGGCCATTTTGAAGGCGAACATCTAGTACACTTATCATGACTAAAGTTGGTCCTCGCCTGTCAAAGGCTCTGGTGGTGACGCCGACTTGGGCTCCACGGTGACCTCCATCCTGCCGTTGGACTAGTCTTGGTCTTGTTGCACCGAAATGGATGCCTTTGCTTGATGTTCTTGCCTGCGCTTGCTCCCCTTGCACCAAAGATTAAAGAAGGACACTGCGCGGGCTGGCGCTCGGCTGGCGCCCTTGGTCGTCATGGCTTGCGTCATGGGCACCTCGTGAGGTACCCCGCCTTGAACTCTCCGCCTCCTCGTGAGCTAGCCTGACGAGGCCGTGCCTAAGGAAGCTCCTTGTCGTCCGCCGCGCGAGGCTTGTGTCGGGGGTTGGGTGCCACATATGCCAAAGGATGGCTTATCATGGTGGGAGCGAGTAGAACGTCGCCAGTGCCAGGAAACGGGATTAGGCGAAGGCATGCACGCCGGCAAATCTTACCCAGCTTCGGGGCTCTCTGGGGAGATAACACCCCTACTGCTGCTCTGCGGGGTCTTCGCATGATCACTAAGGCGTAGTGACTACAAGGTTGCTCCTAGAGCTGTATTCTAGAGGTAGAAGGAGGCAAGGCTAGCTTTCTTCTTCCTATACGATCTGGTCTAAGACTAATGGATGCGAACCCTTTGCATGGGTGCCCCGGGGGGTTTATATAAGCCTACCCCCCGGGGGTACAATGGTAATCCGGCTGGGCGCGGGTCCCAGCCGTCTGTCTCACAGGCCGCCGTCTTCTCCGCCGACTGCTGGGGCCCGCCAACTCGCGGGCCCCGCCGGCGAGTCCGGCACTGTAGCCGTGCTTCTGATGACGCAGGCTTGTTCATTGGGTCGTGGCAACAGTGCCGCCGTCTATCGGGCGATCACTATCATTACTCCCCATCTTGTCTGGTTAATGGCGCATGGGACCCATAGGAGAGGTTGGCCGACTCTGGGGAGCCGACTCCCACGGGGCTGCCTTCGGGGCATATCCGCCGACTTCTATGTTCTCACTGTCCAGTGGGTCCGCCGTCTCTAGGCCGTACAGGTAGGCCATCGTGGCCACAGTACGCTGCTCACTGTGGCTGAGGTCAGGGCTGGCATGGCAACAGTGTCGGGCCACGCCGGAGATCTCCGGCGGTACGGCACACTATAGCCATGTTGGCCCCTCGCAAGCAGGAGGTGACGGCCACGCCGTGGTCGTACCCGCCTCGCCTATCGAAACGAGTGTAGCGTCGTCGGCCGACTCTCCGTAGTCGGCTTTCCTGGAAGTCGCTGGCCAGGAGTCGGCTCATCTGGGAGTCGTCATCTGAGACTCGGCTCATCTGGGAGTCGTCATCTGAGACTCGGCTCATCTGGGAGTCGCCATCTGAGACTCGGCTCATCTGGGAGTCGCCATCTGAGACTTGGCTTTGAGGGGCGCGGCCTGCCCCGATGTCTTGAAAGGTCCTGGGGCTCGGGTTAGCCTACCCGTGGCCCATTACTCCGACAGTAGTCCCCAAAGCTGGTGAGGCTCCGAGAGCGACTCATCGGGGGGCCTCAACAGTTTCACTCTTCCGAAGGTGGATTCTGGGCTTCGCTTGCCGTCTTCCTCTGGGCCGACTATTCGGAGTCGGATTCGCAGAGGGCCGTCCCACTCTATGGAGAGCTCGAAAGTTGTGGCGGGGACCAGGCGGCATGCCTGATAAGCTTCCCTGCTGCCGCCTGCCGCGGCCCTATCACGTGGCACCATGCGGCAGGGACAGTCTGCCGGCCCACGCGCGCGACGGGACGGGCTGTCAGGCGGGGCCCGCCACTACCGCGCCTCGGCACGCGAACGAATCCGCTGTGGCCGTGCGAACGGTTAGGCTTCCCACGCCGTTACTACGCGCAGTAACTTCGTGGGGTAAATAGTGGGGCAGCATGGGGCTCTGAGCGCAGTTAATCGCACGCCTGCCCCCTCGGCTTCTCAGCCTCTAAGGCTATAAATAGGGGGAGGGAGTGGAGCGGCATAGCACGCGCGCCCATCTGCCCGACCCCCGCTTCCTCTTGCTTCCTCTCTCCTTCTTGCCACCGGCGAGCAGAACCACACCGCACCAGCCAGCGATGAGCTCTTCCTCCGTCGCCGCGGCTCCGGCCGTGCGTTCCGGCGCGTGGGACGGCTCGGTGGTCGATGAAGACCTTATTGACTTCCTCTGCAAGACGCGCCGCCTCCCCGGCGCACACCTCGTGCGAGCCCGCACCGCACCGGCGAGGGAGATATCGCCGGCGCCGGAGGAGGGCGAGCGGGTCATCTTCCGCTCGAACCTCATGCACGGTCTGGGGCTGCCAGCGAGCGGCTTCTTCCGCTCATTGTTGGAGTTTCACGGCCTCCAGCCGCACCACCTCACCCCGAATATGGTGGTGCTGCTGTCCGCCTTCGCCACTCTGTGCGAAGGTTTCCTCAGCGTTCTCCCCACCATCGAGCTGTGGGGAGAATTCTTCTCTTCTAAGCTCGGCACACACGTCGCCGGCGTGCCGGCTCAGTGCGGTGCCTACATCGCGATGCGGCGCTCGATGGCCGACAACCCCTTCCCTTCCATCTCGCTGATCAAGTCGATGAAGATGTGGCAGCACTCATGCTTCTACGTGAAGAACCTCGCCTCTGATGGTGACTGGGTTAATCTGCCTCCTTATGAAGCCGGCCCGCCAGCTGGGAGGCTCCCCAGCTGGTCTCATCGAGTCAAGATGCTGACTCCAGCCGGAGCCGCCACCGTAGCGCGACTCGGAGTCTTGACGCAGTCGGAGGGCCTCGTCGGGGCCGACTTGCTCGCCGCCTTCATGGCGTGCCGAGTTCTCCCGCTCCAAGGCCGGCCTCACCTGATCTGTTAGATGAGCGGCCTCCGAGACCCAAGCCGGGTGAGCACCAAGGAGATGCCCCGCGCGGAGGTGGCAAACATGGTAAACCATATCGCGAACTGCGAGTTCGGGGAGGACTGGCAGTTCGGCAAGGAGCCGTACTCGCGCGACAACCCCGACCAGTGGTAAGTCGCATATCCTTGTTGCTTTGTCTTCTTTGCGGCCGAATCCAGTTTCTGATTCTCGTTGGTTTCTTCTGAGCTAGAACCCCCTCATGCAGCCTGCAGCCGGCGCCACGAGACAGCCCCGCGAGTTCGTCCCCTATTGTGCGGAGAGCGACGTCGACGACCCCGACTTGGGGGCGGCGGCGATGGAAGCCGACATCGAAGGCGGAGGAGGAGGGGCGGGAAGCGGCCTCAGGCTCTCGGCCACCTTCGCCGACTGGCCCGAGGACGACACCGAAGGGGAAGTCGCCCCGCGCCATAAGCTAAGGGTCGGCCCCTCGGGCGTAGGCTCCACCGCCGGCGTGGCTGGCCAAGGCGGCGCAAAGAGGCGTCACGCCGGGCCGAGTGCTCCCGGCGGTAAGTTGAAGAAGTTCAAGGGGGCGGCCGCCGTGACCAAACGGGAGGAGGCGGCCGCGAAGGCCAACTGCTTCCGTAGGGAAGTGAGAAGGCCGCCGCTAGTCTCTGCGTAAGTTTTACGCTTTTTATTTTCCTTCGGTGAATCTTGTCCGAGTCTTCTTTTATACTCCTCCCATTCTTCTTCAGGGCCCCCCTTTCCCTTGAGAGAGTCGCCGTACCCTCCGTCATAGGGTCGGCAGAGACGTCCGCCAATACTTGGCGGGTCGACCCCGCCGCCGACCTCCGGGAGGGGACGGAGCGAAACGCGTGGGAGAAGCGCGACGAGGAGGAGGCCGGCCGTCTGGAGAAGGCAGAGGCCAAGAAGGCGGCCGCCTCCGCCCAGAAAAAGCTGGAGGAGGCCGAGGCTGCTGTCGCAGCAAGGCAGCAAGCCGAGGAGGCCGCGCGTCGCCAGTCGGCGCAGTTTGTCACCCCACTGTCTTCGGCGCCGCCCCCCCCCCCCCGGAGTTCACGGGGCAAACTGGAGAAACCAGCGCCGAGACTCCCGTCGTGGAGAAAGAGAGCAGTGAGGCCTCCATGTCGGACACTCTCGTGCCGCCACCGCCGCCTCCACCACCGTCTGGGAGATCGCACGGCAAACAGCCGGCGGGTCCGTCGGAGCCGCCGAC
The DNA here is from genome assembly GCF_018294505.1 of Triticum aestivum. Lineage (NCBI taxonomy): Eukaryota > Viridiplantae > Streptophyta > Magnoliopsida > Poales > Poaceae > Triticum > Triticum aestivum. The sequence goes on from NC_057801.1 coordinate 334,470,827, forward strand.
CGCGGACGAGTCCGAGGTGAGGCTGCTTCTCCAAGTCGCCTCGCCGGTGCGCCGTCGTCTTGAGAGGGCGACCTCGGCGCCGCGACCTCGGGAGACCAGCGCCGCCAGCTCGGCAACCCTAGACGCCGAGGCGACAAGCACCGCGCCCATCGGGTGGTTGCGCGGAGGCGGCACTGGGCCGCTGAATCAAGCGCTTCTGGACGTTCAGGCGAAGCCGCGCGCTGAAGGCGACGCCCTTCAAACTTGCACCAGGGCGCATCTGGCAGCACGAATGGCCGTCCGAGTATGTTTCCTTCTTCTTTTTGATTCTTGTTTTTCTTTGTGGGGGCGCGCCAGCGCACCCACTGGGTGTAGTCCCCGAGTTTCGGGCCGGCTGCTGAGCAGGCGGCTCGGAACTCCCTCTGGCGAGTTCTAAGTACTTATTTTGTCTGAAATCTTTGTTTGCAGGAGTATCACAACCTCCACGCCATTGCCTTCAACCGCAATGTTGAGGAGTTGAGCAAGCGGACTGCCGACTTGACGGAAAGACGGAGTAAGTTCTTTTCCTCTTCTCTGTGGGGGCGCGCTGGCGCACCCGCGGGCTGTAGTCCCCGAGATTCGGGCCGACTACTGAGCAGTCTGGCCGGATCTTCCCGGCGACCTTCCTTCTTGACGACTTCAGTGTCTCGTTTCTTGTTCTTCTTTCTTCGCGGGGGCGCGCTGGCGCACCCACGGGCTGTAGTCCCTGAGATTCGGGCCGACTGCTGAGCAGTCGGGCCGGATCTTCCCGGCGACCTTCTTTGCTGACAACTTATTTGTCTCTTTCTTTCGTTCTTCAGGGGCCAACGCTACTCTTCAGGAGTAGCTAGGTGAAGTTAACGCCGCCTTGCGCATCAAGGGGGAGGAGTGCAACAAGCTCGCTGTGGAGCGCTATCTGCTTACTGCACAGCTGGCCGAGCAGAAGGAGCTGCTCAAGAAGACACAGGATGAGGCCGAGAAGAAGGAGGCTGCTCTCCTTGCCGAGTTCGAGAGCGAGCGCTCCTCCTGGACCGACAAGGAGGCGATGCTGACCTCCGACTTCCACGAGATTGAGGATATCGTCGATGGTGAGCTTTCTTTCTTTGAGTTTCCGACTATAGGTCGAGCCGATTTCTGGTTTTCTCGACTCACTTCATTTTTTGTCTTAGCAGACTTCTTCCCTGGCCACTCGCAGGCAGTCCCTCTGGCCATCGAGGCTGATCGTGAGGCGCGAAGGGCAAACGGCGAGGAGATTGCCGCCAATGCTCCCTTGACCGTCGATGAGCAGCTTCTGAGCATCGAGGCCCGTCTTCGTCCGGCCCACCGGCGGATGCGCCGGCTTCAGCGTGCCGGCGCCCAGGCAGTTGCCGCCCTGTGGCCAGACATGCCAGCTCCGTGCATCGCCAGCCGAACTACCGACTGGTTGGAGGTCGCAGTCGGCCGTCTTGAGGCCTGGAAGGGTTCCTCGGCCCGGGCCGGAGCGCGCCGGGCCTTGGAATTCATCAAGGCGTGGTATCCGGGGCTGGACCTGGATCGTCTGGCCGCGTTCCGGTCAGAGGCCTAGGCCGAGCTGGAGGCTGTGGAGGGCGCCCTTGTCGAGCATGCGGAAGCCATCGCCGAGTACACGGACACCAGTGTCTTCGTCCCCGAGCGGGCTGAAGGCGGCGAGGAGGTGCCGCCAGAGTGGTTCGGTATGACAGAATATGGCGAGGACTCGACGGAGGTGATTGACTCCTGCACCGAGGAAGAAGGCGAGGCGGAGGACGAAGGTGAGACGGAGATGCCAGAGGGCGGAGCGGGCGACCAGCCTTAGCTCGACCGTGCCTCTAGCAACGAGCCGCGTCCGACCGGGCCGACTGCCGCTGGCGGCGATCAAGCCGAGATTGCCCAGCCGACTCCCCCGGCGCCTGACACCGCCGTCTCCTCCGACCCTCCGAACCCGTCTGCTGCTCCTTAGGCTGCCTTCTGGCTTTATTTATCTGTTCTAGAAAGTCTTTGATGAACTTGTTAATTTGCACAATTCCACCCTCGGGGTGTATTTTAAACTTCTGTCTGAAGATTCGGCCAATGGGCCTATGCTTATGTAAATATTAATCCGAGTTCTATCTTTCGTCGCTTATTGCTCCTTTGGCTTTTTCCTTTGCCGCCTTCCCCTAGTTGCCGCTTTGCCAGCCGGCAAACCGCTCTACGGACTGCCGCTGGGCCAAATGCCTGGCTACTTTGGGGAAAGCAAGTACTTGCCTTTCTTTGGAGTTTATTTAACAAGTTAGATAGAAAGCAGTAAGCCAAATACTCGCGAGTCGGCTTGTAAAAGGGGGCTGGAAGTCGGCTTAGGCTATGTTGATGTTTTAGGTCCTTAGCCATTTTTCGTGTGGACGCCCATTCATCCTTACTCCTGCCTACCAATCAGTCGCTCTGCAAGCTGCGGCTTCTGACAGGAGACGGCTTAGGCGCCGCACACTACTTGTCCGACTTCAGGAAACATTTCATAGCGCCAGACGGCGAGTCCCCGGGCCGACTAGTCGAGCCCGGCACCAAGCGGCATAGCAAGAAGTAGCATACTTAAAGGCATAATTCTTATCATACAGATAATCAAAAGGGGCAGTCCCCGAGCTCGTCTCGGGGGGCCCGAAGTCTCGGTACTTTAATACAAAGGGGTAGCGTGATACATACTGAATCAACTGTGAAATCTTCGGAGGAGGTTTGCATTCCATGGTCGTTCCGACTCTTTGCCGGAGTCGTCTCTCTTTCGAGCTCGGGGCTTCTGGGCATCGATCAGGTAGTAGGAGTCATTGCCCAACACCTTGCTGACAATAAAGGGGCCTTCCCAAGGTGCCGACAGCTTGTGCTGGCCGGCTGTCCGCTGGATCAGTTGGAGCACAAGGTCGCCCTCTTGGAAAGATCTTGGCTTGACCTTCCTGTTGTAGTATCGGCGCAGGCTCTGCTGGAAGATGCCGGACCGACTGAGTGCCAACAGCCGGCCCTCTTCCAGCAGATCGACGCCGTCTTGACGTGCTTCTTCTGCTTCCTCCTCGGTGTACATGGTGACTCGCGGGGAGTCGAATTATATGTCCGTCGAGATGACGGCTTCAGCACCGTAGACGAGGAAGAAAGGCGTGAAGCCGGTTGACTTGTTTGGAGTCGTGCGCAGACTCCAGAGGACGGCTGGCAGCTCCTCAAGCCAACAGCCGGCCGCGCGCTCCAGTGGTTCAACCAGGCGGGGCTTGATGCCGGATAGGATGAGGCCATTTGCTCGCTCTACCTGGCCGTTTAACTGTGGATGGGCGACGGACGCTAAGTCCAGTCGGATGCCCTGTGTTGCACAGAAATGGGCCAAGGCTCCTTTGGCAAAATTTGTGCCATTGTCGGTGATGATGCTATGTGGTATGCCGTACCGAGTCATAATGTCGGCGATGAAGGTTACTGCAGTCGGACCATTCAATTTCTTGATGGGTTTTGCTTCTATCCACTTGGTGAACTTGTCCACTGTGACAAGTAGGTGAGTTAGGCCGCCTCGTGCCATCTTGAATGGTCCCACCATGTCCAGGCCCCAAACCGCAAAGGGCCAGGCGATGGGAATGGTCTAGAGCGCCGAAGCCGGCTGGAGCGGCTTGGAATGGAACATCTGGCACCCTTTGCAGTTTTGGACTAATTCCTTGGCCTCTTCCAGGGCAGTCAGCCAAAAGAAGCCATGTCGGAAGGCTTTGGCGACGAGTGCCCTTGAAGCCGCATGATGGCCACACTCGCCTTCGTGGATGTCTCTGAGAATTGCTTGGCCTTGTTCTGCCTCGACACAGCGTTGGTAGACACCAGTGACACTGTGCCTGACCAGCTCTCTTTGACTATGGTATAGGCTGCCGCTCGGTGTTGCACTTGCCGAGACAGGATTTCATCAGCTAGCAGCTCTCTGTTTACTAGGAACTTGAGGATGGGCTGGGCCCATGAGGGTGATGCTATTTCTTCAATTGCCACTATTGCGACTTGGACAAGGGTGGCTGGGCTGGGAGGCGGCGGGCTGGGATCCACGGCCGCTTGTTGGGTCGATGAAGTCCCCGGGCCGAGTTCTGAAGTCTTCAGGCTGACTGTCGCAGTCCCCGGGCTGGGTTCTGAAGTCCCTGGGCCGGCTTTGATTGCGGTATTTTTGGGGCCGTCTGTGAGGATTCTTGTGCTGTCTGCTGGTGCTCTTGAGTCGGATCCGACTTCTTCGGGGGGAGCTGGCACAAAAATGGAGTCTGATTCTGGCGAAGGCTTGATAGATGGCTTGAGGAGGCGCTAAAGGGCGACGCCGGACGGTATTGCCTGGCGGGTGGAGCCGACTCATGCCAGGGCGTCCGCTTGGTCGTTGTCATTTCTTGGAATGTGAAGGAATTCACACCCCTCGAAATATCCGCTGAGTTGCTGCACCAGGAAGCGGTAGCTCGCCATGTTTGCATCTTTGGCGTCCTAGTCGCCAGATGACTGCTGGACCACCAAATCGGAGTCGCCGTAGCACAGGATCCGGCGGATGCCGAGTTCTTTGGCAAGCCGGAGCCCGTGAATGAGCGCCTCGTATTCGGCAACGTTGTTGGAGGCGGCGAAGTGGATCTGCAGTGCGTACTTGATCTTGTCGCCTTTGGGGGAGGTGAGGACGATGCCGGCTCCCAGGCCGGTGCGCATCTTGGAGACATCGAAATGCATTCGCCAATGGGTGGAGTCAGGTGCTGGCGGCAGGTACTGGGTCTCGGCCCAGTCGACAAGGAAGTCGGCCAGTGCTTGTGACTTGATGGCGGTGCGGGGCTGGTAGTAGATGGTGTAGGGAGCCAGATCCATGGCCCACTTGGCTACTCAGCCTGAAGCATCACGGCTTCCGATGATCTCGGCCAGTGGAGCGGTGCAAACCACAGTGATTGGATGTTCTTGAAAGTAAGGCTTCAACTTCTTGGCAGCGAAATGCACGCCGTAGCACATCTTCTGGTAGTGGGGGTAGTTTTGCTTGGAGGTCGACAGTACCTCGCTCAGGTAATATCCCGGACTCTGGACAGGGAGCGCCTTGCCTTCCTCCTTGCGTTCGACTACGATAACTGTGCTGACTACCTGGCTGGTGGCGGCAATGTATAGGAGCATAGGCTCTTTGGGAGTCGGAGCCGCCAGCACAGGGGGAGTAGTCAACATCTTCTTCAACTCGAGAAATGCTTCATCCGCCTTGTGGTTCCACTCAAAAAAGGTGGTCTTCTTCATCAGTTGGTACAAAGGGAGAGCCTTCTCGCCCAGCCGACTTATGAATCGGCTGATGGACGCCAAGCAGCCGGTGAACTTCTGCACATCTAACAGTCGGCGGGAGACTGCCATCCTCTCGATGGCTTTGATTTTACAGGGTTGCACTCTATGCCGCGTTTAGAGACCAGGAAGCCAAGGAGCTGGCCGGCTGGTACTCCGAAGACGCACTTCTCTGGATTGAGCTTGATCTGGAATCGGCGCAGATTCTCAAAGGTTTCTTGGAGATCTTCCAACAATGTTCCCCGCTTTTCCGTCTTCACTACCACATCGTCCACGTAGATGTGGGCATTTCTGCCGAGTTGCTTGAGGAGACACTTCTGCATGCAACGCTGAAAGGTGGCACCGGCATTCCTCAAGCCGAACGTCATAGTCAGGTAGCAGAAGGCTCCAAACGGCGTGATGAAGGCAGTCTTCAGTCTGTCTACCGGGTTCAGCTTGATCTGGTGATATCCTGAATATGCATCTAAGAAACTCAACAGCTCGCATCCGGCTGTGGAGTCTATCACCTGGTGAATTCTTGGCAGAGCAAATGGATCTTTGGGGCAAGCTTTGTTGAGGCTTGTGTAGTCGATACACATTCGCCACTTCTTGTTCTTCTTCAACACTAGGACCGGGTTTGCCAGCCATTCTGTAAAGAACACCTCCATAATGAAGCAGACCGCTAGGAGTCGGGCTATCTCTTCTCCAACAACTCTTCTTTTCTCTTCTGACAGGCGGCGCAAGGGCTTCCTGATGGGCTTCACATTAGATCGGACATGTAACTTGTGCTCGGCGAATTCCGTCGGTACACCTGGCATGTCTTTAGGGGACCATGCAAAGATGTCTCGATTCTCACGGAGGAAATCGACGAGCTCGCCTTCCTATTTGCTGTCTAGGTTTGCACCTATGACAGCGTGCCTCTCCAGGTGCTCCGGATCCAAAGGTATCCTCTTTGTTTCTTTAGCCGGCTTGAACGAACCCTCAGCTTCCGACTCCTTGGGGTCGGGCGACATCTCTGGCTTCTTGCCGGCCATCGCCACAACCCGGTCAAGGAGCCGCCTCTCAGCTGCGATCACCAGGGACTCGACCAGCCGACTGCTCTCGGCCGCGCAGGCGGACGACTTCCTGTAGTCGCCAGCCACGGTCAGAATCCCCTTTGAACACGGCATCTTCATTTTGAGGTAGGCATAGTGGGGGACCGCCATGAACTTGGCTAAAGCAGGTCGGCCAAGCAACGCTTGGTATGGGCTTTCAAGGTCCACCACTTCAAACCAGATTGGCTCTCGGCGAAAATGATCTTTGTCTCCGAAGAGGACGTCTATCTGGATCTTGCCGATTGGGGAGCAGGAAAGGCCAGGTACAATGCCGTGGAAAATAGTTCGGCTGCTTTGAAGTTGTTTCTGCTTGATTCCTAATTTCTCCATGGTATCCTTGTACAGGATGTTGATGTTGCTGCCTCCGTCTATCAACACTCACGAGAAGCGAGCGGCCCGCCTATCAGTGGCCAAGGTAGCACTCAGAACCAAGGCATAGGAGCCCGGACTCGGCATCACCTCTGGGTGATCTACTCTGCTCCAACTGATAGGCTTCATGGACCAGTGCATAAACTCCTGAGTATCTGATGCTACTGCATTTACTTCTTGCTGCTACAACCGTCTGCTGCGTCGATCATCAGCCATACTGGTGAACACCACATAAGCTCCATGTTCTTCGAGGTATTCATCTTGTACGGCGCCGACTGGCCTGGCCGTCGGCTACTGGGGCGGCTGTGGAGGCGGCGGCCCAGCAGGCGGAGGAGGAAGGAGGCTGTCTCCCTTGGTGATTCTGGTGAGCCAGTGGCATTTCCGGGTGGTATGGTTTGACGGCTTCGCGCCACTGTGGAACTTGCAGGGACCATCCAAAGTCTGCTCATAAGAGAAGGCCGACAACCAGTTGGACTTGCCGCCTTTCTGCCGCTTCGCTGGAGGCTGCCCCTCAGGCTGTTGGTCTTCGACTGTCGCAACCTGCCGACTGCTGGAAGTTGGCTGCGGGGCCTTGCGCTTGTGATCATTCTGCTGCTGTCGTCGACTGGTATCTCCAGCCGGAGTTTTGGGAGCTTGAGGGACCACTTTGCCAGTCGCACTAACTTGAATCTCTGTCTTCATGGAGGAGTCGGCTGTAGGGTACTTGTCTGCTATGACCAGCAACTCATCAAGGGTCTCTGGCTCGTCGCAGAGGAGCCTGTGCTTGAGGAGGGTGCCTTCTCTGCACCCGACGGTGAAGTACTCGATAGCCTGCACCTCGTGCACGCCCTCGCAGGAGTTCCAAAGCTCGCCCCATCGCGTGAGGTAGTCGCGTGTCGACTCGTCTTGGCCTTGTACGCACAAGGAGAGTTGTCATGGCTTGGGGGGTCGCTTGTACGTGCTTGTGAAGTTGCGGATGAAAGCCTCGGTGAAGTCGACCCAACTGTTGATGCTGCGGGGCTTCAAACTGTTCAACCATGTCCGGGCCGTGCCCTGGAGCATGAGCGGAACGTACTTCATGGCAACACGCTTGTTGCCGTTTGCTATGTTGACGGCTGTGGAGTAGTCAACTAGCCAATCTTCCGGCTTCACAGAGCCGGTGTACTTGGGCGTGTCTCGGGGGAGCGTGAACCCTTTGGGGAAGGGCTCGTCTCGAATGCGGGGCCCGAAGCAGGGCGGGCCCAGCTCATCTTCTTCTTCTAGCGCCAGGGATCGGTGGAGTCGGTCGATCCGAAGGCGGGCGTCGTTCTCTCCGACTCCCTCTCGACGGCCGAGGCGGTCGCCGAGAGTCGGATGCTCGACAGGCGGTGGGGAGACTCGTTTTTCTCTTCGTGGCGGAGGAGGCAGGTAGTCGCCCTTCCACTCCAGTGCTCTTGGGCGGCCATCTTGGTCGCGCTAGATGGTGATGCGAGTCCGAGTGTGGCTGACAGCCAAGACATCGCGCCTTGAACTCGGCGGGGAGGTAGGTCATCATTTTGGCGCTGCGGCGCCTCCGTGCGGCAGCCGGCTTCGTTCTGTGCGGCAGCCGCTTTGAGGAGTCGCTGGACTCGCTCGGTCATCAAGCGGCGCTCTTCACCTTCGAAGTTGTCTAGTTCGTCTGCTGCCGCCTGGGCGGCGCGGATGTTCTCCGCAGGTGTGCCATATACGGGGCGATCGGCCCCGAACAGGTTCGCGATGGCCGCGCCGCATTGTCGGACCGCGCCTAGGCGGCTAGGCCTAGTCGGCGCTGGCGAGCCGCCCACAGCGAGATCCATCTCACGTTGGTAGGCCTCCGACAAGCGTCTCATGCTCGCCAGCTTCTTCGCGCCTTCGATGAGCTGAAGGCGCCGTGCCTCCAGCGTCTCGGCGTCGGCGTCCTCCAGAATGGGCGCCGTCAGGTCTCGCAGAGCCGCGTCGAGCAGGTCATGAGCTTCTTCACCGGAGTGCTCGCCATGACTAATGATGAGCACCCCTGTGACGGCGCTTCCGCCGCTCCCTTCGTGACGGAGTGGCTCGTCGTAGATCACCACGTTGGAGGGGAATGTGTCGAGCGACACGCCGTCGGAGTTGACCAGCATCGGGTCGGTGGAGCCTACGGACTCCAAGTCCACGGCAGGCTCGCCAACGACGTGGAGATGGTCGAGGAGGCCCGCGAGGAGGCTTTCGGGGCCGCCCATGCCTGCATCGGATGCAGGCTCGTCGGATATGCTAACCTCGCCGAGAAGGTCAGCGAGGCAGCTTGCCATGCAGGCGTCGTCGACGCTTTGCAGCGCGTCAGGGCAAGCGCCATCGGGCGTGCCGGGCTGGCTACGCTCGCGGGGGAGGAAAAGGGTTCCCGTCCAAAGCAGGTCTCCGGACGACGGTGCACCTCGCCCCACGGTGGGCGCCAAATGTCGGGGGTTGGGTGCGACATATGCCAAAGGATGGCTTATCATGGTGGGAGCGAGTAGAACGTCGCCGGTACAGGAAACGAGATTAGGCGAAGGCATGCACGCCGGTGAATCTTACCTAGCTTCGGGGCTCTCCGGGGAGATAACACCCCTACTGCTGCTCTGTGGGGTCTCCGCATGATCACTAAGGCGTAGTGACTACAAGGTTGCTCCTAGAGCTGTATTCTGGAGGTAGAAGGAGGCAAGGCTAGCTCTCTTCTTCCTATACGATCTGGTCTAAGGCTAATGGATGCGAACCCTTTGCATGGGTGCCCCGGGGGGTTTATATAAGCCTACCCCCCGGGGGTACAATGGTAATCCGGCTGGGCGCGGGTCCCAGCCGTCTGTCTCACAGGCCGCCGTCTTCTCCGCCGACTGCTGGGCCCCGCCGACTCGCGGGCCCCGCCGGCGAGTCCAGCACTGTAGCCGTGCTTTTGATGACACAGGCTTGGTCATTGGGTCGTGGCAACAGTGCTGCCGTCTATTGGGCGATCACTGTCGTTACTCCCCATCTTGTCTGGTTAATGACGCGTGGGACCCGTAGGAGAGGCTGGCCGACTCTGGGGAGCCGACTCCCACGGGGCCGCCTTTGGGGCGTATCCGCCGTCTTCTATGTTCTCACTGTCCGATGGGTCCGCCGTCTCTGGGCCGTACAGGTAGGCCATCGTGGCCACAGTACGCCGCTCACTGTGGCTGAGGTTAGGGCTAGCATGGCAACAGTGCCGGGCCACGCCGGAGATCTTCGGCGGTACGGCACACTGTAGCCATGTTGGCCCCTCGCAAGCAGGAGGTGACGGACACGCCGTGGTCGTACCCGCCTCGCCTATCGGAATGAGTGTAGCATCATGGGCCGACTCTCCGTAGTCGGCTTTCCTGGAAGTCGCTGGCCAGGAGTCGGCTCATCTGAGAGTCGTCATCTGAGACTCGGCTCATCTGGGAGTCGTCATCTGAGACTCGACTCATCTGGGAGTCGCCATGTGAGACTCGGCTCATCTGGGAGTCGCCATCTAAGACTCGGCTTTGAGGGGCGTGGCCTGCCCCGATGTCTTGAAAGGTCCTGGGGCTCGGGTTAGCCTACCCGTGGCCCATTACTCCGACAGCTTGGCCCCTCGCGAGGGTCTTGAGCTTGTGTTGATGAAGATGGGCCGTGCTAGGCCCCCTTTGAGCCACGCCGCAGGCCGCAGGCAGGCAAGTCTGGGGACCCCCATTCCCAGAACACCGACAGATGCGGAAGAAGTAAACGCCACTGGGTCTGGCCCAAGCAGCTTGGGGATAATGCAGCCCGAGGGGCACCCCCAACAAGGTAGGTAAAGAGCATAAGCAAAACGGATACATGCCGCAGGGAAGGACCCACGCGACCTGGAAATGATGCAGCCCTGCGGGCGCTCCCAGCTGAAAATGGAGCTTGGAAAGATGTCACCTGATACCATTGCAGAGCGAGTGTCGGAGTAGCTGACGACGTGTGGTGAAGAAGCCACCCCTCACGAGCCATCGGAGCCCTAAGCCTCGGGAGGCTCTGGGGGTCCGGGCGGCTCCTCAAGGTCCATCTCCATCTACTCCAGGAACGCGCGGTGCCTGGCCACCTGAGCTTCCAGGATGCTCCTCATTAGGTGCTGGTGGGTAGCAGCCGTGTTCGGCAGGCCGAAAGGCATGCGAACGTAGTTGTGAGGTGGACCCTCACAACGCCCCACGCGTGAAGGCCAGAGGCACTCCTGAGACGCGGCTCGGTTGACCCCTGGTACATCGATGCAGACACACGTCCCACCATCCTCACCGGGATGTGGGGCTACGGCAGGTAGGCGGCGACTACCGCGCATGACTCTTGACTCCTGTAGCTCCTGAATGCTCCTCGCGATGAACTCCTGAGGGTCTGGCCCTCCTTGCCTCATGCCTTCCTGAGGGAAATGTGCCTTGAAGCACGCCTCCAAGTGGTGCCCGAGCGGCTCCCTCGTGACCTTGGCGAGGTCGGTGGCCCTCCAGGAGAGTGCCCCCGAGCCCTGCCCGAGGAGGGCGCCGGGCGCGCCTTCCTATCCGACAGAGGGTGGCACCCCTTGAACAGGCGCAGATCCTGACGCAACGCCTCCGGAGGTGCCTGCCTCGCGAGTGTTTGAGCTAGTTGAAGCCTTCTTCTTCTTAGGGACCACCTCTGGAAGCCTCCCGCTCCTGTGATCTGGGTCTTCGATTGCCGTGGCTTGGAAGGCACACTCAAGAGAACACACTGCATCCCTCTCCTAGCAAGGCACTGTGATGATTCCACCGCTTCCTGGCATCTTGAGGACATTGTAGCCATGGTGAATCACTGCCATGAACTTGGCCAGAGCTGGGTACCGAGGATGGCATTGTATGGCAGGCGAATGTGGGCGACGTCGAAGTCGATGAGCTCGGTGTGGTAGTTGTTGCGCTGCCCAAAGGTGACAGGAAGGTGGACTTGCCTTATTGGAACCGTGGAACCATATGTGACTCCTGAGAAAGGCTGGGTTGGCTGAAGCTGATCGTATGACACTTGGAGATTGTTAAACGTCTCGACGGACAGGACATTGAGTCCAGCTCAGCCTTCGATGAGGGTCCTGGTGACTCGCACATTGCTGATGACTAGGGAACAAAGCATCGGGAGGGCTCTGGCTGTCGCTGCGCACTTGAGCTGATCCGCTGAGCTGAACGTGATAGTGCACACTGACCACTTGAGAGGGCGCGTAGCCTCAAGCTTGGGGAGGACTGTATTCACCTCGCAAGCAAATTGCTTGAAGATGCGCTGAGAGGCTGGGGCCTGAGCGCCGCCCAGGATGCAAGTGATTGCGCGCGGCTCCTTGAAGCCCCGAGCCCCCTCATCCTGGTGATGGTCTTCATTACTCCTTGGCGGTGGTGGCAGAGGAGGGAGGCCTGCATTGCCTTGAGGGCGGTCCTCACGAGGCTGATCCCTCCAACCTCCCTCGCGAGGCTGGTCCTGCCAGCGGTCCTCGCGAGGCCGGTCACGCCACCCTTGGAGAGGGCCACGGTCTTCCCATCGTCCTCCACCTCTTCCTCCTCCTCGGCCATAGCCCCGGTCGTTGCGGTCGGGACGTCGGCCGATACGGCCATCTCGCACAGCCCTAAGCTCTTGGCATTCATTGGTGTTGTGGGTGTGGAAGTCATGGTACACGCAGTACTGGCTACCCTTGGATGACTTAGGCTGATCCCTACCTCGCTTGGTGTCTGGCTCTGCTGCGAGCACAACAGCCCCCTTGTGCTTCACGTCCTTGACCTTGGGCTTCTTCTCTTCTGGGTCGACAGCCGGGAGCTCGAGGAGGGAGAGGCACCCTTCCTCAGCCCTGGCGCACTTGGTCGCCAAGTTGAACAGCTCCAGTGATGTGCATAGGTCTTCATGGATTGCTAGCTCCTCTTTCATCTTGATGTGACGCACGCCATCGGAGAAAGCTGAGATGGTGGCCTCCTCAGTCACCCTGGGGATCTTGAGGCGGGCGTTGTTGAAGCGCTGGATGTACTTCTGCATGGTCTCTCCTGGCTGTTGCTTGATGCGGCGCAGGTCCCTCATGGCCAGGGGGCGGTCGCGAGTACCTTAGAAGTTGGCGAAGAAGCGGGTGCGCATGTCGTCCCAGGAGGAGATCGTTCCAGGAGCCAGCTTCAGGAGCCAGGTGCGGGCACCGTCCTTGAGCTCCATGGGAAACCAATTCACCATGACCTTTTCATCCCTATTGGCGGCTTCGATGCCCAGCTCGTAGAGCTGGAGGAACTCGGCGGGGTCTACAGTGCCGTCGTAGCGAGGGGGCAAGTCCGGCTTGAACTTGCCGGGCCACGTGACGCTACGCAGCTCAGAGGTGAAGGCGCGAAATCCTGCAGTGGCCACTGGATCAGCGTGAGGTCTTGACATGGCGATGCAGGGATGCGGTCACGGCGCTCCGATGCTTGGAGCACGCGAGCACCTTCTTGGGGACGAAGGATCTCTTGGCAGCTCCATTCTTGTCACAGAGGCGCCGGATGTGGAGGGTCTCGTCCTGGGGCTGCGCGCCCTGGAGCCAGGTCGCCTTCTTGGGGAGGAGGTGGTGAAGGCACCTCCTGCTCCTCACCTCCTGCGCAGGATGGAGGGCAAGGTAGCGAGAGGGACGGCCTGGGAGAGCCCCCTGCGGCGCTGACGAGCTTAGTGATGCAGGCAAGCCAGTCCTCATAGAGGTCGTCGACGGGACGGTAGTGCAGGAGCTCACGCGCCAGGAGCAGCGCGGTGTGTGCGTCCGTTGGGGCGCGACGGGCATGGGACGATGAACCGGCTAGAGTCAGCGACGGGATGGCGGTGCGGCCATCGCGCCGCACTGAAGGATGCAGGGACGAGGCCTGCTGCTCGTTCCTCGCCGGGCCGGTGGCGGCATTGGCGGCAGGCGACGGGGAACGACGAGGGCGACCGCCGACGGGCGCTGTCTGGGCGACGCGGGTGGCGAGAGCAGCCCGATGCTCGGCGCGAGCTCGGCGAGCGTCAGCCATGGACACGGCGGAAGATCAGACGTGACTAGCGGAAGAAAGATTCCGGCGCACCCCTACCTGGCGCGCCAAATGTCGGATTTCGGGTTCCGGCAGACCCTTGAGGTTCGAACACTGGGGTGCGTGCGAAGATCTTTCCCCTACCAGCTCACGCGTCAAAGTCTCACAAGGATCTAAGCAAGAAAGATGAACACACAAGGGACACGAGACTTATACTGGTTCAGGCCACCATTGTGGTGTAATACCCTACTCCAGTGTGAGGTGTGGTGGATTGCCTCAGGAGCTGATGATGAACACTACAAAGGGAGAACAACCTCGGGAGGGGCGGTTCTTGAGCTGGTGCGATGAACTGCTGGGGTGAGTTCAGTCGCTTATCTCTCTCTCTCTGATCGATCTGTTCTCTCGATGCCTCTAGCTTGTGGTGGCTAGTCCTATTTATAGAGCGAGGCCCTGGGCCTCTTCCCAAATAATGAGCGGGAAGGGCGCCAACAATTGGCCATTTTGAAGGGGAACATCTAGTACACTTATCCTGATTAAAGTTGGTCTTCGGCTGCCAAAGGCTCTGACGATGACGCCACCCTGGGCTCCACGATGACCTCCATCCTGCCATTCTGCTGGTCTTGGTCTTGTTGCACCGAAACGGAAACCTTTGCCTGATGCCTTGGCCTGTGCTTGCCCCCTTTGCACCAAAGGGGAAACAAGGACACTGCGCAGGTCAGCGCCCGCCTGGTGCCCGCCTGGCCTCGATCGTCATGGCTTGCGTCACGGGCTCCTCGGGAGGTACCCTGCCTTGATCTCTCCGCCTCCTCACGAGCCTGCCTAGGGAGGCTGCTCCTAAGGAAGTTTCCTGTCGTCCGCCCCGCGAGGCTTGGCCCCTCGCGAGGGTCTTGAGCTTGAGCTGATAAAGCTGGGCTGCATTGGGCTGCCACTTGAGCCACGTTGCAGGCCGCTGGCAGGCAAGTCTGGGGACCCCCGTTCCCAGAATGCCAACATCCACTAGTGGGACTAGCGCATCACTGTCACCTTTGTTACATTTTTCATTCCACTCACGTGGTGTAGGTGAGGTGGGAAAGACCAAATGGTAGTCATCTTCATCTTGATGGAACCATGTGGGGGGTGCATCATATTCCACCATGGCCATGGTCTTGTCCAAAGGAAGGACGAAGTCGTCGAGGATCGGCGCGTCATCATAAATGGGACCTAGCACCAAATGAGAAGACATAATAGAGGTAGAGGTCAAGTTGTTAGAAATGCAAATGGCCTCACGAGACCTATCAACTATCACACTCTCTCTATGTGGTGGTTCACTCACTCCCTCAAAGTAGGTGCACTCAATCTCACGTATGGTGGAGTCACTCATCTTACTCAAGTGGTGGGGGTTGTAGCTCTCCTCACATGGGAATTGGGGAAACACATCATAAATGGGGCTAGTGGTGAAGTCATTCTGACTCTCAATATGGTGGCACAAGTCACTCAAGTCATCATACGTCGCTGTGGTCAAAGGGAAAATCCCATGCTCAACCATCATGTCGTCATTGCCGTGGATGAAGGCCGAAGATGGCACATCATCACTCTCCTCCATGACCGAAGGGAAAATCCCATGCTCGATCATCTCGTCATCGTCGCCGTGGATGGAGGCCAAAGATGGCACATCATCACTCTCGCCTCCAAAGATGGAAACATCATCCTTGCTCGCCACCTTGTCGCTCACCTCCAAAGCTTGGTCCTTGAGGGTCTCCGTAGTAGTACTCGTCGCTGCACCATCTTGAAAAAGAGTCGAAGTAGACTCGGCATCATTAATGCTACAAAGAGGGATGGCGGTGAAGTCGAACTTGGGAGCATCGTCTTGGAGCTCGTCGGGCTTGGACATCATGGTGGTACTAGACTCATGCTTGTCATAGAGCTTGGTCGCCGTGAAGTGTGCTTGGGGTGGAGAAGCCTTGGCCTTCATGAGTTCTTGTTCCACCTTGAGAGAACCAATGTGTTAGTCATCGAGGGACTTGTAGTTCTCAAGGAATATAGTCTTGGAGATGTCGTTGTTCAATCCATCACGAAGTGGAACTTCATCGAAATGGGGTCGTCCACGCCGGCTCGTCGCAAGGCAATCTTCATCTCCTTGAAGTACTTGTCAATGGACTTGCATCCTTGGATGGTGTTCTCCAATTGGTGTCGAAGTTGTTCCGTGTAGGTTGGAGGCACGAAGTCTCGCCGCAAAGCCCTCTCTTCGTCTAGGGCCAACTCATCTCGTAGCTCTCTGAAGGTGTGTGAAGCCACCATGTCGAGGCGTAGTCGTGGAAGTTTCTTGTGGCGCACTTCACTTGATCTTCAGGACGAACTTGATGTAGCTTGAGGTAGTCGTCCATCAAACGCTCCCACTCTAGGTACTCCTCGGGTTCTTGAGTCCCATAGAAAGGAATCACATGGTCGATGTTGAGGTCGTAGTAGCTCGGTGAAGTTGCGGACTTGAGCTTGGGAAGCTTCTCTTGAGTGTAGCCTTGAGGTTCTTGTTTGCGAAGATGTCGTATGTCCGTAGGCGAAGATGCCTTGAAGTTGCTTGGTGAAGATGCCAAGGGGGATGGTGAGGTCGTTGAGCGGTAGTTGGTGTTGAGCTCTTGACCTTCACGTTCTTGTTGGTGATGGTGTCGATGCCGATGTGATCTTGCCGGAGATGGTAGCTCGAAAGCATGTGCTCTGGAGCGTCTTCTCGAAGATGAGGAAGATTGCTTGTAGGACTTGATGAGGTCTTTGCTCTCCTCCATTTGAGCTTGCATCTTGGCATTGAAGTTGTTGTTCGTGGCATCGAACTCGTCGTTATTGTTGTAGACCGAGGTGAAATGCCTTGCCTATCCATCACAAGACTCGAGTAGAGGTGAGTAGGAAATGAGATAAACAATCCCAAGTTACCTTTTCCCAAAGTTGAGGATGTATCCCGTTTCACTCAATGTGAATGAAAGAATAGTGGAATTGGTACCAGACTTGTTCACTCACACCTATCAAGTAAAGCTTATGGTAGAGCTCGGTGAGGATAGTGGCACAAAAATTTGATGCAAAATGTTAACAAGAGTCAATAAGGTTGAAAGAGATTCACAAATTCGCAAGCGAAACAAGTAGACCAATAGCAATATGTGGCACACGGAAACACACACACGGATAGATAAATGGGGTCGTGCAACCAAGGAATGAGCACAAAATGTGGAATCCACGGAAAATGCTCGTGTTGCACATCTCAACATAGACTCTAGCACGATTTCTCAATAGGCGGATACGACACTTGTGCACAACCTATAAGATGCAAAATGGATGAACTTTCTATCCCAAGTATGCTATGTATGTATGGTTCCCAGTGTTTCTCTCAAGATGATCCAAGATGATCGGATATGACAATCTTATATGCAATGTGGTATGATGCTATGGCACTTGCTTACAAGCTTCTTTGCTCTCTCTTTTTGCTTAAAAGCTTTATTTCTTTCTCTTTTTTTGTATGGACACTTTTGCACAATGCACAAACCAACATAGCAATTGTATATATGTGGGAACAAACTTGTGACACAAGATATGATACCAAGATGATACCAATATGATATGGTATATATATGCAATAGGAGGTGTAGACCAATGATCACTAATGTGCACAAGTAACATTGCCGGCAATACTCAAATGGCTAGTCTCGACAGGCAAGTAATGCCAAATGGGCTAGGGGTTAACAATGCAATGGCAAGTGGAATATAAATGGTGTCGTCGAGGTTACCACCCTTGGCGATGATGAGAGGCGGTGTTGCCGATGTTGACCCGTTCCTAGTTAACTGAAACACCCTAGGAAACGGAAAAAACCACAACTCAAAATCTCCAAAGGCAAATGTCAAATGGCAACTCAAAATCTCCAAAGGCAAATGTCAAATGGTGGTAGCGGAAAGCGGTGGTGGTTTCATGGGCTAAACACGTGTCGGACTTGAAGTTGCCATCCCTAAGTAGCCTAAACATCTTAGGAGACACAAGCCACAACTCAAACAAGCTCAAACAAAAATTGGGTTAAGTTTGGAGTGTCGGAAGTGTATGGTGGACAAGGTTATGCGGAAGTGGAGGAGGTGGTTGATGAAGAGGCAACCGTCCCTAAGTAGCCGAAACACCTTAGGAGACTCGAATCACTACTCAAGCAACCACTAATGCTATGGTAAACAAAATGGGTTAGGTTGCGGAAGTCGGTGTGGTAATGCGGATGATATGGTGGAGGGCCTAGGTAAACTTGCCAAATTTTCAAACATTTGATGGAGTCAAATGGTGTTGAAACCTATCTATATGGATGGGGGATGTCAATAGCTACTCAACAAGCTAAAGAACGCGAAAATCGGACTCCGGATGTGAAAATTATGATCAAAACGGTGAAACACGGGAAGCTGAAATCTACAGGGGGCGGACATCCGGGGGTGGGGGCCAGATGTCTGGGGGCTGATGTCCAGAACCGTGTAGATTTTGTGCTCCAGGAGCTGAATGTCCGGTTTGGGGTGCGGATGTCCGGCCCTATGGCCCGGATGTCCGGCTGAGGCCCGGATGTTCGGCCCGACGATTCCAGATCGGGATTTGGACTTCGAAACTTGATTTGGGGGCGGAAATTGATGATTTCTGGGGCAAAATTTGATGGATTTCATGGATGGAAGGTGGGGAAACTTGAGGAGATGCTAGATTCACTCAAAACCAAGCAAATCCATGGATCAAAATCAACAAAACATCATCAAACCAACAAATCACAAAAAAATTGGGGCTATTTTTGGTGGAGATTTTTGAAACATAGGACGAAATCAAGCAAAAGAAGGCTAGAAAACAGTGGGAGGGACTCCAAATACGTGATAAACGTGGCTCATGATACCATATGATGTAGGTCTAACCCGGTGTAGGCCGATCTTTCATGATTGGAGTGGAATCCCTCGAAGAACATGATGAACACGGGGAAGAACGGGGAGAAATCACAAGGGGACACACTCAAGAACAAGTCCAGTCACACATCCACTAGACAATCAAACACACAAGATCCACAAGGGTACATGAACAACAAAAGGAAAGATACAAGGTAGAGTTCATCTCCAAGAGGAGGTCTTGATGGTATCCTAGACGGATCTTCCCGCGAGGGGGTCTTGATGATATCCCGCAGGATCTTCTCACATGGAGGTCTTGAACTCCATGGGAGTGGTAGTCTCTCTCTCTCTCTCAAGAGTAGAGGTAGGAGCAAAGCTCACCTAAGAATGAGCTATCATATTTGCTAACCCTAACTAGGAGGAGGGGGTGGTCTATATATAGTCCAAGCCACGAAGGGGTAAGTGAGGAGGGGATACATGGGCCTTTGGCCCGGCTATGCACACGCAGGTGCCGGATGTCCGGGCTGGGGGCCGGATGTCCGGGGCTTCAAGAGGCGCCGGATGTCTGGGGCTCAGACCGGATGTCCGGCCATTTGATGGCCGTAGCTTTGGTACTCATTGTCGAATATCCGGGAGGGGTGCCAGATGTCCGGGCTTTGCTGAGTTGCCGGATGTCCGGGGTTGGTGCCGGATGTCCGACCGCTGATGCTCTTGTGCGTCTGTTGGTGTAGGTCCCGCATGGCCGCACAGGCGGCGGATGTCTGCCCCTTGGCCCGGATGTCCGGCCGCTGTAGCTTCAGCAACATCGTCTTCTTCCGTCTTCTCTTCCATGCTTCCCTCGCGGATGGTGTATGTGTTCCTAGGCGCTTGCATTCCTCCTCCTCGTCTGTGAAGCTCCGGAAATACATATGCATGCACACGAGCAGAGTGTCAAGTAGTATACCATCCTCAAAGGGGTCAAGTGAACACATGTAAAGCAGAAGATTCACCTTTATGTATGAGAAGTAGAGGTCGCATGTGTCACTTGCCAAACGGACTCTTGACATGGTGATTGACCATAGGATGCTCCGCATCACCAGCTCCAAGCGCCCGGCTACCAGGTGGGAGTTGGCGCCATGGAGGTCTTCTCACAGCTAGCCCAGCTCAGTAAGGGCACGGTCCAAGACGGCGGAGGACGTAGAAGAATTCGGAACCATTGGTGCAGGAGGAGGAGGCGGCAGCGTGACCACGACTTGGGAGGCTGGGGGCTCCTGAGTCTTGGCTACCTCAGCAACAGCATCAGGTGCCAGCACCTCCGGAGCCAGCAGGGCCATGGGGGTTGGCGCCCCGCCAGAGCACTCCTCCGGGCCTCGCAAGGACGATTGGGCAGGGGAAGTGTGAACTTCACCGCCTCCCCTTCCCACGGGCGAAGGCGCGGCCGCAGCAGATGAGCCTGCCCTAGGCGGAGCCACCATGTCCCCTTCTTCTTCTTCGCTGCAAGCAGCAGCCTAACCAAGTGATGGAGAACGTCATGCCCCGGCAGCGGAAACAAGAACAAGACGGAGTTCGAGCACTTAGTTGTCAATCGCGGCATAGGCCACCAATCTCTTGTTGAGCTTAAAGCCCGAGAGCCTCTTGGTACGGGGTTCAGCTTCAAGAGGTCCAGGGGTGGAAGAGAGCACACTAGAAGGGCTAGAGACGGCTTTGGGCGGTGCCTGGGCAGGAGTAGCCCCTCGGGAGATCAGCGCCGACCTGTCCTTCTTCGGGATCATGGGCGACTCCTCTTCCTCTCGCACGGCATAGGCTTCGTCATCGTCCGGCAAGGTGCGAAGGATGTTGGCCCTGCGTCGGGGGGAGGTCTCCCCCGTCCCCTAAGTGGTCACCTCCGATTCGCGCTCCTCTTCGTCTTCGTATTCCTCTCCTTCCCCGCGGGAGTCACCTGAAGACACTTCTACCAGCGCCGTCGCCCCTGGGCCACGAGAGACTCCGCCGGCACCAGGCCATGCCCATAAAGGTGGGCATGGCATCCACCACCTGTTTCCAGTCCTGGCGGAGGAACAGAGGGGGCAGAAGCGCCCTCCAAACCTTCCAGGTCATCTCCAACCAAGAGGCGGAGAGCTGCGCCCAGATCCTCGTCGGCCAAGGCCGCCGGGTTCAGGCGAAGATCATTGTACGCGCCCCCAAGCGTCGACAATGGGTGTGAGTGCGCCTGAAGTGGAGCCACCCGCAACGTCAGGAATTCCCTTAGGAGCGTGGTCCCTGTCAGCTTTGCTGCCTTCACGTTGCCCGGCCTCAGGTCGGCGTTCATCTTCTCTAGCACCAACTTCGTGCGGCTGTCATCGAGCTTCGCGTGAGACCACCCCTCGTCGGGCTGGGGCTGCTCCGTTGGCAACACCAACCGGGAGTGGATACATCTGGCATCCATCATGACCCACTTGCTCTAGAAGCCGTCGACTCTCTTCCCGGCCTTCGAGATCGCGTTGGCCTTGAAGTACGCGATGAAGCCAGCGCACGCCAAGGTATGCTCGCCGCTGATTCGGAGGGAGAAGAAGTGGCGCAGCAAAGCCACAAACGGCATCACCCCAACATGTGCCTCACAGTAGTAGACGAAAATCGACAAAAGGAGAATGGAGTTGGGATGGAGATGAAGGGCCTCCAACCTGTAATGGCGGAGGACGGCGTAGAAGAACTCGGAGAAGGGTGGAACCAGGCCGGCAACAACGGCATTCATGAAGAAGGGGTAGAAGGTGCTCCCCTTAGCCTCCGGCTCGGCGGAGCCGGCCCGGAGTTCGGTCACCCCCATCTCGCCGCCCTCCACCGCCATCATCAGGTGCGTAGCGGTGAGATTCTTCTGTGACATATTGGGGGCATCTAGGGCCGGTGAATACCAAGCCAGCAGGGCGTCGGCCTTAGCCTTACGCGGCACCATGGCTCACTGGAGGTGAAGGAATGGAGCGGATCTGGAGATTTCGGAAGCAAGGGAGCAAGGAAGGGGATGTGGAGAGCAAGACGAAAGAGAGCAATGAAGGCAAGCCTCACCCAGGCCAGCCTTTTGTCAGTCGGGCAGTTGCCGAGGCAGCGTGGGGAAGCGGAGACACCGACGTCCAATCAACCGCCACGCGGCGACCAAGGCCGCAGGCTATTGGGGCCCGCGGTGCTCCGCACTTGCCCTTTGGCTTCGCTTCTTAGCCAAGTCCGAGCGCGCCTTGGGCTCGGGGGCTATTGTCGGCGTTCTAGGAACGGGGGTCCCCCAGACTTGCCTGCCTGCGGCCTGCAGCGTGGCTCACCAACGGCCCAGTACGGCCCGTCTTTATCAACAAACGCTCAGGACCCTCGCGAGGGGCCAAGCCTCGTGGGGCAGACGACATAAGGCCTCCTCAGGAGTGGCCTCGCCAGGAAGGCTCGCGAGGAGGCGGAGAGATCAACGCGAGGGGTACCTCGCGAGGTGCTCATGACGCAAGCCATGACGATCAAGACCAGGCGGGCACCAGCCTGCGTAGTGTCCTCGTTTCCTCTTTGGTGCAAAGGGGGCAAGCACAGGCGTGGAGTACCTAGGCATCAAGCAAAGGTTTCCATATCAGTGCGACGAGACCAAGACCAGCAAGACGGCAGGACGGAGGTCACCGTGGAGCCCAAGACGGCGTCATCACCAGTGCCTTTGGCAGTCGAAGTCCACCTTTAGTCAAGATAGCTTGTACTAGCTGCCCCCTTTCAAAATGGCCGTTGTTGGCTCCCTTTCCGCTCAATATTTGGGAAGAGGACCAGGGCCTCTATAAATAGAGATAGCCACCAAGGCATCTCATCTGGAATAAGACTGAGACCTAGCTCGTCCGCACATCACCACAAGAACACCTCTCGCGAGGCTGTTCTTCCTCTGTATTGTTCATCATCAGCCCAAGAGGCAATCCACCACACCACACACAGGATTAGGGTATTACACCACAATGGTGGCCCGAACCAGTATAACCCTCGTGTCTCTTGTGTTGTTCATCGTGCTAGCTTAGAATCGCGGCGAGGTTGTGGGCGTGTTTCTATAGGGAGAAGATCTTCGTGTGCACCCAGAGTTTGAACCTTAAGGATTTTGCTGGAACTCGATATTCGACAGACGGCAATGCCGGGAAGAATCTAGTGGCAAGCCTGCTGAAGCACCTTCGAAGCATCGATGTCTATGGCGCTCATCAAAATTGCATCGCGAAAAAGACAGGAATACCGGCACCAGAGATAATAATACCCCGAAGAACACCGAAGACCAAGACGCCCCGGTCGAGCCAACATCCGAACAGGATGATTGGGAAGAGGGGAAAGTCAACCCCGATGATCCTATTGGGAACGAGGGCTCGAAGGATAGTAATTACCTACCGATCTCCGAAGAGGACGAGAGCCTCGGCGACGAAAATTTCATCGTGCCAGAGGAACCCCTCAAACAAGAGCGCTTTAAGCGCCGGCTAATAGCCACTGCAAGAAGCCTGAAAAAGAAGCGGCAACAACTTCAAGATGACCAGGACTTACTCAATGACATATGGACTAATGTCCTGGCAGCCGAGGAATACAGATGGACTAAGAGTTACCCAAAGCGCAGGTTGCTCTCCCAATTCGATGATGAGGTCCTAGAGCCTATACCCATAGCGTGTAACGCGGCTGACGGGCCTGACCGACCACCTCATGGCTAGGACAGAGCGGCAACCCAAGCCGAACACCAGCCTGCACCACCTCTCCCTAGAGGCAGAGAAACAACGGCTGCAGGGTACACGCACGACCTGCAAAAGTACCTAGACAATAGAGCCGGTCATACCAGATCATTTTATGGATCAAGGGGGCATGCACCAGCACGAGAAGACGACCATCAGGCCTGGTGCAATAAGCACAACCTCACCCGGGCCAAAAACCGCATACGGACACCATCCGAACTGCGTTGTGACATCGCCCGATACAGAGGAGCCGCACACCCCCTATGCTTCACCGATGAGGTAATGGAGCACTAGTTCCCAGAATGGTTTAAACCCGTGAACATTGAATCATACGACGGTACAACAGATCGCGTAGTATGGATTGAAGACTTTCTTCTCCACTATCACGCCAAATATGCGATACTATCCTAAAGAGACTCGAAGGTCCCACTAAGGATAGAACCGCATATTGAAATGCTTTTGCAAGCTGGATATCATTACATCAACATTTCATAATAGATGGGGATACATACATAAGGCATACAATGCCACACGAATACAACATCATCTTACATAAGAGCACCATCCGACTACGGATGAAACACAAACAGAAACTCAAACAACATCCACCCTGCTAGCCCAGGCTGCCGACCTGGAACCTATCCCCTAATCGAAGAAGAAGCAGAAGAAGAACTCCAAAACAAGCAAACATCGCTCTCGCGTCATGATCACCCCATAACATGTACCTGCAACTGTTGTTGTAGTAATCTGTGAGCCCTGAGGACTCAGCAATCCCATTACCATGGGTATCAAGACTAGCAAAGCTTAAAGGGAATGGAAGGGGTAAAGTGGTGAGGTTGCAGCAGCGACTAAGCATGATATGGTGGCTAACATACGCAAATAAGAGTGAGAAGAGAGCAAATGGAACGGTCGTGAAGCTAGCAATGATCAAGAAGTGATCCTGAACTCCTACTTACGTCAAACATAACCCAAAGAACGTGTTCACTTCCCGGACGCCACCGAGAAGAGACCATCATAGCTACACACACGGTTGATGCATTTTAATTCGGATCTGGTGTCAAGTTTTCTACAACCGGAGATTAACAAATTCCCATCTTCCCATAACCGCGGGCACGGCTGTCGAAAGTTTAAACCCTGCAGGGGTGTCCCAACTTAGCCCATGATAAGCTCTCGCGATCAACAAAGGATATACCTTCTCCCAGGAAGACCCGATCAGACTCGGAATCCTGGTTTACAAGACATTTTGACAATGGTAAAGCAAGACCAGCAAGACCGCCCGATGCGCCGACAATCCCGATAGGAGCTGCACATATCTCTTTCTCAGGGCAACACCGGATAGGTTAGCCTATGAGTAAAACCAGCCCTCGAGTTTCCCCAAGGTGGCCCCGCAGTCTTCCCGGTTCGGACCAACACTTAGACAAGCAGGGGGGCTAAAATAAAGATGACCCTTGGGTTAATTACTCCCAAGGGAAAAGTAGGTGGTGGTGAGGCAAATGGTAAAACCAATGTTGGGCCTTGCTGGAGGAGTTATATTCAAAGCAAACTGTCGAGGGGATCCCATAAATCACCCAACCGCGTTAGGAATGCAAAATCCAGGAACATAACACCGGTATGACGGAAACTAGGGTGGCAAGAGTGGAACAAAACACCAGGCATAAGGCCGAGCCTTCCACCCTTTACCAAGTATATAGATGCATTAATTAAATAAGAGATATTGTGATATCCCAACATAATCATGTCCACCATGGAGCAATCTTCAACTTCACCTGCAACTAGCAACGCTATAAGAGGGGCTGAGCAAAAGCGGTAACATAGCCAAGCAACGGTTTGCTAGGAAGGGTGAAAAAGGTTAGAGGCTGACATGGCAAATTGGGAGGCTTGAAGAGCAAATGATAGGTAGCGCAGCAAAACAATAGAACGAAGCAACTAGCATAGCAATGATAGTAGTGAGATCCAGGGTAGCGGTCATCTTGCCTGAAATCCCACAAGGAAGAAGAACGAGTCCATGAAGAAGACGAACGGATGAAGCCGAACCAAGCGTAGACGAATGAATCCTCACAATCGTAACAAAACGGGAACTATCGAGAAGAAGCACACAACATGGTAAACATTCCACACATGAACAAGGCATGATGCTCAACCAAGCATGATGCATGACAAGGCTACATGGAGCTACTCATGGCAAGGGATGATGCAAACAAGAGCAACACATCAAGGCAAGTTTAAATGAGGCCGGGAACAACATATAACAATTCTGGTAAGTCCTCATATGCATATTTCGAAATTGGTCCAGATCTGAATAAACCTTATGTTCAAGTTGTTAAACAGCAAGTTAAGATGCACCAAGATGATCTACACGAGATTCTAGTCAAGTTACATATAAAGTTCATTTAGTTCGGAGCTACGGCCTAGAAGATATGAGCAAAACAAGTTAAACATGGCATTGAAGCAAAATGCATACAAACATGAAACAAACACCTCACAACAAGGATGCAACCTTATAATATGAAACTACATGCAAAATCAAGCAAGTTTCATATAGAGCACACTCAAAACGGAGCAACGGTTCAACACACACACATGAAACAAGTTTAAAGGACAAGCTGTCCAAAACATCAACTAGGCATATTGAAAGCATCAAAACAATATGCTACAGATTCATACATGGCAGGAACAACAATATGCCAAAAAGGATCAGAAGATTTGATGGAACCCATGTAAACATGGCAAGTTATATGACAGATTCATACATGGCAGGAACAACAATAAGTAGCCATGTTGGTGAGCTTGTAACACTCACCACAGATCAATACATGGCATGACAAGGTGACTAACAGCAATATGACATGTTTATGAAGCTAAGCATGGCAATAGCATAGTTATAGGGTGCATGGATCACTAGCAAAGCACATCGCAAAACTGAACTTAATGTTAACAGGCTGACAGCAACATTATTTAGCAATTTTGGAGCATGAATACAGCAAGTTACAGCAATCTATAAATGCAACCAGGGGCATGGATGGATAGGGCATGACATTTATAACAAAACATCCTTAGTTAACATCTCCAAATTATGCATGGAATGGCTTGTAGCAGCAGGTTTACAGAGCATCACAAAATAAAGATTCAGCCTAGCAAAACAGTAACAGCAAGTACACTACTTAACAAGCTTGATTCACTCACCACAAATCATTGCATGACAAGATAAGCATAGCATCAGCGAGAAGACATGTTTATGAAACTAACCAAGGCAAGAACAAGTTCATAGCATGCAAGGATCAACTACAACAACCTTGGCAAAATTGAATAACATGTAAACAATCTGCCAGGAAACATTTTATAGCAAAAGTAGAGCAAGAAAATGACATGCTAGACTACTCCATAATTGCAAACAGGGGAATTAATGGATATAGAATAACCATATATTTAAAACATCCTTAGTGAAGTATCTCAAAATATGCTTGGATCTCTCTGTAGCATCAAGTTTACTTGACATAAAAATAACAGCAGAACAGGGACTGAAATCAGCAACATCACGAAGCCTAGTTTGCATGCTTGTTCTAGTCACCACATTGATCACAAAAATATATGGCATACACCCCTATAAAGATGGCATGATGTAGTTCAAAACACATGTAGACATCAACCTCATAGGATGCACACATCAAACATGGCAAAAATGACAAATGAACATGTTCTGTTAACAGACAGCAGACAACATCATATAGCACTCGTGCAATGATGGTTCAGGCATCAAGATGAACTCAAATGATCAGGGCACAATGTAAAGAAATAAAGAGCATCTCATGATGAACATATTGACATATTACACGCACGAAACGGAGCAGTATGCAGCAAGTTATGATGCGATGAACAGGGGACCAAAATGCAAAAATATTCGGGACTTAGAGAAAATATCGGGGTCAACCTTTAGATCTGCACGGATTTCGATGATGGCCGGAGATCTCGCCGGAGTGGGCTCGGGGATGGCCGGAGAAGACGAACCCGGGGCGGTGAAGGCCGGATCCGGCGAGGAGGAGGCGGGAGGGGGCGCGGGACGGTGCCGGGGAGGTCGGGGACGGCCGGATCCGGTTCGGCCCGACCGGATCCGCGGCGACGGCGGCGGACGGCGACGGGGTCCGGCGAAGGACATGGCGGCGCGGGAGATGCGGCCGGGTGTGACGCGCGGAGGGCGCGGCGGCGATGGTGCTTCGGCGGCGGGGACAGGAGAAGGCGGCTGCGCGCGAGGCGCGGTGGCCGACGATGGTAGGGCCGGACGGCGGCGAGGTCCGGACGAAGGCGGCGGGGAGGCGCGGCTCCGGCGAGCAGAAGCAGGCGGCGGGGTCGGGCGGCTGCGCGGGGCGCGGGCCGTGACGGCGGGCGGCTCGGGCCCGGGCGGGCCCGCGATGGGCTTCCCCGGGCCGCGCGGTGGAGACGGCGGCGGGGGAGAATCGGAAGGTAACACGTGGCGGCGGCGAGGGGGCTGGACATGTCTGGTGGTGGAGCGGATATGTCTAGCGCGATGAGGGAGGAGACTGCTAGGGTTTCATCTGCACGAGATTTCGGGGTGAGGGCACATATTTATAGATAGAGGGAGCTAGGAGGCTCCAAATGGGGTGTGGTTTTCGCCCACACGATCGTGATCGAACGCCTGAGAGCATGGAGGGGGTTTGGATGGGTTTTGGGCCACTTTGGAAGGGTGTTGTGCTGCAACACAAAAGAGGCTTCGGGCTACGCGGTTAACCGTTGGAGTATCAAACGGACTCCAAATGGCACGGAACTTGACAGGCGGTCTACCGGTGCTATACCAATGCCGCTTGGCAAACCTCGGTCCATTCCGAGAACGTTTTTAACCCGCTCACGAAAACAAGATCTAAGAGTGGCGACGGGCGCGCGCGAGAGGTCCGGACTCCGAACGAACAACGGAGAGAATGGGGAGAACCCGAACGGATGCAAGTTTTGAAAAACATGCGGATGAAATGCAGATGATGACATGGCAAAATGTAACACGCAAGCAAATGACATGGCAATGACGGCGAATAACTGGCAGACACCTGGCGCATCGGATCCGGGGCGTTACATCCACATCCACATGGCCCGCGGGGATGACTTACATGCCATCAAGTACCTCCCCCTAAAACTTAAGGGACCAGCATGACATTGGCTGAACAGCCTCCCAGAAAACTCTATTGGTAGTTGGGAAGACTTGGAGGACGCCTTCAGATACAACTTCCAAGGTACCTACGTTCGGCCCCCGCACGGCGATGACCTTAGTCACATAATCCAGCAACCCGGCAAATCAACCCGAAAGCTCTGGACTAGGTTCTTAATTAAAAAGAACCAGATTGTGGATTGTTCAGACGCCGAAGCCCTCGCGGCCTTCAAACAAAGCATCTGAGATGAGTGACTCGCCCAACACCTCGGCCAAGAGAAGCCGAAGTCCATGGAAGCCCTCACCCCACTTATGACCTGGTTTTGCACGGGAGAAGATAGCTGGGTAGCTCATCGAAGCAATAGCACCAGGGACCCAGGCACCTCTAAAGCCAGGGATGGGGCAAGCCACGACGCGATAAGCACAATCATCGAAACAATAACAAAGACACGACGGTCAACGCCGGATTCAGTGGCTCCAAATCCAGTTAGCGAAAGAAGCCATTCAAAGAAAACAAAGATGGTCCATCCAACTTGGACAGAACCCTTGATCGGCCTTGCCAGATTCATCGCACCCCCGATAAACCTGCCAATCACACCAACAGAAACTATTGGGTCTTTAAACAGGCCAGCAAGCTCAATGCCGAACACAAGGGGAAAAGGCCGCCCAACGAGGACGACGATGAAGAGCCTCACCCACCAAACACAGGAGGGCAGAAGCAATTCCCCCGGAGGTCAAAACAGTGAATATGATCTATGTCACCCACATACCCAAAGGGGAGCGCAATTGCGCATTAAGGGACGTCTACGCCGTAGAGCTGGTCGCCCCAAAATTCAACCCATGGTTGGCTTGTCCGATCACATTCGATCGAAAGGACCACCCGACCATTATCCGTCATGGAGGTTCGACATCTTTGGCCTCGACCCAATCATCGACGGATTCCACCTCACGTGAGTCCTCATGGCTAGTGGCAGTAGCCTTAACCTGCTTTACCAGGACACCATCCGCAAAATGGGTATTGATCCATCAAGAATCAAGGCCACTAAAACTACCTTTAGAGGAGAAATACCTGGCGTAGAGGATGATATGTCTCCAATGTATCTATAATTTATGAAGTATTCATGCCATGTTTACAATAGTTTTATATTATTTTGGTATGATTTGATTAGAACTAACCCATACTAACACTGTTTTTAGCAGAACTACCGTGGTGTTGTTTTTGTGCAGAAAGTTCTCGGAACACACTGAAAATCAACGAATATTTTTTCTGGTAAATCTGAAAAATACTGGAACAAAAATCTACTGGAGGGGAGTCTCGTGGGCCCCACGAGAGTGGGGGGAGCCCCCTGCCTCGTGGACTCCCCGAGGGCGCCCCTGACGTGATATCAACGCCAACTCCTCCTACAAATACAGAAACCTTCGGGAAATAACCTAGATCGGAAGTTCCATCGCCTCAAGCCTCTGTAGCCATGAGAAATCAATCTGGGCCCTCTATGGCACCCTGCCGGAGGGGGCCATCATCATCGGAGGCCATGGGGAAAGATCTCGGAGGGGCCATCATCACCATGAAGGCCAAGGACCAGAGGGGGAACCTCTCCCCATCTAGGGGGGAGGCATGGATGAGGAACACAACGGGGAGAACATCTTCTCCTCTCTCTCGGTGGCATCAGAGTGCCATCGGAAGGGGAATCATCGCCGTGGTGATCGTCTTCATCAACATCACCATCATCATCACCATCCTCATCTCTTTTACGCGGTCCACTCTCGCGCACCCCGCTGTAATCCCTACTTGAACATGGTGCTTTATGCCACATGTTATGATCCAATGATGTGTTGCCATCCTATGATGTTTTGAGTAGATATCCTTTGTCTTTGGGTTGATTGATGATCTAGATTGGTATGAGTTGTATGTTTTATTTTGGTGCTGTCCTATTGTGCCCTCTATGTCGCGCTAGCGTGAGCGATTCCCGCTGTAGGGTGTTGCAATATGTTCATGATTCGCTTATATTGGGTTGCTTGAGTGACAGAAGCATAAACCCGAGTAAGGGGGTTGTGGCATATGGGATAAAGGGGACTTGATGCTTTAATGCTATGGTTGGGTTTTACCTTAATGATCTTTAGTAGTTGCGGATGCTTGCTAGAGTTCCAATCATAAGTGCATATGATCCAAGAAGAGAAACTATGTTAGCTTATGCCTCTCCCTCATATGAAATTGCAATGACGACTACCAGTCTTGTTAGTAATTTCCTAGGATAATTTCACACACTGATCCATCATTATTACACACTCGCTATTTATAATATTTAGTAATATATTCTAACTTTATGATAACAACACCTACTTTTATATTTTAGCTCTCCGATATCATGCAAAGTTATCCTCTTCATACCCACAATGTAGTTTTATTTCTCGTATCTAGTTGGAAGCAAATGTTCGGTGTACGTAGAGCCATATCAGTGGCAGATAGGACCTGAGAGAATATTGATCTTACCTTTAGCTCCTTGTGGGTTCGACACTCCATACTTATCACTTCCACCTTTGGAAATTGCTACGATCATTCCTTGCACTTGGGGATTATCAAGCTCTTTTCTGGCACCGTTGCTGGGGACCAATAGCGTGAGGTTGATATTCTCGTGTGTGCTTGTTTGCTTTCTTCACTAAGTAGATTTTGTTTTTCCTTTTTCTTTCTATTTAGTTGTAGGTGAAACATACAAAAAAAATTAAGAATGAAAATACCAATAAAAAAATTACTTGCCTCTCATGCATAAAAAGTTTTCCAATAAGAGAATTGATTGGAAAGTTCTGCATTGAAGAAGTGAGGGTTGACCTTGAGCACTTGTGTTCATGCTCACGGAAAAAATGTAGAATTTTTCATGGAAGTTTCTCTGTAAAAAGTTTCTCTGTAAATAATTATCCCCTTGTATATATCCATTGTATTATAAAAATAATGTGCCAAGCTTTGGTTTTAGGATGATTAGATTGCTTGTTTACTATGTGCAGAATAAAAACAGAAACTTTGGCTGTAGCGCCTAATTTTACATTTTTTTACTAGAAGGTCAAATTGGTCTGAAACTTTTTGCACATTAATTCTGAAAAAAAAAATCAAATTTTCATATTTATTGAATAATTTTTGGAGTTACAGAAGTTTACTAAACTTCGAGATTACTAGACTGTCCTGTTTTTGACAGATTCTATTTTTCGCGTGATGTTTGCTTATTTTGATGAATCTATGGCTAGTATCGGGGGGGGGGGGTATGAACCATAGATAAGTTTGAATACAGTAGGTTTAACACCAATAAATAAAGAATGAGTTCATTACAGTACCTTAAAGTGGTAGTTTGCTTTATTACAATAACGGATCTCACGAAGTTTTTGTTAAGTTTTTGTGAATGAAGTGTTCCAAGAACGAGGAGTTACCGATGTGAGAAGAATAAAGAGAGTCAAGAGTTCAAGCTTGGGGATTCCCAGGGCACCCCAAATAAATATTTCAAAGGATAGTCAAGCATCTAAGCTTGGGGATGCCCCGGTTGGCATCCCATCTTTCTTCTTCAACAAATATCGGTATACCTCGGTTTTTGTTTTGTTCACATGATTTGTGTCCTTTGTGTTTTATTTTTATTTAAGAACCATGCTAGTATGAGATAGCCCTTCATTGATTTATAGAATACTTCATGTGCTTCACTTAAATTTTTAAGTATGCTCCTATAGAATTGCTCTTTGTGCTTCACTTAAATCATTTGAGTATGGTTTTATATAATGCTTCGTGTGCTTCACTTATATATTTTGAGCTTGAATATTGGTTAGTCTATATTAATTGTAGAATTCTCCATGAACTTCACTTATATCTTTTGGAGTATGAATAATACTATCATCTAAAGCAGGTTTGGAAGAGTGTCAACTTTAGGAATTAGTGATCCCACTATTCCGAATGAGAAGAGTTTTGCTTATGTGGAGAGTAGTAAAATTTCTATGCTTTTAGATCATGAATAGAATGCTTTATGTGATGGTTATATTGTTGAATTCATTCATGATTCTACTGAAAATTATTATGAGGGAGGAATATATGCTTGTAGGAGTTGTGATAATATCAAGTTTCCTCTCTATGTGCTTAAAGTTTTGAAGTTATACTTGTTTTGCCTTCCTATGCTAGTTGATTGTTGTTCCTATAAATTATGTGTTCACAAAATCCCTAGGCATAGGAAGTGGGTTAGATTCAATTGTGCTAGTCATATTCTTCATGATGCTCTCTTTATGTTTCAATTCTTTTCTTTTATGTGAGCATCATTGAAATCATCATGCCTAGATAAAGGCATTAAAGAAAAGCGCTTGCTGGGAGACAACCCAATATTTACCCTTACTGTTTTTGTGTGTTTAAACTATTAATATACTGTAGTAATCATGTTTTATAGCTTTTTGTTTCAATAAAGTGCCAAGTAAGACCTTTGGGAAGACATGGGTGAAGTCTTTGCAATCTTGCTGTTAAAAACAGAAACTTTGCGCTCACGAGAATAGATGCCATTTTTTACTGGAGAGTGATTTTGGGTTGATTCTTTTTGCAGATTATTAATAGACAAATTACTCACGTCCACAAATTTATTTCATAATTGTTGGGGTAGCATAAGTATGGTTTATGCTCAGATCATTACAGACTGTTCTGTTTCTGACAGATTCTGTTTTCATTGCATAGTTTGCTTGTTTTATAGTTTCTATGACTTATATTTCTCAATATAAATCGTAGAAATGATATGGTACAGTAGGCATTGTGTGATAACAATTATGAAACTTGTATTTGACAGTACCAAAGTGAATGGTTTACTCTTTGTCATACTAACCTATCTCACGAAGTTCCGTTAAGTTTTATGTGATTGAAGTTTTCAAGCTTTGGTGAGATATCGATATGACGAGAATAAGGAGTGGAAAGACCCTAAGCTTGGCGATGCCCAAGGAACCCAAAGGTAAAATTCAAGGAAGACTCAAGCACCTAAGCTTGGGGATGCCCTGGAAGGCATCCCCTCTTTCATCTTCAAAACTATCGGTATACCTTACTCGGAGCTATATTTTTATTCGTCACATGATATGTGTTTTGCTTGGAGCGTATTTTAAATTTTACTTGCTATTTTAATAAAATCATTGGATCTGAAATCTTGAATAAAAAAGAATCCTCCCATGGCTAGTTAATTATTTGACGACTCAGTGTTCTTCACGTATATCTTTTGGAGTAGTTTGTCATTTGCTCACGTGCTTCACGTATATCCTATGAGTAAATGGTTGAATGAATTGAATATCATAAATCTGAATTTATATATGTTTCATATGCTTATAACATGGGGAGTAATGACTTCACACAGAATAAGTGTAGGTACTAAACTTAACGAAAGTTAGCAAACGCACAATTGGTCACTTGAACAATTCATGAAAGAATATTGAAGGAAGAGAGATTTCACATATAAATATACTATCTTGGACATCTTTCGTAATTGTGAGCACTCATTAAAATATGACATGCTAAAAGGTTGATGTTGGACAAAGAAGACAACTTAATGGGTTATGTTTTCCTATATCCGAAACGTTATATTGTCTTGGATCATCCAACATGTTGAGCTTGCCTTTCCCTCTGATACTAGCCAAATTCTTTGCACCAAGTAGAGATAGTACTTGTGGTTCCAAACATCCCTTAAACTAGTTTTGCCATGAGAGTACACCATACCTACCTATGGATTGAGTAAGATCCTTCAAGTAAGTTGTCATCGGTGCATGCAATAAAAATTGCTCTCTAAATATGTATGATCTATTAGTGCAAAGAAAATAAGCTTTATACGAACTTGTGGTAGGGAATAAATAAAAGCGACGGACTGCATAATAAAGGTCTCTATCACAAGAGGCAATATAAAATGACGTTCTTTTGCATTAAGATTTTGTGCATCCAACCTTAAAATGGCATGACAACCTCTGCTTCCCTCTGCGAAGGGCCTATCTTTTACTTTTACCTTCTACCCTTATACAAGAGTCATGGTGATTTTCACTTTTTTTTACACTTTTTCCTTTGGCAAGCACCTTGTGTTGGATCAATCCGGATATATATATCCACTTGGATGTAGGTTTTCATAAATTATTATTGTTGACATTACCCTTGAGGTAAAAGGTTGGGAGGCAAAACTATAAGCCTCTATCTTTCTCTGTGTCCGATTAAAACTTTGAACCCATAAATATCACATGAGTGTTAGCAATTGTGAAAGACTATATGATAGTTGAATATGTGGGATTT
Organism: Triticum aestivum; assembly: GCF_018294505.1. Taxonomy (NCBI): domain Eukaryota; kingdom Viridiplantae; phylum Streptophyta; class Magnoliopsida; order Poales; family Poaceae; genus Triticum; species Triticum aestivum. The sequence goes on from NC_057801.1 coordinate 334,505,374, forward strand.
GCTAAATCAAAGCTCTTACATAGACCCTTCCTGAAAATAATATGAATTGCAGTTGTTTGATGACTGAGAATATAGTTTGTTAGTTTCAAGAAAGTTTATGATCTATAATTTAACATGTGAATAGCTTGTTACTTGATCATGAAAAGTTTTATGAGATGAGCTACTGTTATGACATATAATGATGCTAGAAAAGGTGATCGAAATTATCATTGATCAAACTTATGCATTTGCTAGCATTCACACTTCATAAATTATTTCTTTTATTATTTACCTACTCGAGGACGAGCAGGAATTAAGCTTGGGGATGCTGATATGTCTCCAACATATCTATAATTTATGAAGTATTCATGCCATGTTTACAATAGTTTTATATGATTTTGGTATGATTTGATTAGAACTAACCCGGACTGACGCTGTTTTTAGCAGAACTACTATTGTGTTGTGTTTGTTCAGAAATAAAAGTTCTCGGAATGCGCTGAAAATCAACAGAGATTTTTTCTGGAAAATATGAAAAATACTGGAACAAAAATCTACCGGAGGGGAGTCCCGTGGGCCCCACGAGGGTGGGGTCATTCCCCCTACCTCGTGGACTCCCCAAGGGCCCCCCTGACGTAAAATCAATGCCAACTCCTCCTATAAATACAGAAACCTTCGGGAAATAACCTAGATCAAAAGTTCCGCCGCCGCAACCCTCTGTAGCCACGAGAAATGAATCTAGGCCCTCTCGGGCACCCTGCCGGAGGGGGCCATCATCACCGGAGGCCATGGGGAAGGATCTCGGAGGGGCCATCATCGCCATGAAGGCCAAGGACCAGAGGTGGAACCTCTCCCCATCCAGGGGGAGGCCATGGGGGAGGAAGCACAAGGGGGAGAACTTCTCCTCCTCTCTCTCGATGGCGCCAGAGTGCCATCGGGAGGGGAATCATCGCCGCGGTGATCGTCTTCATCAACATCACCATCATCATCACCATCCTCATCTCTTTTACGCGGTCCACTCTCCCCCACCCCGATGTAATCCCTACTTGAACATGATGCTTTATGCCACATATTATGATCCAATGATGTGTTGCCATCCTATGATGTTTTGACTAGATATCCTTTGTCTTTGGGTTGATTGATGATCTAGATTGGTATGAGTTGTATGTTTTATTTTGGTGTTGTCCTATTGTGCCCTCCGTGTCGCGCAAGCGTGAGCGATTCCCATTGTAGGGTGTTGCAATAAGTTCATGATTCGCTTATAGTGGGTTGCTTGAGTGACAGAAGCTTAAACCCGAGTAAGGGGGTTGTGGCATATGGGATAAAGGGGACTTGATGCTTTAATGCTATGGTTGGGTTTTACCTTAATGATCTTTAGTAGTTGCGGATGCTTGCTAGAGTTCCAATCATAAGTGCATATGATCCAAGAAGAGAAACTATGTTAGCTTATGCCTCTCCCTCATATCAAATTACAATGGCGACTACCGGTCTTGTTAATAATTGCCTAGGATAATTTCACACACTGATCCATCATTATTCCACACTCTCTATTTATAATATTTAGTAATATATTCTAACTTTATGATAGCAACACCTACTTTTATATTTTAGCTCTCTGATATCATGCAAAGTTATCCTCTTCATACCCACAACATAGTTTTATTTCTCGTATCTAGTTGGAAGCAAATGTTTGGTGTACGTAGAGTCGTATCAGTGGCAGATAGGACTTGAGAGAATATTGATCTTACCTTTAGCTCCTTGTGGGTTTGACACTCCATACTTATCACTTCCACCTTTGGAAATTGCTACGATGATTCCCTGCACTTGGGGATTATCAGAGGCCCGTTGCCCGGGCTTAATAACATTGGAAGTTGTCTTCGGCTCGCTCGACAATTTCCGCAGTGAAGACTTGATCTTCGATATCGTACCCTTCCAAATAGGCTATCACACACTGCTTGGATGGGCTGCTTTTGCTCGACTAAACGTGGTCCCGCACTATGCTTACTTAAAGCTCAAGATGCCCGGTCCACGTGGTTTCTTAACAGTCAATGGAAACACGAAACGCTCCCTCCGCACCGAGGAGCACACCGTGGCTCTCGCAGCCGAAGTGCAGAGCGGCCCCCTCAAGCCGCACACCTCAACGACCATCAAGCCGCTGGACTTTGTTAAAAAGGTCTGGTCAGTCCCGCAAGTTGACGGCTCTGTACTTCCGGAGCTAGACTAGCAGTTTCACCTCCGTCGATCGCCGTGCACAGCCGCGGAATTCGTACCGCGCATGCATCACTACACACTCAAAACACCTTGGTCATCAACTGAGGCACAATACGGACAGGTCTATAGTACAGTTCGACCCTGTATGACCTTCCACCTTTCTTCGATTACTTTTGTCTCCCACCACAGGTGCATTCGAACCTATGTATCCTACGGACATACAAGGACTCTCTTCAAGCCCGGTCCGGTGCGGATAACCGAAGACCGTTCCCTTCAAGGAACCCCTCTCTACAAGGCGAAAACGGCGCAGACGTGTGGCAGGATATCCAAAGGACTCTTCGGACCAAACCTTATTTAAAGGACATGTATTGAGATTTTCTCCTTATTATTAGACCCCGGGCATGCAAAATGACTTTGATGATTATGGTACCCTCTGTAAGGTCACATTTTGACGAATCAATCAGATCCTAGTAGGAACAATCTTTCTGTATCAACTTTATTCATAAAATTGTATTCCATCTCCCCAGTTGTCTCACTCACATACCTCGACACCCATCGCCAGGGGCTCTATACGGCCACATATGTGCTGCTAAACAAAAGCCCGAATAGCTTGGTAGCACACTTCGGCATCCCGAACTTGGCATTATATGCATCGGCTCCGAATCATGTCTTTGGTCAATAGTTGGGTTGCCCGGCTCCTGTGTTTGCTATCTTACGTTCCATTTGTTAGTCTTGGGTAGTAAAGGGAGAACTACTACGTTTTGTTTTTGGCTTGTCCGGTCAAGCACCTCAGTAGAGAAAGTCGAAAACTGACTGTCATGATGCGGCGAGAGCTGGTCACCGCTCGGTGAGTTACTAAATCTTTAATGATTTTTCTGTATTAAATGAAGGACTATTTTTCCAGTCATATACGTAACGCATCCACATTCGGATAGCCGCATACGTACCAGGGGCTATTTTATAGCCCCATCGTCAAACTCCTATGGCTATGTGAGAGTGGTAAAGCCGTATAGTCCGGTTGCCTGGTTCGCCGCACTGACACCTCCGTCACGGAACAAGATGCTAGGTCAAGAGTGCTCATGTGGTATTCCGAACACCCCCATAGCATCTACGTGGGGGCCGAAGCCAACGACTGGAAAAATCTCAGGAATACAAAAATGACCGCACAGGAGGAACAAACTTTCAGATAATGGCACAAATATATTACAAAGCCTTAATGTATATAATAAACATGTCCGGGTGGTTCAGATACATTCATTCGAATATAATGTCCTTTGAGCATTGACCTTCTATCAAGCGAGCACCATCTAGGACGTCGTCTAAATAAAGCTCCAGCATGCGGTGGTCCTTGCCTTCGGGAGGACCATCCACCATGATAACGGCGGCCTTCATCTTTGCCCATTGCACCTTGATGCGGGCGAAGGCCATCTATGCACCTTTTATGCATGCTGACTATGTGATTGCATCAATTCGGGGCACGTCATTGATGATTCGCCACACTAGGCCAAAATAGCTGCTCGGAACGGGTTCGGCCGGCCACAGCCGGAGTATGACCTCCTTCATGGCCGCTCCAGACATCATATGCAACTCGGCCCACTGCGCCATTTGGTCGTTCAGTAGCGTCGAGCGCTCCTGCGTCATGAACTGTGACCAGAATAGCTTCTCCGTCGCATGCCCCTCCTGGGCTCGGTAGAATTGCGCAGCGTCGGCGGCGCTCTTCGGAAGATCCACAAAGGCATCTGGAGAACTCCATAGTCGATTAAGTAAGGCATACCTCTGATCGCCAAACTTAGACTGTAAAAGAAAGGGCTTACCAGCCGCTATATGTCCGGCCTTTCGGATCTCCTCGCGAGCCGCTCGGAATTCGGACCTTGCCTCTTGGGCTTATTGAAGGGCCTTGGTGAGTTCGGCCGCCTTAGATTTATTCTCCTCCTCAAGGAGCTCGCACTTGCGAGTGGCGTCCTTGAGCTCTTGCTCAACTTTGGACACCCGCTCCTTGAACTGGTGACGGGAGACCTGATCGGCCTTCAAATCAGCAGTTGCTTTCTCAGCGGCCGCATCGCTCACCCTTGCCTGCTCCTTCGCGCGGGCAAGGTCACTCCTGAGGGTCTCGACCTCAGCAGCGCCATCTGCAATTATGCATATAGCAGTGCGTAAGCTTCAACTCAGCATTTGCAAATTAATTCAATTGTATATGAAGTACTTGAAACATACCCTACGCCTCGTCGAGCCGCTTATTAATCCGGATATTGTCCTCGTCGACTAGCTTCAGTTTTCTATAGACCCTCTGTTCGCCCTCCTTCCTTGGCCAAACAGAGTCTCAGGGGCTACTATCTATATACAGGCAGATTTTTTAAAGCGGATAAAGACATTACATAGCATACCTCGAAGCCTGTTAGTAGGCTCGTAAAGGCTTCATTCAGTCCGCTCTTAGCAGACTGAACCTTCTGAACCACCGTACCTATCAAGGTATGGTGCTCCTCCAAGACAAACGCACTTTGTAGAGCATCCATCAGCATGTTAGGCGCCTCTGCAGTAATAGAGGTCGCCGCTAGAATAGCCATCTCCCCATCCCGCGAAGGGGGCTGCTGATTTGGTTCCGGAGACTTTGGTGTCTCCGGAACAGTATCCGGTCGGGGGTCGGATAATTCAGGACCCCCGTCGCCAGTCTCGATGAGGGTTGCGCCCCTCATGTTCTCGGCAGCCAAGGCGTTATCCTCTAGCACCATCTTGGTCCCCTCCTGCACTTCTCCGGAGCCCGAAGAAATCCTTTGGGACGACACCTCGGTGGAATTCGCCCTAGGAGGCGGGGAAGCTTGTGGGGGCGTCTCGCTCTCCATCTTCCCCGGGGAAAGATCCCCCGATGACGATGATTCTTGAGGGATGTCACGGGCCGAACTGAAACACAAAATTTGATATTATTCTTATAATCTATAAAAATATTAGGTGTATGTAAGGCATCTTAAGGTACTTACGATTTGGAAGGGGCTTGGATCGGGGTGGTGCTTGGGGACAGCTTCGATGCCCTAATCCGAATCATCCGAGAGGGATATCTTTCCCCTCTTGGATGCCCCCTCCTCCAGATCTACGGAGGCCGCCCTCTTTTTCACTTTGAGAGGAGGGTTCTCTTCTTCCTCCTCCTCCTCCTCGTCCTTGTCTTTGTCTCCCTCGTGAGAGGAAGGAGCCTCGGTTCCTCTAGACACGACTCCCAAAGTTTCTTCGAGAGGAAGACCACCTTCGGCCTCCTTGCTCTTCTTCTTCTTGTCCTTTTTTGCCAACGCCTGGTAGGGTGTCGGGACCAGCATCTTCATCAACATAGGCTCGCTTGGTTTTTCGGGGAGCGGGGCCGGACACTTAATCCGCTCTGCCTTCTTTGTCCAGTCCTATTCAGGAGATGGAGTTTTTAGGGCCCCTCCCTGCGATTGACAAGCTAAGTAATGTTCAGAAATATGATACTTACTGGGGATGCCGGATTGTTGCAGTCGAGGCCCGTGTCGTCAGACGTCCTTGGCCACGTCTTCTTCTTCTTGAAGAGCAGCTTCCAGATCCCTTTGTGAGTTGTGCCAAAGAATCACTGTAGAGTCCGTGGCCCCTCCAGATTGAACTACCACATTTTGAGAGGCCGTCGTTGGCAAGGGAGAGCTCGGCGTATGAGCATCACCTGAATCATATCAGCAATGGTGATGTCCTTTTTTATCATACTCTTGATACGCTTCTGCAGTGTCGACACTTCGTTAGGGGATCCCCAATCCAGGCCCTTGTTGGTCCAGGACGCGAGCCGCAGCGGAAGTCCAGATCTGAAAGCAGGAGCAGCAGCCCACTTGGTGCCGCGGGGTTCGGTGATGTAGAACCACTCCTACTGCCACACCTTGACAATATCCACAAATCTCCCTTTGGGCCAGGTAACATGGTTGAGATTGCTCACCATGGCGCCGCCGCACTCGGCATGTTGGCCTTCAACCAACTTCGGCTTCACATTAAAAACCTTGATCCATAAGCCGAAGTGTGGGGGGACGCGGAGGAATGCCTCACACACGACGATAAGCGCCGAGATGTGGAGGAAGGAATTGGGGGCCATATCAAAGAAATCCAGCTCGTAGTAGTACATGAGATCTCGAACGAAGGGATGGAGGGCGAACCCGAGTCCTCGGAGGAAGTGGGGAATAAAAATCAACCTCTCACCGGGCTCTAGGGTGGGGATGATCTGCCCCGGGGTTGGAAGCCTGTGTTTTATCTCCGCTGTCAGGTACCTCACCTCGCGTAGATCTTTCATTTCCTTCTCCGTTATGGAGGAGGCCATCCACTTGCCCTGGGAACCAGATCTGGCCATTGCTGGAGAAGTTGGGGCAAAAGGAAAGTTTAGAACTTGGGCGCTGGAGCTCGGGGACGGGAAGGCAGAGGAAGCATAAGGCATGAGTCGAACAGATGGGTCCTTGTCCTCTTATAGAGGTAGTGAATATCAAGCGCCCCCTCATAAGCCTTAAACCTCGCCTATTACCAAGGAGATGTGTGAATGGCACGGTTGGATTACCCAAACCGCATTGACGAGGATCCCGTGATAAGGGGGCACGATCTCTGCTTTGACAAGATGTGTCCATGACCATTCCTCAAAACGCGAAGCGGGGGCTGTAAAACGGTCCAGAATAAAAATAAGGCCAGAACATAATGTCTGGCTGAAAAAGTTACCCTTGGACGTGACTTATTTTAAGTATTGTTGCCTTTTACAGCTTAGGGTTGTACGTGTTAAGCAGGGCCGGATAAAGCTCTTATGTGCGGAAGACTGCTTTGGAGTATTCGGAGGAGGAACCTGCCTTGCAATGTCGAAGACAATCTGTGCGCCAGATACATTGTCATTGAAGCCCGGTTCAGGGGCTACTCAGGGAGTCCTAGACTAAGGGGTCCTCAGGCGTCTGAGCTATGTGATATGGGCCGGACTAATGGGTCGTGAACAAAACAAAATCAAAGACATTCCCCGTGTCCGGATGGGAATCTCCTTTGCGTGGATGGCAAGCTTGGCGTTCAGATCATGCATCTTCCTTTCTCTGTAAACCGACTCTATACAACCCTAGATCCCTTCGATGTCTATATAAACCGGAGGGTTTAGTTCGTAGAGGCAATCACAATCATACAGGCTAGACATCTAGGGTTTAGCCATTATGATATCGAGGTAGATCAACTCTTGTAACCCGTATACTCATCAAAGTCAATCAAGCAGGAAGTAGGGTATTACCTCCATTAAGAGGGCCCGAACCTCGGTAAACATCGTGTCCCCTGCCTCATGTTACCTTCGATCCTCAGACGCACAGCTCGGGACACCCTACCCGAGATCTGCCAGTTTTGCTACCGACAGTTGCCGCATCACATTAATTGACCGGCTCAGCCTCAACCCACTTTATGAACTTTTTAACCGCCACAAAAAGGTGGGTCTTTTTGTCCTTGGATCTTTTAAAAGGTCCATCATATCTAGACCCTAGACTGCAAACGGCCAAGTAATTGGAATCATTGATACACGCCGGCTTAAGGCCGCAATACGACCAACCAAACGCTGAACATCATTGATACACGCCAGCTTAGCCAGGGAAGTGATATCCCTGATCTTATCTGGGTTACCTTCAATACATCTCTCCGAGACCAGAAAACCCAAGAGCTTACCTACTGGTACACCAAAAATACATTTATTCGGGTTAAACATCATCTTGTAGACCCGAAGATTGTCAAAGGTCTCCTTCAGATCATATATCAAGGTTTCCTTCTTCCTGGACTTCACAACGATGTCATCCACATAAGCATGAACATTGCGCCCAATCTAGCTGTGGAGACAATTTTGCACACAATGCTGATAAGTCGCCTGGGCACTCTTGAGCCCAAAAGGCATAGATACATAGTAGAAGGCTCCAAAGGGAGTAATGAAGGCTGTTCTCTCCTAGTCCTTAACTGCAATCTTGATCTGATGATAACCAGAATAAGCATCTAGAAAACTTAAATGCTCACAACCTGCCATAACATCAATGATCTAATCAATATGAGGGAGAGTGAAAGGATCAGCCGGACAAGCCTTGTTAAGGTCCATGTAATCCACACACATACGGCAAGTGTCGTTCTTAAGCACCAACACATGGTTAGCCAACTACTCAGGATGAAAAACATCAACAATAAACCCAGCCGCCAAGAGCCGTGCCACTTCTTCACCAATGGCCTTGCGCCTTTCTTCATTAAACGACGAAGGAATTGCTTTACCGCTTTAAACTATGGATCAATATTAAGAGTGTGCTCAGCGAGTTCCCTCGGTACACCTGGCATGTCAGAAGGCTTCCATGCAAATATGTCCCGGTTCTCACGGATGAACTAGATGAGCGTGCTTTCCTATTTCGGATCCATATTGGCACTGATGATGAACTCCTTGGACGAGTCACCAGGAACGAAATCCACCGGCTTAGTATCATCCACCGACTTAAACTTCAATAGCGGGTCCTACTCCCTGGTTGGCTTCTTCAAGGGGGTCATATCTATCGGGTCAACAATATCTAATAGAACTTCAGTTCTCTGTTGCACAAGCTGACTCAGCATAGGCAGCATCGCCCTCCTCACACTGCAACGCTGTCTTTCTATTTCCATGCACCGTGATGGTTCCCTTATAACCCAGCATCTTGAGCTGCAGATAAACATAACAAGGTCGTGCCATAAAGTTCGCATAAGCCGGCCATCCAAAAAGGGCGTGATAAGGGCTCTTGATCTTGACCACTTGAAAAGTCAATTTTTCAGCCCTGTAGTCATACTCATTACAAAAGACCACCTCTAAGGTTATATTGCCCACTGGATATGCCAACTTACCGGGCACCACCCCATGAAAAACCATAGAATATTGCTTAAGATCTTTATTAGTCAAATTCCTACAACGAAAAGTATCAAAATAGAGAATATTGATGTTGCTGCCTCCATCCATGAGCACTTTAGTGAACCTGTACTCTCCAACCTGTGGTGCCACCACCAAAGCCAGCTGACCCTGATTATCAACCCGGGGTGGGTGATCTTCGCAGCTCCATACAATGGGTTGATCTGTCCAGTGTAAGTATCAGGGAACCGTCAGCTCAACCACGTTCACTGCCAGCTTGTGAATCTTCTGATCCTGCTTGCACAAACTCGTGGTAAACACATGATATTGACCACTATTCAGCTGCTTGAGATGACTCTGATAACTAGACTGCTGCTATTGCTGCTGATTACCCTGATTAGATTGCTGATTAAAACCACCTTGATTACCTTGACCCTGGAATCCAGAGCTTGAGCCGCCACATCCAAAGCCGGATCCATGAGAGCCGGATCCTGACTCACTGTGTAGGCCCTGGTTACCTTGATAAAAACCGGAATTTCTATACTCCCTCATGATAAAGCAATCTTTCTAGAGATGAGTGGCCAGCTTATCTTGAGTACCATGCTTTGGGCAAGGCTGATTCATCATTGCTTCGAGGTTGAACTTTGGCCCACCAAACTGGGGTACTAACGATCCCCCCTTATGTTTATCATTATTGCTCTGTGTGTTAGCCACAAAATCTGAACCGCTGCCAGCTTGCTTGTGCTTACCATTATTACCTTGACCCGCTGTGTTGTGCTCCTGTCCCTTTGCATTGCCATTCTTCTTCCCCTTACCAGCTTTCTCCTCATCAGACTCAAGGTCCTTAGTGCTGTTAGAATCAACATATTTGATGAGAGCTGCCATGCGATCCCCCATGTCATTGCAATTGCGCTTAAGCCGCCCCAGCTTCTGCTTAAGGGGAAGGAAGCGACAATTTTCTCCAAAATCAGAATAGCTGAGCCGGCATTGATGTTGTTCGATGAGTGAATAATGGCTTTGATCTGGCGCACCCAATGGGCGGTTGACTCACGCTCACTCTGAACACAAGTGTATAAATCAAGAATTAACATAGGCTGCTTCCATGTATCCTTAAAATTCTGAATAAAGCGCGCCTTCAATTCATCCCATGACCTGGCGGAGTTAGGAGGCAATCCCTTCAACCAGGTACGAGCCGGCCCATCCAGCATCATGGTGAAATAATTAGTGCATGCAGCATCATTAACATCAAACATCTCCATGGCCATCTCGTAGCTCTCAATCCAAGCCTCTGGGGTCTGATCCGTTGTGTAATTGGGTACCTTTTGAGGGCCTTTGAAGCCCTTGGGTAACCTCTCATTGCGTAGAGCTGGCACTAAACATGGCACACCCACCGTCTTGGAAGTCATCCCGGCTTCTGTGGACGTCAAAGGGTGTAACTAAGGCTGCTGAGCCGCCAGCTCCGCCTCATGGCGAGCCTGTGCTTGATCTACCTCCAACTGAGCATGGTTATCAACCCATGGCGGGTCATGCCCACGGGGCTGGTTGTGATGCCTCTCACTGCATGAAACCGCCGGTGACTCCATATGCCGGCTATAGCTTCGACTCGGACACGGGTTTGAATGGATTCGATCACGACTGTAGGAGTAAGACGACTACTGGGCCACCGCCATTTGAAGAAGCTCCACAGCCTTCCAAGCCTCGACCGCGTCAGGACTCTCACCTTTCATTGTGAGAGCCGCCAATTGCGAGGCTGTGGCAATCATGTTGTCCAATGGGTTAGAGAAGTGACCCAGAGGTGTAGAAACTCGCTGAGGCGGGGTTAAATTCACACAAGCCGGATCCGCCACATAGGGTTGAGCCGCCGCTCCTATCCTAGGTGATCCAGGGCCCCGAATCACATTGAGCGGGCTACTTGGTCCTGCCCCAGGCACGTTGAAGAGATTTCTTGCATCGAACTCATGAGGCAGACGACTCTTGTATCTCCTATTAAGAACAACGTTTGATGCATTCTGGTCCAAGCTCAAGCGAAAATTCTCTGCTTGAATCCGCTGTGATTCCATCTCCAAGGCGCCTCGCTCTATTGCCATCCTGGTATTCTCGGCGTTAAGATCCTCCTTAGCTTGAGCTATCTCATGATGTAACTTTGCGACATCCACGTTATGTTGCGCTTGGTTCACCGGGGTTACCTCCACCGTCAGCAAAGTTGCCAGTGCCTCCAAGAGTTCAAATAAAACTTGAGCTGGCGGGCGCACATGGCCTCCTGCCCCGGCTGCCGTAGTAGTCGCTGACCCGGAAATCATTGCTGCTGCAGTTGAATAATTCCGCACTGGCTGTGTGCCGGCCATGAAGATCACAACCTGGTTTGGCGGCTCACAGGGGTCCAGAATACTGTCGCCATCGGAACATCCCCCAAGCTTGTCATCTTGCAATTGATACATAGAATTGGTCTCTCCGGTTAAGGACTCATCGCCTGAATATACGACCGTCTCTCCATCGGACACACATCCTCCTTCAGGATCCACTCCTTTAGTAAAGCCAACAATGTCACACTTCGGGGCGGCTTGAACCTCGGCAGTTCGTGCGCGCTGAGCCGTCTCGATGATGTCGGTGTAGGTGTCCGGCTCAGGTTCCGAATCGCTGATCTTGCCGATGTAGACATGAATTTCGCCGAAGGGGACCCGGTACACATATTCGATTGAATCGGCCTGCGGACCCCATCTTGCATCATCGATGTAGATTTTGCCGCAACGACTCTTGGTCATCCGGCCCATGGCGCATCCCTTGATCCCTAAGAAGCTGCCATTCAAGAACTCAAAACCACCGTGCTCTGGCCGCACGATGGGTGCCAACGGTCATGGATTTAACATGGCAGATGCCCTAGCAAAAGGACATAGGCGTGGATCCATCGCAGCTAGGTTACCGTAAAGGGGTTAAGTGGGACAAAGGACACAGAGAGTTTTTACCCAGGTTCGGCCCCTCTCAAAGAGGTAAAAGGCTACTCCTACTTTCGACTGTATTTCTTGTGTTTCGATTACCAGGGTGCGAATGCGCTTGACCTAGTGCTCGATCAAATGTTTCTTGAGTTAACCTGCCGCCGGGTCTCACCTTTATATACATAGGTTGAGGCCCGGCGGCTTACAGAGTCCCGGCTGGCTCACACAATATGACCGGCTCGGTTTCTAACAATACTTCCCTTACAGAACAAGTTAAACATATGTCCGCTCATCCCATTGGGCCTCAAGTCACCTCTGAGTCTTGGGCCTTCAATAAGCTTGCTTTATCAACATCCATCTTCATATCTTCTTGGGCCTCTTCATCTTAAGTCGCTAGTGGCATGACCTGGCCCCTCCTAGGTGGGTCATACCCAGTAGTTATATCCCCAACACCGGGTATAACTCACAAACTCAGTACACGTGACTGTTCTAAATTGAATGAGATAAGTTGCAGGTTAGGCATAGAAACTAGTCTTATGGCTTAATTCCCCTGTACATGGGGGAACTGGGATCATTAGGTTGACCCCGAATGAACTTAGGTTTTATGATGATTTTACGCTTCTCTGTTTGGATGGTGCGCGATCCCTTGGCTGGCAACTCAGCAGATTCATCGTACTCGTCCTCATTGGCAACATCCTCGATGCCTAGTACCCTCCTATTCCCATGCATCACTACATGGCAGTTCTTATGCAAGGTGTCTTTCACATAGAAAATCTGGGTAGCATAGCTGGCAATAATGAACGGGTCCGCGTGATATGGCATCGCTGTCTTGTTAACATAGGTCTTCCTGCAATCATCAATATTTACCTGAATAAGTGGGATCCATGTGCACATGAATAACGCCACCTTCACTTTCACATAGTTAAGCTCCCAAATATCTTTGATGTTACATAGTATAGCCTTTTATAAGCTTCATTTACTATCATGCATTCTATTTGAACAGAGCTGTTCTGATATGAGGTCTTCTCATCATGTTCCTCAGTGTAGACCATGTAGCCATTTATGTCATACGCTTGGTACATCAACACCGTAGGTGATGGATTTTGTGTCAACCACGTAGCAATGTCATCCATGGATCCTTGTGCCAAACGATTCTTCAGCCATCTAGCATAGTCCTTATTGTGCACCTTCATGTCGACATCTAATGGATACACCATTCATAAGAAGCTTTGGTGTATCTCCCCCAAGTGTTCGTCAACATAAGCGCTGAGAACTGGTCTATTAAGCAGTACTGTCAAATGAGCTTTGTCGGCCAAATCTCAGGTTACAGCCTTTTGCGTGCCAGCAAGGACCGACTTACCTTTCAACCTTCCCTTGTGGTGAGAGAGGGGCAAACCTATAGGTCTTTGTTTCATGTATTCTGTGCATAACTCAACCACCAACTCTGCGGTATAACCTTGTAGGATGCTTTCCTCTAGATGGATTCACTTCCGACAATAGCGCTTCAGTATTCGCATGAACCGCTCGAAGGGATACATGTTGCGAAGATACACATGAGCACAAAACTTTATCTCATCGACAAGGTGCACAGTGAGATGGACCATGACATCAAAGAATGATGGTGGGAAAACACCTCTAGGCTGGACAATATTCTTTCAATATCCTCTTGCGTATAATCCAACTCTTTAGGATCTACAACTTTCTGCCATAGTTTGTTGAAGAAATGACAAAGCTCAATGTGTGCGTTTCTTATATCTTTGTCCATCAGATTCCTAATGGCCACCAGGAGGATTTGTGTCAACATTATGTGGCAATCATGTGACTTCATGTGTCCCAACTTCATTTTACCTGAGCTCACATCCATACTACTTCTGATGTTTGCAGAGTAGGAAGAGGGTGTCTTAACTGACAAGAAATAGTTGAAGAACTCTGTTGCTTCTTTTGTACTGATATTGTAACTCTGGTGAGCATGGAGGAATTTTTTATCATCTTTTGCTTCATTCTTGCATTTTGATTGATCACCAAGCGTATCGAGTCGTGCTCCGTCACCATCCTTTGTTTGACCTTTAATCTTGAGGAGAGTACCAAGGATTCTTTCACATATGTTCTTCTCTACGTGCATGACAGCGATGCAGTCACATACACGTAGAATCTCCCAGTAAGGTAATTCCCAGAACACTGATTTCTTCTAAAATACTTTATCCCTGGGTGTTTTTTTCACCGTCAAAGCATGGTTCTTACCAAGCACAACATTAATTTGTTTAGCCATGTTGTGAACCACTTCCCCAGCATAAGGTCTAGGGCCCAAACCTACCTATGTTGTACCATCAAATTCAGCTTTCATCTTTCGGTATGGGTGATCTCCCCGCAAGAACCTACGATGATGCAAAAACACGGTTTTGTGCGAGTTCGGAAGAAATCTGCTAGCTATCCTATCCTTGCATGTGACACACCCTGCATCTCCCTTTGTTTTCTGCCCCGATGTGTTGCCTAATGCCGACATATCTTGAATGGTGTGTAGCAACATCACATGTAGATCGAAAATCTCCTTTTTGTAAGAATCATAACATTTTACATTAGGCTATTTTACCCATGATGTCAGTAGTTCTTCTACCAGTAGCTGAAAGTAAATGTCGATGTCATTTCCAGGTTACTTCGGGTCTTGGATAATCATTGACATCATAATGTATTTTTTATTCATACATAACCAAGGAGCAAGGTTATATATGCACACCGACCATGTGTTGTGTTTGATGATCATATCGTAGAAAGGATTCATCCCGTCAATACACTCCCCGAGCCTTATACTTCTAGGATCCTTGGCAAAGTTTTATAACTTGTTGTCGATTAATCCCCACTGAGCCCCATCTTTCGTGTGCCTCATATATTTATCCATAGTTTGCTCATCATGATGCCACCGCAACCTCTTTGCCTCTCTAGGTTTTGCAAACAAATGCCTCAACCTTGGAATTAAAGGCAAGTACCAAACAACCTTGAACGGGATTCCTGTCTTGATATCGTCATCCAATTTGTACTTGTCCTTTGCTCTCCTGTGCTTGTATCGTTCATGCTTGCATGTGGGACATGCACGCATATATTTATACTCACCACGGTACAATATATAATCATTCACACAAGTGTGTATCTTCTGTACTTCAAGTTCCAATGGGCATACAATTTTCTTCGCTTCGTTCGTGCTTTGGGGGAGCACATTATCTTCCAGAATAATTTCTTTGAAAAGACCTAAAAACTCTGTGAAGCCCTTTTTTGATATACCGTTTACTGCTTTAAATCTGAGAAGCGCCGGTGTGGCACTCAACTTGGAATATTTCTTATTGTAACCTGGATAAAAATCTTTCTTGGAGTCCACATCAATGGTTGGCAGATCCTTGTACCCAATCATATCTTTTTCTGGGCCCTTAAAATCTGCAATCATAGCAGCAGAATCTGGCATATCAAGGTCGTCGACGGCGGCGGCGGCGCCATCTTGGTTTTCTAGTGGGGGGTTCGGCTTTCTGGTGTTCCATTGGTAGCTTGACGCCTCAGCCTCGATGTTAGATTCAACATCCATGTGGCTCTGACTGGAGTTTGTTATCTCGTAGCCCTGAGTATATTCATCCATGACCCGCTCTTCACCGTGTCTGGTCCAACGTGTATATCCATCCATGAATCCCCTATTGAGTAAGTGGAACTTGACAATTGTGACTTTATGTGAAACTATATTGGCACAATGACTGCATCGACACAAGATGTAATCCTCATCACCAATTCTCTTCTTTGTACATTCAGCCAAATTGATGAAGTCCATCACGCCACTGATAAAATTTTTGCTTCTCCAATTCTTCGTCCGTTCAAATTGTTCCATCTGCACCACATGAAGAGTAACTAAAAACAAAACAACAACATTAATAAGATGATTAACGGATGCCCAAAGATGCATGCATAAATCATAAGATTTTATTTCCATAATTTCTGAGGGCGCTCCATATTGTTTTCCAGCCGTGCGAGGACAAAAATTAATGGCCAGTCAATTTACACACAGAGTACCACAACACTACCCTTGGGAATTGAATACCTTAATTAAGCCACTCACGAAAACAATACCTTAATTAATTAGCCGCGTGGCGACCTCCACCTAGCAGATAGAGAAGCGCGATGCGGTGGCATGCTGAGACAGCAGGATCGAGGAAAAAAGCTTAGTGGGGCTACCTCCTGAAGTTTGACCTCCACTATCCCGCGATCGACCGCGATGGATGTGCTCCAATCACGCCGCCGCCAACCTCGATGGTTGAGCTCCTCCTATCTTCCGCCAGAGACTGAGGATTGACCTTGTATGATGCCGCCACCGCCCACCGACCAAGGATTGACCACTTATCTGCCATCTCTATCTGTAGAGCGATTGTTTTAATTTTTTGACGGGTATCCGCAGAGCAGCTGTTTACCCTAAGTATTATTGTCACTCAATTATTGCAGCCCCATATGTACAGGGCAGTACATGACTATGATTATGTCCTGGCAACCGTGTCTCACCTACATTGTCTTCTCACACAGTTTGGTGCGGAAATCGTGTGTGAAGTTGTAATACCTAACACAAACGACATGTACAAACCGCGTGCCGTATACGACATAGTGTGATAAGTAGTTCCCAACCGTTAGCATATCCCCACAATTTTCCCTATTTCCCCCAAATCCCTAGATAGCCTCCAAATTCCCTCGCACGACGCTGGCATTGGGGGAATGTGGATGAGTGGTGCTGATGGTTTCGGTGTGGCTACTCCTGCTCATATCGCCTCTCTCGGCAGCGCCACCACGACGGCAGTCACTTCTGAGCACTTGCCTAAGGTAATCAGAAGGAAGGTGTACTACGGATCCAAATCATCCTATCAGGTTCCAATCTATCCCAATCTTTTTTAGCGTGTCCAAAATAGCTCCCTGTTGAATCCGTCTTGAATGACCCTCCCCAGATAGAGATCAGCCGCTGGACCTGGAGTATGACTCCAGACTCCCGCAACACAAGTTCGACTCTGAGTTTTGCACCACCGAGAAGTACCAAAAGTTGAGTTGCATTCACGGACACACTCCTGCTCAACGTGTATGCATGGAGGGATTCAACATTGGCAGACGGTTTCTCAGTTGCCCATTAGAGGTTAGTGCTAAGTTCATCATTTTAGTTGAGTTAATGCCACTGCTCATCCTGAATACTATTTAACATCGGCAGGGATATGAGGCTTGTGCCTTTGTTAACTGGCTAATGAAGAACGGTATGACAGGGCTCAGAGTGTTATCACCAAGCTCACAAATGATAATGTAAAGATGAAGAAGAAACTGACTGATCTGGAGTTTACAATCAAGTAAAATGAAGCAAGAAAGAATCAATCACAGGCCACAGATGAAAGCTAGAGACAAGAAGGAACTAGCATGTGTAGTTGTGGTTGTCATATTAGCCATCTTCTATGCACTATTTGCATGATGGTTAGGGGTTTTGTTTGATAGTATTCATAAAGCACATCTAGATGTGCTCTAAGTATTGCACATCTAGGTCCTATGCCATTGATGTTATGCGAAGATTCGTGCAGATATTTTCCTTTGTCTTCTTTCTTTTCCTTTGTAGTTTGATTATTACTGGCTTCATCCATAAGAAGAGCTCAATGTATTCCTTGCCAACTTTCCTACTCTGTTTGTATGGGTGCATAAGTCACATTACGAAAACCAAATAATCCCAAAACTCGTTCCTTGTTTTTTGTCCTGAAAAAGGAAATCAGCCAATAGGAGTCGTGGGGCTTGTATGCATTCAATGACTTCAGACTACTTAGCATAACATGTAATGGTCAATTCTCTGCATGCAATGGTATTGATTACCAAATAATCATCAAGTTATCTCATTTTTCCCCACCTAAGCCGCCAGTATGGAGGGAGTAGTATGAAAAATGCTTGTTTCATATTTGGACGCTCCAACGTGTGTGCGTAATTATCACATTGAGAACTATGCAACCCCAGGAATTTGGAGCCATTGGGTACAAATAATTGCGGTTGATTATATCAGCGGTTAGATAATGCGTCAATCCCCTGGTTCAATTAACATTCCCATTCTCTTCATGCCATGCTTAAGTGTCCACCATCTTCACCGTCCCCGACTTGCCGTGCTACACACTTGCACACACTCTGCAATGTCACTTTCTCGCGGGTTGTATGCGTACCGTAGCCATGTCGAGCGACAACAAGGACGACAGTTTCGCCGACAGTCTGGCGCCCGGTGATAGGTCAACATCGTAATCATCCCGCTCATCTTCCATGAGTCTAGTGTCGAGCCCGGACCTTGATTTTATCCGGATCATGGAAGGGACACCACCGTCGGAGTCATCACTCGACAACCAGACGGACGAGGAGCTGTCTGAGGACGACGATGATAATGAGGCATAATGGTCGAACGAGGAGGATGAGGACGACGATGAAGACGATGGCGGCAATGAAAAGCCAACAGTCAATGGTAAGAAGCGTCCTCGCATAGACGATGTCGTGGGGTGATGACCCACAAGTATATGGGATCAATTGTAGCCTTTTCGATATAAGAGTGTCAAACCCAATGAGGAGCAGAAGGAAATGACAAGTGGTTTTCAGCAAGGTAATGTCTGCAAGTGCTGAAATTGTTAGTAACAAAGTAGTTTGATAGCAAGATAATTTGTAATGAGCAAGCAACAGTAGTAGTAAAAAAGTGCAGCAAGGTAGCCCAATACTTTTGAGGCAAAGGACAGGCCAAAACAGTCTCTTATGATAAGAAAAGTGTTCTTGAGGGTACACGTGAATTTCGTCTAGTCACTTCCGTCATGTTGGTTCAATTCTTGTTCGCTACTTTGATAATTTGGTATGTGGGTGGATCGGTGCTTAGGTGTTGTTCTTACTTGAACAAACCTCCTACTTATGATTAACCCCCTCGCAAGCATCCGCAACTACGAGAAAAGTATTAAGAATAAATTCTAACCATAACATTAAACTTTTGGATCCAATCTGTCCCTTACAGAATAGCGCATAAACTTGGGTTTAAGCTTTTGTCAGTCTCGCAACCCATCATCTAATAACTACTCCACAATGCATTCCCTTAGGCCCAAATATGGTGAAGCGTCATGTAGTCGACGTTCACATGACACCACTAAGGTAATCACAACATACATATCATCAGAATATCGAACACATATCAAGTTCACATGATTACTTGCAACATGATTTCGCCCATGACCTCAAGGACAAAAGTAACTACTCACAAATGATAATCATGCTCAAGATCAGAGGGGTATTAAATAATATAATGGATCTGAACATATAATCTTCCACCAAATAAACCATATAATGATCAACTAAAAGATGTAATCAACACTACTAGTCACCCGGAAGCACCAATCTATAGTTCCGGTACAAAGATTGAACACAAGAGATGAACTAGGGTTTGAGAGGGGATGGTGATGTTGAAGATGTTGATGGAGATTGCCCTCCCCAAGATGGGAAAGTTGTTGGTGATGATGATGACGATGATTTCCCCCTTTGGGAGGGAAGTTCCCCCGGTGGAAATCGCTCTGCCGGAGGCAAAAGTGCTCCTGCCCCAAATTCCGCCTCGAGACGACGGCGCTTAGTCCCAAAAGTCATCTCCTTATTTTTTTTCTAGGTCAAAATGACTTATATACTAGAAGAGGGGCACCGGAGGTGGGCCGAGGGGAGCACAACCCACCAGGGTGTGCCCACATGGGTTGTGCCCACCTAGTGGTCCCCCTCTGTTACTTATTGGCTTCAATAATTCTCATTTATTCCATAAAAATCCTCGTAAAGTTCCAGCTCATTTGGGGTTGTGCAGAATAGGTAGCCTGACGTAGCTTTTCAGGTCCAGATTTCCAGCTGTCGGAATCCTCCCCTTTGTGTGTACCTTGCATATTATGAGAGAAAAGTCATTAGACTTACTCCAAAAAGTATTATTATGCAATAAAACAACAATAATAACAGTAGGTAAACATGATGCAAAATGGACGTATCAACTCACCAAGCTTAGACCTTGCTTGTCCTCAAGCGAAAACCAAAATCGGAAAACATGTCCACATGCTTAGCGAGAGAGAGGTGTCGATAAAAACAAAATACGGACATAGAAGCATCATGTAACTTATTATGACAACAACAAACTTTAACATAAGAATTTATCATAGAACTTTTCATAGACTTCTCATGAGCAAGTAACAATTCATCACAACATCGAAGTATAAAGTATAAACTCTATTGAAAACCAACAAACTATGTTCGCAGTCAACTTTGCAACTACAATTCATCATCTTTTCAGGAAGGGTCAGGTATCGGAGCCTTTAGGCAAGTCCACATACTCAACCAGCATATAGTCTTCTATGGTTGCTAACACTCACCGCATACACATGAGCAAAATGTTTCAACCGAGCACATGGAAAGATAGGGGCTTATAGATTTGCCTCCCAACATACTCACCTTAAGGGTGATGTCAACACTAATAACTCATGCCACCCATATCCACCCATATATCAAACATACTTTTATGTGCCTAGATCTTTCCTCACCACATGATGCTTGCCAAAAGAGAAAATAAAAAGGAATAGAGAGAAGAACTCTGACTCTTGCATGAAAGTAAATACATAAAAGTAAAAGACAGGCCCTTTGCAGAGAGAAGCAGAGGTTGCCATGCGCTTTTTTTGTATGCTCAATCCCTTAGTGCAAGAGAACGTCACGTTATTTTGCCCCTTATGATGGCAACCTTTATTATGCAGTCTGTCGCTTTTATACTTCGCCATCACAAGTTCGTACAATGCTCAATTTTCTCTTACATTAAATGATCTAACTATTTTTAAGCAATTTTTATTGCCTTATTCCAATGATGACAACTTACTTGAAGGATCTTAATGAAACCATAGGTAGGTAGGTGGACTCTCAAAACAAGATTTGGGTTTAAGGATATTTGGATGCACAAGTAGTATCTCTACTTGGTGCGGAATTTTTGGCTAGCAAAGATAGGGGGCAAGCACCACATGTTGAAGGATCTATGACAATATAACTTCTGTGTGAATATGAACAAACATGAATCATGACATTGTTTTCCTTGTCTAACGTAAACAATTTTGGCTTATAATATTTTGATGGGCGCTCACAATCACAAAAGATTTCCAAGATAGTGTATTTGCATGTGAATCTTCTATTCCCTTATTAATTCTTTCATGAGTTGCATCATTGATCAATGTTATGTTTGTCAATCTACAATAGAATATTCTACTTATACTTTTCCTTATGTGATGTCAGTACTTACCATAAGATTAGCATATGATATTTTTCATTTATTTCCGTTTTTATTGAAACATGAAAGTAAAGAAAGCGAAATTCAAACTAAACTTTATTATATATCTTGCACATGATTACAAAGATAGATCACTAAGCAAACTTTTCAAAGAAAGGATCGAACTAAACTTTTATTTATCTAAAGCAAAAGATAACTATGGATCGAACTAAGAAAAGTAAAGGCAAAAAATAGTGGAGGTGATACGATACTGGGGCACCTTCCCCAAGCTTGGTGAAAGCCATGGGGAGTGCCCTTACCTGATACTCAATTTTCTTTTGGTGATGAAGAATGAGGTGGTGGTGATAAAGCGGAGGGTTTGTCTTTCTTCCTTAGCTTACGCTTGAGGGTGGAATTCTCATCCTTCAATTCACAGATCTCCCGCTCAAGTTCCAATACCTTTTTGCATAAATGTTGCTTGTTTTCCTGCAAAAGATGAAAGGGGATAAACTGGATCTTAGGCTTCTTTGCTTTGTTGGGGAGAATCGACTTCTTAAATTCAATGTGCATGTCCCAGGTTGGGGCAATGGGGCTTTATCTTTGTCTGATCTCGTCTCCTCCTCCCTCTTAGGATCATGGTCTTCTTCTTCCCCCGAAGTCCAGCTATAGTGCACCACATCCCCATAGACCTTGAGGTTTGCGATATAATCAACAACATAGCTCTCACCCTCCGAGTCTTGGGACGACATAATTTAAGACCTATTAGAAAAACAGCGAGAAAAGAAAATAGGAGATCTCTCTGTGATATGGAGGTCAATAGCTTCGGGGGGTATATACAGATTTTTTATCTTGGGAAACAAGCAAACAGAAGAAAAATGGAGTCCGGAAGGTACCTGAGGTGGGCACAACCCACGTGGGCGCGCCTGGCTAGGCACGCCCTGATGCCTTGTGCCCACCAGGGTCACCTTCCTGGTAGTTTCTTATTTTCCTAATTTTCTAAATATTCCAAAACTGACAGAAAATATTTTTGCAGATTTTTTGGAGTCCGTTTACTTACTGTATCAGGTACTCCCTCTTTTTCACGTTTCTGGAGTGTTCCGGAAGGTTTGTTTTATGTGTTCCTCCGGTGTCATAGTTTGGATAATATTGCTTTCAACATTAATGGGCATACCTGAGATATAATGTTTTATTAATTGCCCATTAACAACCTTCGGGTTAGTACCTTCGGCATTATTTATTTTGATAGCTCCAGATCAATAAACCTCCTAGAGAACATAGGGTCCTTCCCATTTGGAGAGGAGTTTTCCTGCAAAGAATCTGAAATGAGAGTTGTACAAAAGAACATATTCTCCAACCTTGAACTCACGCTTTTGGATTCTTTTATCATGCCATCTTTTAAGTTTTTCTTTAAATAACTTGGCATTTTCATAGGCTTGGGTTCTCCATTCATCTGATGAACTAATACCAAATAACCACTTTTGACCAGCAAGTTTAAAATCATAGTTGCATTCTTTAATTGCCCAATATGCTTTATGTTCTAAGTCAAGAGGCAAATGACAAGCTTTTACATGAACCATTTTATAAACAGACATACCCATAGGATTCTTATATGATGTTCTATAAGCCCAAAGTGCATCATCTAATTTCTTAGACCAATTCTTCCAGGACCTATTGACAGTCTTTTGTAAAATTAGTTTTATTTCTCTATTGATAAGTTCAACTTGACCACTAGAATGAGAATGATAGGGTGATGCAATTCTATGGTTAACATCATACTTGGCAAACATTTTACGGAAAGCACCATGAATAAAGTGTGAACCACCATCAGTCATTAAATATCTAGGGACTCCAAACCTTAGTAAAATAACTTCCTTAAGCATTTTAATAGAGGTGTTGTGATCAGCACTACTTGTTGGAATAGCTTCTACCCACTTAGTAACATAATCAACATCAACCAAAATATGAGTATACCCATTAGAGGAAGGAAAAGGTCCCATATAATCAAAACCCCAAACATCAAATGGTTCAACAAAAACTGAATAATTCATAGGCATTTCTTGATGCTTACTAATGTTACCTATTCTTTGACATTCATCACAAGATAAGACGAACTTACGAGCATCCTTAAAAGAGAGTAGGCCAATAAAAACCAGATTTCAATACCTTATGAGCAGTTCTGTATCCCGCATGATGTCCTCCATTAGCTTCGGAGTGACATTTCCATAGGATTTGTTCTTGTTCATGCTGAGGTACAGAATGTCGAATAATACCATCTACTCCTTTATAAAGATGTGGGTCATCCCAAAAGTAATGTCTTAAATCATAGAAGAATTTTTTCTTGTGTTGGTATGTAAAGCTAGATGGTATATATTTAATAACAATATAATTATCATAGTCAGCATACCAAGGTGTACTATTAGAAACATTTATTGCAGCTAACTTCTCATCAAGAAATCTATCATTAATAGGTTGTGGGTCATCAAGAATATTTTCAAGCCTAGACAGGTTATCAGCCATAGGATTCTCCGCTCCTTTTCTATCAGTGATATGCAAATCAGATTCTTGTAGTAGAAGAACCCACCTAATGAGTCTAGGTTTAGCATCTTTTTTTTCCATAAGATATTTCATGGCAGCATGATCGGTGTGAACAGTCACTTTGGAATCAACAATGTAGGATCTAAATTTATCGCAAGCAAACACCACTGCCAAGAATTCTTTTTCAGTAGTAGCATAATTTCGTTGAGCACTGTCTAAAGTTTTACTAGCATAGTGGATAACAATTAGTTTCTTGTCAACTCTTTTTCCTAGAATGACACCAACAACATAATCACTAGCATCACACATAATTTCAAAAGGCAAGTTCCAATCAGGTGGTTGAACAATAGGTGCAGAAATTAAGGCTTTCTTTAGTGTTTCGAAGGCTTCAAACAATCATCATCAAAAACAAAACGGATATCCTTTTGCAAAAGATTCGTAAGAGGCCTAGAAATTTTAGGAAACTCTTTGATAAACCTCCAATAGAAACCAACATGACCAAGGAAACTACGAATACCTTTGATATCTTTAGGACATGGCATTTTCTCAATTTCTTCAATCTTGGCTTTGTCCACCTCAATACCTCTTTCAGAAATTTTATGGCCCAAAACAATACCTTCGTTAACATAAAGTGGCACTTCTCCAAATTCAAGACAAGATTTTTTTGCTCACATCTCTGCAAAACTCGATCAAGATTGCTTAAATAATCATCAAAAGACTTCCCGTAAACAGAAAAGTCATCCATGAAAACCTAAATAATCTTTTCACAAAATCAGAGAATATAGCCGTGATACATCTTCGAAAGGTAGCAGGTGCATTGCATAAACCAAAAGGCATATGTTGATAAGCATAAGTTCCAAAAGGACAAGTGAAAGTGGTCTTTCTTGATCAGGTTGAGAAATAGGTACTTGTGAAAAACCAGAATATCCATCAAGGAAGCAAAAATGTGTGTCCTTAGATAATCTTTCTAGCATTTGATCAATAAAAGGCAGAGGATAATGATCTTTTCTAGTTTCTTTGTTTAATTTTCTAAAATCAATTACCATTCTATAGCCTGTGACAATTCTTTGTGGAATAAGTTCATTCTTATTGTTAGGAACAACATTAATACCTCCCTTCTTAGGGACACAATGAACATGACTTACCCATCTACTATCAGCTATAGGATGGATTATACCTACTTCCAGAAGTTTCAATATTTCCATTCTTGCCACTTCTTTCATCTTCAGATTTAACTGACGTTGGTGATCAACAACGGGTTTGGCATCAGGTTCCATATTAATCTTGTGCTGGCATGGAGTGGGACTAATACCCTTAAGATCATCAAGAGTATATCCAATAGTAGCTCAGTGCTTCCTTAGAACGTTAAATAATCTTTCTTCTTGATGTTCTGAAAGGTTAGCACTAATAATAACATGATATATCTTTTTCTCATCTAGATAAGCCTATTTCAAAGTGTCTGGCAATCGTTTTAATTCAAACAATGGATCACCTTTAGGTGGAGGAGGACCTCCTAGAGTTTCAATAGGCAGATTGTGTTTAATCAGAGCTTGTTGTTCGAACAAGATTCTATCTATTTCCTTTCTTTCATGCATATGCAAATCATTTTCATGGTCTAGCAAATATTGTTCTAAAGGATCAGTAGGAGGCACAATAATAGAGGCAAGACCAACAATTTCATCCTTACTAGGCAAATCTTTCTTATGAGGTTTAATACTAAACTTAGAAAAATTAAAATCATGAGACTCATCACCAAAACTAACACCGACAATTTATTTCTCACAATCTATTTTAGCATTAACGGTGTTCAAGAAAGCTCTACCAAACATAATGGGAAAAAAGTCATCTTGTGGGGAACCAAGAACAAGAAAATCAGTAGGGTATTTTATTTTCCCACACAAGACTTCAACATCTCTAGCAATCCCAATTGGTGATATAGTATCTCTATTGGCAAGCTTAATAGTAACATCTATGTCTTCTATTTCAGTGGGTGCTATATCATTCATAATTTCTTGATATAAGTAGAAGGAATAGCACTCACGCTAGCACATCTGTCACATAAACCATCATAACAGTGATCTCCTATTTTAACTGAGACAACAGGCATGCCAACAACAGGTCTATGTTTATCTTTTTCATCAGGTTTGGCAATTCTAGCAGCTTCATCACAGAAGTAAATAACATGCCCATCAATATTATCGACCAAGAGATCTTTAACCATAGAAACACTAGGTTCTACTTTGATTTGTTCAGCTGGTTTAGGTGTTCTAATATAACTTTTGTTGACCATAGTTGAAACTTTAGCATGTTCCTTCATCCTAACAGGGAAATGTGGTTTTTCAATATAAGAAGTGGGAACAATAGGATCGACATTATAAATGATAGCTTCATCTTTAGATTTTACCAGCTCTTTAATTTCTTCTTTGATTGGTGGGTGATATTTGAACCACTTCTCTTTAGGAATATCAACATGAGTATCAAAAGATCACAAAAGGAAGCTACTATCTCAGAGTCAAGTCCATATTTAGTGCTAAACTTTTAAAAAGCATTGGTATTCATAAAAGATTTAACACAATCAAACTTAAGCTCAATACCTGACTCTTTACGTTGAGTTCCCAATCTTCAGAGTTGTGTATAATTCTTTCTAAAAGATCCCACCGGAATTCAATAGTCTTCTTCATCAAAGAACCAGTACAAGAAGTATCGAGCATGGATTGACCATTACGAGAAAGCCGAGCATAAAAATTCTGAATAATAATTTCTCTTGGGAGCTCATGGTTGGGGCATGAATATAACATCGACTCAAGCCTCCCCCAAGCTAGAGCGATACTTTCTCCTTCACGCGGCCAAAAATTATATATATAATTCCGATCTCGATGAACTAGATGCATAGGCTAATATTTTTGATGCAATTCCAATTTCAACCGATTCCGGTTCCAAGATCCAATATCATCGCATAGCCTATACCATGTCAATGCCTTTCACTTCAAAGATAAAGGGAAAACCTTCTTCTTAGCTTCATCTCCGGGTAAACCTGCAAGTTTAAATAATCCACAAATTTCATCCACATATATCAAGTGCTTGTCGGGATGTTCGGTTCCATCTCCAGCATAAGGATTAGCTAGCAGTTGTTCTACCATACCCGAAGGAATTTCATATTCAATATTTTCAGTAGGTGCAGTAGGTTGAGGGGTAACTAACTATGGTTCCAGCTGAGGTGAAGATACCCCGAACAAACACCTCAAAGGATTGATTTCTATAGTAACAAGTGACAATAAATTTCAGCACATAGTACTAATTTTTCCTTACCAATTTGCACTTACCAAGAGTGCTTCACTCCCCGGCAACGGCGCCAGAAAAGAGCCTTGATGACCCACAAGTATATGGGATATATTTTAGCCTTTTTGATAAGTAAGAGTGTCAAACCCAACGAGGAGCAGAAGGAAATGACAAGTGGTTTTCAGCAAGGTAATGTCTGCAAGTGCGAAAATTGTAAGTAAAAGAGTAGTTTGATAGCAAGATAATTTGTGACGAGCAAGCAATGGTAGTTGTAACAATATTGCAGCAAGGTAGCCCAATCCTTTTGAGGCAAAGGACATGACAAAATGGTCCCTTATGATAAGCAAAGTGTTCTTGAGGGTACACGGGAGTTTCATCTAGTCACTTTCATCATGTTGGTTCGATTCATGTTCGCTACTTTGATAATTTGGTATGTTGGTGGACCGGTGCTTAGGTGTTGTTCTTAGTTGAACAAACCTCCTACTTATGATTAAACCCCTCGCAAGCATCCACAACTACGAGAAAATTATTAAGAATAAGTTCTAACCATAGCATTAAACTTTTGGATCCAATCGGTCCCTTGCGGAATAGCGCATAAACTAGGGTTTAAGCTTCTGTCACTCTCGCAACCCGTCATCTAATAACTACTCCATAATGCATTCCCTTAGGCCCAAATATGGTGAAGTGTCATGTAGTCGACGTTCACATGACACCACTAAGGGAATCACAACATACATATCATCAAAATATCTAACACATATCAAGTTCACATGATTACTTGCAACATGATTTCTCCCATGACCTCAAGAACAAAAGTAATTACTCACAAATGATAATCATACTCAAGATCAGAGGGGTATTAAATAGCATAATGAATCAGAATATATAATCTTCCACCAAATAAACCATATAGTAATCAACTAAAAGATGTAATCAACACTACTATTTACCCACAAGCACCAATCTATAGTTCCCGTACAAAGAATGAACACAAGAGATGAACTAGGTGTGGGATTCCAGGCTCCGCAGACCCAAGAAAGGTTCGAACTCAGGGGCATGTGCGAAGTACTCAACCTCTCAAGCCGATCGATCCGCTGCTCTCACGACCTAGCTCGATGAACACAACAGAGAAAGACGCAACAATTTACCCAGGTTCGGGGCACCTTGCTGTGTAATGCCCTACTCCCGCTTTGTGGTGGATTAGCCTCACGAGGGGCAGAGGATGAAATCGTACAAGTGGAAGAATAGCCTCTGGAGGCATGTTCTTATGATGGGATCTGGGGATTCGGTCTTCGGGGGTCCGTTCTCTTCTAGGACTCCATCCCCTTCTATGGTGGTGGCTAGGCTATATTTATAGTTGCCTTGGTCCTCTTCCTCCAAAACTTTGGCAGGAAGGGATCCCACAACAGCCAAATTTGAAAGGGGACAAGAAGTACATCTAATCCTGACGAAAGGTGGTCTTCCCCTGCAAAGCCTCTGAGCATGATGTCGTGGTGGGCTCATCGATGACATCCATCCTGCCGTCTTGGCGGTCTTGTTCTCTTTGCACGCAAATGGCAACCTTTGGCTGATTCCTTGGGACTCCACACCTGCGCTTGCCTCCTTAGCACCATAGAGGAAACCTGCTGCTTTGCTCCCGCTAGTGCGCGCCTGGCGTTGGTCGTCATGGCTGGTGTCATTTTAGCGTCGTGAGGCTAGGTCTTGCATTGAAATCTCCGCTCCGCTCAGGAGGCCACCTGAAGAGGCTGCTCCCTTGGGAGGTCTTGATGTCGCTCGCCTCGTGAGGCATGGCCCCTCACGAGGGTCTTGTCTTGCTGTAGTCGAAGATGGGCCGTACAGGCCGTCAATGGAGTCGCGGGCCACAGGCAGGCAGGTCTGGGTACCCTAGTTCCTAGAACGCCGACAGAAGCCCCTGGGGCCAAGGCGAACTCGCACTTGGCTTTGAGGTGATGCTAAAGGGTAAGGTCGGAATGCAGTGGGCCCCAATCGCCTGTGGTCCAAGCCGATGCATGGCGCTTGGTAAGACGTGGTTGCCTCCAATTCCCCATGATGCCTCGACAAATGTCCGATTTGACAACTGCATGTTGCGAGCACAGCCTCGCGATCATTGTCCATCACGCTCGTCCTCTGCTTCCTCCTCCCTTTGTGAGCTTGTGCTCTCTTCTCTAGTCGCTGCATCTTGCTCATATTCCTTGGCCGCCATGGCTCGAAAGTCGAAGAAGAAGAACAGAGCTCGCGCGCCCGAGGATCCCTTGCCGGAGCTAGAGCCTGTGCTGGACCGATCAGTAGTGGTCAACAATGAAGGGCTGGACAAGGTCCGCCTGTCCCTTGCAGCCGATTCCAATGAGTGGAAAGTGACAAAGGCCTAGCCTGCTTCTCGAGCTTCGATCGAGTTGGGGGCCACTGAAATTCCTCTTCATCTTGATGCCCTCTCGGCTGGTCTGATCCCTCCCTTCTCTGATTTCTTCAATGTCGTGCTCTTGTATTACCAAATCTAGGCATTGCATCTACATCTCGCCTCCATAGTCCTCCTTTCTGTCTTCCCCTTCTTCTGCGAGGCCCTCATGGGCATTTATCCATCCGTGGCCTTGCTACGCTACTTCTTCTCGCTCCGTCTTGTTGATGGATGATAACACTCTAGGTGCGTGTCCTTCCAGGTGGTGGTGGCGATGGCAGGCTCCAGCATCGACTTCATCCGCACAGATACCACGGGGTATCGGAGGCGGTGGGTGTATGTGGACGCCGCCGTGCTTAGCCCCCTGCTCCTTCTTCCACAAGCGCCAGTGATCCCGAGCTCCAGCTGGGGGCACGCGGAGCTGGTCGACCGTTGGCTTGGGCGCGTTTGGTCCAAGCTAGCCAAGCTGTGGGAGGCGAGTGTGACGGTGCTGATGGAGGCGAGGGAGTTCATCCGAAGGTGCATCGCACCGCTTCAGCACCATTCGCACCCAATGTGGACCTTCACGGGCCAAAAAAGATCCCATGAGGCTCCAGGTGACTACACTTCCTGCCGAGACACTAAGCACTGTGCACGAGATCTTGATGGGAAACCCGACTCCCGCCGTGCTCCCTGCTAAGGGGGGCCTCCTCCTGTAACAGTGCTCGAACACGGAGGACTTTCTCAGGAAGATGCCATGCTTCGACGAGTGGTGTCCGCTCCCTGTGGGCCATGAGGGGCCTCACGAGAATCCTATTGTGGTAGGCCCCGTGCTTGCCCTTCAAATGGTGGTCGTGACGCATGCGCCGCCGATCGCTCCTGAGGTGGCCCCGGGAGGCCGGACACTTCCTCATGCCCACAAGTCAGCCCCCGAGGGCCTGGCACCGCCAGGTGCTCCTGAAGTGACTCCCCTTGTCCCTGAGGGCGACCCGAGGGGAGCCCCGTCCATCGCTATGATCGCCTCGGCCGCCTCCAGGGGCAGCATGCCCCGCTCCGGGACACCTCCTCAGACCATCAAGGTCACCCGCAAGAGGGGACATGGGAGCTGCCGCAGCGTCGCCCCATGGGCCCTGAAACAGAGGATTTGGATGGATGGTGATGAGTAAGTACCTTCCCGCTTGGGTTCTTGCGTGACGGGTTCCCTACTAACATTTGCCCTTGAGGCCTCCTCCTTCCTTAGCGAAGAGCTCGCTCTTGATGCACCCTTCACGAGGCCCAATGCCGGTCACTGCCCCAAGCATCCTGAAGCAGGCAGCCTCCCGAGAGGCGGTGTTATCCCGGGAGCGGCGGTCACCGGAGGAAGATCGCGAGTCGCTCTCCTGGCGCCTCTTCGCTACGGCAGCCCCCAAGCTGTGGAGGTTGCACCTAGGAGCCTTCTGATGATTCTTGCAAGCAGCTGGACGTCTAACATGGCATCTTTGTCTTCAATTGGTGGAGCTGCGCCCCACTGTGCGAAGCCCGAAGCCCGAGAGGTGGCCAAAGAAGCTCCGGCCACCTAGCCCTTGCCAAGGACAGGCTAATTGCCCCACTCCTCACCAGTAAGCCATGGTGCAGAAGAGAGGCCCGGACAGGTGTTGGAGCTTGCACATGGGAGGAGCGCCGTCTGCCACAACCTCCTCCAGGTAGCTGCAGGCGCGCTTGGTCAGCTTGGAGCGGAGCTTGCCGATGTCGACTCTTGCCATAGGTGGAGAACCTCCGTCTTGCGCGCGTGTGGTGCCAGCTGAAGGTCGCGGTCAATCTTGAGCGCATGTGATAACCCACAAGTATAGGGGATCGCAACATCTTTTGAGGGTAGAGTATTCAACCCAAATTTATTGATTCAACACAAGGGGAGCCAAAGAATATTCTTGAGTATTAGCAGTTGAGTTGTCAATTCAACCACACCTGGATAACTTAGCATCTGCAGCAAAGTATTTAGTAGCAAAAGTGGTATGATAATAATGGTAACGGTAGCAAAAGTAAAGATAAATGTTTTTGGGTTTTTGTAGTAGTTGTAACAGTAGCAACGGAAAAGTAAATAAGCGAAGAACAATATATGAAAACCTCTTAGGCAATGGATCAGTGATGGATAATTATGCCGGATGCGATTCCTCATGCAATAGTTATAACATAGGGTGACATAGAACAAGCTCCAATTCATCAATGTAATGTAGGCATGTATTCCGTAAATAGTCATACGTGCTTATGGAAAAGAACTTGTATGACATCTTTTGTCCTACCCTCCCGTGGAAGCGGGGTCTTAGCAGAAACTAAGGGATATTAAGGCCTCCTTTTAATAGAGAACCGGAACAAAGCATTAGCACATAGTTAATACATGAACTCCTCAAACTACGGTCATCACCGAGAAGTATCCCGATTATTGTCACTTCGGGGTTGTCGGATCATAACACATAATAGGTGACTATAGACTTGCAAGATAGGATCAAGAAAACACATATATTCATGAAAACAAAATAGGTTCAGATCAGAAATCATGGCGCTCGGGCCCTAGTGACAAGCATTAAGCATAGCAAAGTCATAGCAACATCAATCTCAGAACATAGTGGATACTAGGGATCAAACCCTAACAAAACTAACTTGATTACATGGTAAATCTCATCCAACCCATCACCGTCCAGCAAGCCTACGATAGAATTACTCACGCACGGCGGTGAGCATCATGAAATTGGTGATGGAGGATGGTTGATGATGACGACAGCGACGAATCCCCCTCTCCGGAGCCCCGAATGGACTCCAGATCAGCCCTCCTGAGAGAGATTAGGGCTTGGCGGCGGCTCCGTGTTGTAAAACGCGATGAAATCTCCTTGATTTTTTTCTCCCCGAGACAGAATATATGGAGTTGGACTTGAGGTCGGAGGAGGTCCAGGGGGCCCATGAGATAGGGGGCCGCGCCCTAGGGGGGGCCCTGTCTCGTGGACAGGCTGTGGGCCCCTGGCGTTAGTTCTTTCGCCAAAAATTCTTATTAAATCCAAAAAGTGCCTCCGTGGGTTTCCAGGACATTCTGAGAACTTTTCTTTTCTACACATAAAACAACATCATGGCAGTTCTGCTGAAAACAGCGTCAGCCCGGGTTAGTTTCATTCAAACCATGCAAGTTAGAGTCCAAAACAAGGGCAAAGGCATTTGGAAAAGTAGATACGTTGGAGACGTATCAACTCCCCCAAGCTTAAACCTTTGCTTGTCCTCAAGCAATTTAGTTGATAAGCTGAAAGTGATAAATAAAAACTTTTACAAACTCTGTTTGCTCTTTTTGTTGTAACATGAAAAGCCAGCATTCAAGTTTCAGCAAATATTACGAACTAACCATACTCACAATAACACATAGGTCTCACAATTACTCATATCAATAGCATAATCAGCTAGCGAGCCATAATAATAAAACTCGGATGACAACACTTTCTCAAAATAATCATAACATGATATAACAAAATGGTATCTTGCTAGCCCTTTCTGAGACCGCAAAACATAAATGCAGAGCACCTTTAAAGATCAAGGACTTACTAAACATTGTAATTCATGGTAAAAGGGATCCAGTCAAGTCATACCCAATATAATCCAATAATAATGAATGCAAATGACAGTGTGCTCTCCAGCGGGTGCTTTTTAATAAGAAGGGTGATGACTCAACATAAAAGTAAATAGATAGGCCCTTCGCAGAGGGAAGCAGGGATTTCTAGAGGTGCCAGAGCTCGATTTTAAAATAGAGAGTGAAAAACATTTGAGCGGCATACTTTCGCTGTCAATGCAAAAACTATGAGATGGATGTATCTTCCATACTACATGCATTATAGGCATCCCGGTTACCGGCCCTTTCTCGTGAATGAGGAGCAGAGTCCACTCCTCTTGAGAATAACCCACCTAGCATGGAAGATATAGGCAACCCTAGTTGAAACATGAGCTGCTCGAGCATACAAAACAGAATTCCATTTGAAGGTTTCGAGTTTGGCACATACAAATTTACTTGGAATGGCAGGTAAGTACCGCATATAGGAAGGTATAGTGGACTCATATGGAACAACTTTGGGGTTTAAGGAGTTTGGATGCACAAGCAGTATTCCCGCTTAGTACAGGTGAAGGCTAGCAAAAGACTGGGAAGCGACCAACTGAGAGAGCGACAACAGTCGTAAACATGCATTAAAATTAATTCACACCGAGTACAAGCATGAGTAGGATATAATCCACCATGAACATAAATATCGTGAAGGCTATGTTGATTTGATTCAACTACATGCGTGAACATGTGGCAAGTCTAGTCACTCAATTCATTCAAAGGAGGATACAATCCCATCATATCACATCATAATCATTCTAATAGCATGTTGGCACGCAAGGTAAACCATTATAACTCATAGCTAATCAAGCACGACACAAGCAACTATAATCTCTAAATGTCATTACAAATATGTTTACTTCATAATAGCTGACTCAGGAACGATGAACTCATCATATTTACAAAAACAAGAGAGGTCGAGTTCATACCAGCTTTTCTCATCCCAATAAGTCCATCATATATCGTCATTATTGCCTTTCACTTGCACGACCGAATGATGTGTATAATAATAAGAGTGCACGTGCATTGGACTAAGCTGGAATCTGCAAGCATTCAACTCAAGAGAGAAGACAAGGTAATATGGGCTCTAAATTAAATAAACAATCATGCATATAAGAGCCACTAAGCATTTTCAATATGGTCTTCTCGACCCCTAAAGGAAAGAAAAGAAAAGAAAACTATTTACACGGGAAAGCTCCAAACAAGTAAAAATAAGAACTAGAAATCTTTTTGGGTTTTCATTTTAGTTTCTACTACAAGTACGGAAATTAAACTAACTATTTTTTTTGGTTTTTCTTAAGGTTTATCAAACACACAAGAAGAAAACTAGAAAAAGAAATTTAAACTAGCATGGATAATACAATGAAAGAGTATGAGCACCGACGACTAGTGTGTGAACATGAATGTAAAGTCGGTGAGAAATACGTACTCCCCCAAGCTTAGGCTTTTGGCCTAAGTTGGTTTAATACCAATGACCGCCTGGCTGATATCCATAAATGAAACTGGGGTAGTACTGAGATGCTGAGGCGACCGCCTCCTGAGCAGCAACATGTTAGCGAGCTGTCTCCATTCCCCTCTCATATTCAGTTGATTCCTCCCTAGTGACAACATATCTTCCTTTTGCCTGATAATCAAAAAGGTAGGGAGCAGGAAGAGTAACAGGGCCGACGTTGCATCTGTCATCGAGTAGCCGATAATGGAGGAACTTTTCATTCCTCTCAATAAAATGATGATCAAACATAGCTTCTTTATCCAAATAAACAGGAGGTACAATCATATCCCCCTCTCGTGGAGCTATATTAAGAAAGTTAGCCACACGGGTTGCATAAATTCCTCCAAAGAAATCACCCCTTCTACTATTATTCTGCAACCTACGTGCAACTATTGCCCCCAAGTTATAACCTTTATAACCTGACACAGCACTCTTGAGGACACTAAGATCAGGGGCACACATGTGACATACCTCGTCCTTACCATTAATGCATCTACCAATAAAGAGAGCAAAGTAATGTATAGCAGGAAAGTGAATGCTCCCTATGGTAGCTTGTGCGACATCCCTAGATTCTCCCATAGTAATACTAGCAAGAAAATCTCTAAATTCAGATTTGGGAGGATCATTAATATTACCCCACTGTGAGAGTTTGCAAGCAGTTGTGAAATCCTCTAAATCCATGGTATAAGATGTATCATAAATATCAAACATGACACTAGGAGAATTACGCGCAGAAATATATTCGAACCTCCACACAAAGGAATCAGTCAATTGATAATATTGAGGACACTTATCTTGTAAGAAGTCCTCCAGCTCGGCATTACGCACATATGCGTCAAATTCCTCCTTGAAGCCTGCTTCGACCATAAAATCATCGGATGGCCACTCACAAGCCCGTACATTTGCGTCCCTTGGCAAATTAACATCTTGTTCACGTATAGCAATCCTTGGCCCTTTCTTTGCCGAGGAACCCCCTTGGTACATTCTTCTAAGCATATTTCTTTTTCTGAAAATGTCTGAAATTTTAGTAACTTCAAAATAAAAGTGAATAAAACTAAACAAGATTGATAGCAACTACTCCTACAAGTGCCTAGAGCCTATATCATGCATCGGAATTGCTTGGGACCTCAAAATTTTAACATGCAAGCTCAAGAACATGGTCACCTATGCAGCAAAAATTTGCAATGAATAAAGCACTAGAACAAAAACTAATTGGACCAATGGAGGAGTCACATACCAAGCAACAATCTCCCAAAGTAGTATTGTGAATGTAGCTTTGAGCTAAGAGATCAAAAATCGCAGCAAAACGAGCTAGAACTCGTGCTTGAGCTGGATGGGGATTTTTTTGGGTAGAAGATGAAGTGTGTGGGTGCTGGCATAGGTGGAGGGGAGCCACCAGGGGCCCACGAGACAGGGGGGCGCGCCCTCCTCTCTCGTGGACTGGTGCTTGCCCCTCCTGCAGTGTTTTTAGTGCCTAAAATCCTCAAATATTCCAGAAAAAATCATACTAAATTTGCAGGGCATTTGCAGCACTTTTATTTTCGGACTATTTTTAATGCACAGATAATTCAGAAAACAAATGGATAATACTATTTTTGCTTTATTTATTCTAAATAACAGAAAGTAAAAAGAGGGTACAGAAGGTTGTGCCTTCTAGTTTCATCCATCTCGTGATCATCAAAATGAACCCACTAACAAGGTTGATCAAGTCTTGTTAACAAACTCATTCTGAATAACACGGAACCGGAGAAATTTCGAATAACACTAAGTTAGCTTAACGGGGATATGAAAATCCCCAACAATAAGAATATCATACTTTTTCTTGACAGTAGGGAGAGGAAATTCAAAACCTCCAAAAATGATAGTTGGAACTTTTTCAATAGAATTGATGCTATGGACTTGAGATTGTTTCCTCGGAAAGCATACCGTATGCTCATTACCATTAAAATGAAAAGTGACATTGCCTTTGTTGCAATCAATAACAGCCCCTGCAGTATTAAGGAAAGGTCTACCAAGGATAATGGAAACAATATCATCCTCGGGAATATCAAGAATAACAAAGTCCGTTAAGATAATGACATTTGCAACTACAACAGGCAAATCCTCACAAATACCGACAGGTATAGCAGTTGATTTATCAGCCATTTGCAAAGATATTTCAGTAGGTGGCAACTTATTCAATTCAAGTCTACGATATAAAGAGAGAGGCATAACACTAACACCGGCTCCAAGATCACATAAAGCAGTTCTAACATAGTTTCTTTTAATGGAACATGGTATAGTTGGTACACCCAGATCTCCAAGTTTCTTTGGTATTCCACCCTTAAAAGTGTAATTAGCAAGCATGGTGGAAATTTCAGCTTCTGGTATCTTTCTTTTATTTTTGATGATATCCTTCATATACTTAGCATAAGGATTTACTTTCAGCATATCAGTTAAGAGCATACGTAAGAAAATAGGTCTAATCATTTCAGCAAAGCGCTCAAAATACTCATCATCCTTTGACTTGGATGGTTTAGGAGGAAAGGGCATGGGTTTCTGAACCCATGGTTCTCTTTCTTTACCGTGCTTCCTACCAACAAAGACTCTCTTATCATAATGTTGATTCTTTGATTGTGGGTTATCAAGATCAACAGCAGGTTCAATCTCTACATCATTGTCTTTGCTAGGTTGAGCATCAACATGAACATTGTCATTAACATTATCAGTAGGTTCATGTTCATCACCTGATTGTGTTTCAGCATCAGAAAGAGAAATATCATTGGGATTCTCAGGTGTGTCTACAGTAGATTCACTAGAAGCATGCAAAGTTCTATAGTTTTTCTTTTTCTTCTTTTTAGAAGAACTAGGTGCCTCCAAATTATTTCTCTGAGAATCTTGCTTGATTCTCTTAGGGTGGCCTTCAGGATACAAAGGTTCCTGAGCCATTCTACTAGTTTTAGTAGCCACTCTAACAGCAAATTCATTTTTATTACTTAATTCATCAAGCAAATCATTTTGAGCTTTGAGTACGTGCTCAGCTTGAGTAGCAACCATAGAAACATATTTGCTAACGCGGTGAAGTTCATCTTTAACTCTAGCCAGATTATCACCTACACGTCCAATCTCGAAAGCATTATTCTTTAACTCTCTACCAACAAAAGTATTAAAACTTTATTGTCCAGCCATAAAGTCGTCCAATTCATCTAAACATGGGCTATGAAATTTAGTAGAGGGTATTTCAACTTTATCATATCTATAGAGAGAATTTACCTTTACTACCTGTGTCGGTTTATCAAGACAATGTGTTTCTTCAGGCAGTATATTAAGACCATATATTTCTTCAATAGGTGGTAAATTCTTAACATCTTCGGCTTTAATACCTTTTTCTTTCATTGATTTCTTTGCCTCTTGCATATCTTCAGGACTGAGAAATAAAACACCTCTCTTCTTCGGAGTGGGTTTAGGAATAGGCTCAAGAGTTGGCTCAATTGGTTCAGGAGTTACTTCAGGAATTGGCTCGGGAAGAGTCCAATTATTTTCATTAGTCAACATATTATTCAATAATATTTCAGCTTCGTCGACTGTTCTTTCCCTAAAACACAACCAACACAACTATCCAAGTAGTCCTTGGAAGCATCGGTTAGTCCATTATAAAAGATATCAAGTATTTCATTTTTCTTAAGAGGATGATCGGGCAAAGCATTAAGTAACCGGAGAAGCCTCCCCCAAGCTTGTGGGAGACTCTCTTCTTTGATTTGCACAAGATTATATATTTCCCGTAAGGCAGCTTGTTTCTTATGAGCAGGGAAATATTTAGTAGAGAAGTAATAAATCATATCCTGGGGACTACGCACACAACCAGGAGCAAGATAATTATATCAAGTCTTAGCATCACCCTTTAATGAGAACGGAAATATCTTAAGGATATATAAATAGCGAGACTTCTCATCATGAGTGAATAGGGTGGCTATATCATTCAACTTGGTAAGATGTGCCACAACAGTGTCAGATTCAAGGCCATAAAAAGGATCGGATTCAACTAAAGTAATAATATCAGGATCAACAGAGAATTCATAATCCTTATCAGTAACACTGATAGGTGAAGTAGCAAAAACAGGATCGGGTTTCATTCTAGCATTAAGAGACTACTGCTTCCATTTAGCTAATAATTTCTTAAGATCATTTCTATCATTGCAAGCAAGAATTTCCATCGCAGCTTTTTCATTCATAACATAACCCTTAGGAACAACAGGTAATACATAATCATTGGGGGAACCTTCATCATCACTATCATCAATAATAGGTTCTTCAATATTTTCATTCCCCCTAACTCTAGCAAGTTGTTCATCTAGAAATTCACCTAATGGCAAAGTAGTATCACGCACAGAAGTAGTTTCATCATGCACAGCAGAAGTGGCATCATCAATAACATGCGACATATCAGAATTCATACCAGTAGCAGGTTTAGGTGTCGCAAGCCTACTAATAACGGAAGGAGAATCTAGTGCAGAGCTAGATGGCAGTTCCTTACCTCCCCTCGTAGTTGAGGGCAAAATAGTAGTTCGATCATCTTTCAAGTTCTTCATAGTGATCAACAGATATAAATCCCAAGTGACTCAGAGAATAGAGCTATGCTCCCCGGCAACGGTGCCGGAAATTAGTCTTGATAACCCACAAGTATAGGGGATCGCAACAGCTTTTGAGGGTAGAGTACTCAACCCAAAATTATTGATTCGACACAAGGGGAGCCAAAGAATATTCTTGAGTATTAGCAGTTGAGTTGTCAATTCAACCACACCTGGATAACTTAGTATCTGCAGCAAAGTATTTAGTAGCAAAAGTGGTATGATAATAATGGTAACGGTAGCAAAAGTAAAGATAAATGTTTTTGGGTTTTTGTAGTAGTTGTAACAGTAGCAACGTAAAAGTAAATAAGCGAAGAACAATATATGAAAACCTCTTAGGCAATGGATCAGTGATGGATAATTATGCCGGATGCGATTCCTCATGCAATAGTTATAACATAGGGTGACATAGAACTAGCTCCAATTCATCAATGTAATGTAGGCATGTATTCCGTAAATAGTCATACGTGCTTATGGAAAAGAACTTGTATGACATCTTTTGTCCTACCCTCCCGTGGAAGCGGGGTCTTAGCAGAAACTAAGGGATATTAAGGCCTCCTTTTAATAGAGAACCGGAACAAAGCATTAGCACATAGTTAATACATGAACTCCTCAAACTACGGTCATCACCGAGAAGTATCCCGATTATTTTCACTTCGGGGTTGTCGGATCATAACACATAATAGGTGACTATAGACTTGCAAGATAGGATCAAGAAAACACATATATTCATGAAAACAAAATAGGTTCAGATCAGAAATCATGGCGCTCGGGCCCTAGTGACAAGCATTAAGCATAGCAAAGTCATAGCAACATCAATCTCAGAACATAGTGGATACTATGGATCAAACCCTAACAAAACTAACTTGATTACATGGTAAATCTCACCCAACCCATCACCGTCCAGCAAGCCTACGATAGAATTACTCACGCACGACGGTGAGCATCATGAAATTGGTGATGGAGGATGGTTGATGATGACGACGGCGACGAATCCCCCTCTCCGGAGCCCGAAATGGACTCTAGATCAGCCCTCCCAAGAGAGATTAGGGCTTGGCGGCGGCTCCATGTCGTAAAACGCGATGAAACTTTCTCCTAGATTTTTTTCTCCTCGAGACAGAATATATGGAGTTGGACTTGAGGTCGGAGGAGGTCGAGGGGGCCCATGAGATAGGGGGCCGCGCCCTAGGGGGTGGGGCGCGCCCCCCTGTCTCGTGGATAGGCTGTTGGCCCCCTGGCATTAATTCTTTCGCCAAAAATTCTTATTAATTCCAAAAAGTGCCTCCGTGGACTTCCAGGACATTCCGAGAACTTTTCTTTTCTACACATAAAACAACATCATGGCAGTTCTGCTGAAAACAGCGTCAGTCTGGGTTAGTTTCATTCAAATCATGCAAGTTAGAGTCCAAAACAAGGGCAAAAGAGTTTGGAAAAGTAGATACGTTGGAGACGTATCAGCATGCAACATGAGCTCACCTGTGCGAATGTCGAGGGGTCCCTGGCGGCCTCTCATGAGGCCTGGATCCATGCTCAGGAGGGGGCACGGGCCGCGGAGCAGTGCCACTAGGCAGCCGGAGAGCGCGAGAAGGAGCTTCGAGCCTTGAATGCTGATCTCGAACGGTAGGTCCAGACACTCAAAGCCGCCCTTGGGTGTGGCCGGGTGGGGCCCCTACTGACGCGACCGAGGCTGGCGATGGCGCAAAGCTTGGAGCGTGACCGACTGGAGGTGATGGAGCGTCTAGTGGCTTTGGACGAGGAGGCCATTGCTTCCTGGGAGGCGAAGATCTAGCTGGAGGTTGACCAGAAGGTGGCAGAAATTCGCGAGTCCCTTTTCGTTGGGGCTTGACGAGGCCCACTTCAAGCAACAGCAGGCCGAGCTGCAAGGCAAAGCCAATGCTCTCCAAGCCCAGCTTGCCGAGGCAGAGCGACACGGGAAGGTCGTCGAGGAAGCCCGAGTTGTTGCCAAGGCAGATATGTCTTCTCTTCGGCATCAGGTCGCGGGTGTCTCATCCCTCATGGAGAGGGTGTCAGCCGATGCGAACCACTATCGGACGCTGCAGCGGGAGCGCTCCAAGATGCTTGAAAACATGAGGGCGAGGGCCAACCGCGCCTTGAACACCATCTGCAAAGGGAACATCGCCCGCCCGCACGAGTCCGACAACGCTGGCTACCTTCACTTCTTTACCCAAGTCATGACCTGCCTCGAAAGCAAGGCCACGAGGGCTCGCCAGCTCGTTGAGGAGAAGAGCCGGGATCTCCTTGGGCGTGCGTTCTCGCGCATCTTCAGTTGCCTTCTCAACCAAGACCCAGCTTTTGACTTCAACGCCACGATAGCCCCCCTGTCCGGAGCCATGCAGGGCAAGCTTGCGAGCTGGTTGGATGATCACATGGATGACCTGGTTAAGAAGTTTGCTCTTGCTGATGACGTGGCCGCGCCCGCGGCCAAGGAGGGCGGAGCTGATGATGATGGCAACAACGACGACACGGGCGACAACGTGTCCCTCTAGGCCTGTACTTCTCTGTTCTTCCTATAATTTTTTTTGAATGTGCCCCCGTGGGGAGTGAAAGTATTTCCTGATGCTATATTTCTTGAGTTAATTTTAGAATGCATTGTCGCGAGCCAACGGGCTCTCGACTAGAGTAGCTCATGTGATTTACCTTTCATATTCACGGTCTTGGGTTGGTACTTCTGCCGCGGAGACGCCCTCCACCCCGGCAAGCCTGCTCTCGCGGGAGGGGCTTCCTGGCGTGGTTTCTAGCCCAGTCGCTGGCTTCGTGCAAGGAGCCAATGCCAAAGCTCTTAGAGAGGTGTGCGCGTAGGCGGGCACACAGCAGAGGCATCCTTTGCCCCGAGGGGGCCCTGGCCTGCCTAGGTGCACACGCCACGCCCAGCCCCCACTTGTGGGGCGCTCACGGGGAGGGGTAGCAAGCAGGCACTATGCTTTCCAAGCAAAAATCAAAGAGAAAAAAACACCGCAAGTCGAAAAAATCCCCCCTTTTCTTGCACTACTGGCCATTGGATATCATCAATATTCCACCAGATCTGCCACATGTACAATTTAGAACACTCCATGGTTGAACTTAAGCATAATGCACAAACCTCAAAACACAAACACTTCTCCTTTGTTCTAGAATCTTCTGTATCATAATTGATTTTTTTTCTAAATGAATTGCCATTGTTTGTTTTTTTTACTTTATGATTTACAATGCACAACCCCATGAACCTTAACATTTTTATAAAACTAATTGATTTTGAGTGAGATGAACTATAAGAACTAAAGGAACATCTACATCATGCATATATGACTCAAAGCTTTACATGCTATAGTGTGTATTTATTCATAATTTGGTTTCGAAATCTCATGTGTTCAATACATGTGTACCTTACTAGTTTTGAGTAGAGTAGCAAATTTCACGCGGCCCCGGGTATATCAAAATGCAGGGCCCATGCATCATTGCCTTTCGGTCGAACCTACGTCCACAATTTTTTGTACGTACTATATCTCCACTGGTCCCCGAACCCAAAATGCTTCCTCGTTCCCATAAAACCAAGCGGCCCACACATATTTAAGGCGTTGACTTGAACCCGTTTACTACGACGTGGCCCCGCACGCCGTAGTACTCGTACAAACCCTACCGCCGCACTCATCATCGGTTTTTTTCAAGAGGACGAGGGAGAAGCCGATTTGTACTGGAGGCGCTTTCAAAAAAGGATCTGTAGTGGAGATCCCTACCCTAGGGTGCCCTAGGTAGCTGCCGCACACATCATTGTTTTCTCTTTTCTTTATGCTCTTGCACCCTAGAGTGAAATGATCGTTGCTGATAACCCACAAGTATAGGGGATCGCAATAGTTTTCGAGGGTAGAGTATTCAACCCAAATTTATTGATTTGACACAAGGGGAGCCAAAGAATATTCTCAAGTATTAGCAGCTGAGTTCTCAATTAAACCACACCTGGAAACTTAGTATCTGCAGCAAAGTGTTTAGTAGGAAAGTAATATGATAGTAGTGGTAACGGTAACAAAAATAAAGACAGCAAAAGTAATGTTTTTGGTATTTTGTAGTGATTGTAACAGTAGCAACGGAAAAGTAAATAAGCGAGAACCAGTGTATGGAAAACTCGTAGGCACCGGATTAGTGAACGATAATTATGTCGGATGTGGTTCGTCATGTAACAGTCATAACATAGGGGGACATAGAACTAGCTCCAGTTCATCAATGTAATGTAGGCATGTATTCCGTATATAGTCATACATGCTTATGGAAAAGAACTTGCATGACATCTTTTGTCCTACCCTCCCATGGAAGCGGGGTCCTATTGGAAACTAAGGGATATTAAGGCCTCCTTTTAATAGAGAACAGAAACAAAGCATTAGCACATTATGAATACATGAACTCCTCAAACTATGGTCATTACTGGGAATGGTCCCGATTATTGTCACCTCGGGATTGCCGGATCATAACACATAGTAGGTGACTATAGACTTGCAAGATAGGATCAAGAACACACATATATTCATGAAAACATAATAGGTTCAGATCTGAAATCATGGCACTCGGGCCCTAGTGACAAGCATTAAGCATAGCAAAGTCATAGCAACATCAATCTCAGAACATAGTGGATACTAGGGATCAATCCCTAACAAAACTAACTCGATTACATGATAAATCTCATCCAACCCATCACCGTCCAGCAAGCCTATGATGCAATTACTCACGCACGGTGTTGAGCATCATGAAATTGGTGATGGAGGATGGTTGATGATGACGACGGCGACGAATCCCCCTCTCCGGAGCCCCGAACGGACTCCAGATCAGCCCTCCCGAGAGAGATTAGGGCTTGGCAGCGGCTCCGTAACGTAAAACGCGATGATTTCTTCTCTCTGACTTTTTTCTCCTCGAAAGCCAATATATGGAGTTAGAGTTGGCGTCGGAGGGCCACCAGGGGGCCCACGAGGTAGGGGGGCGCGCCCAGGAGGGGGGCGCCCCCCACCCTCGTGAGCAGGGTGTGGGCCCACTGGTCTTCAGCTTTGGCGAGGATTTTTTCTTGTTTTTTCTAAGGTGTTCCGTGGAGTTTCAGGTCATTCCGAGAAATTTTATTTTCTGCACATAAAACAACACCATGGCAATTTTGTTGAAAACAACATCAGTCCGGGTTAGGTCCATTCAAATCATACAAGTTAGAGTTCAAAACAAGGGCAAAAGTGTTTGGAAAAGTAGATACGACGGAGACGTATCAACTCCCCCGAGCTTAAACCCTTGCTTGTCCTCAAGCAATTCAGTTGACAAACTGGAAGAGAAAAAGAAAAACTTTTACAAACTCTGTTTGCTCTTGTTGTTGTAAACATGAAAAGCCAACATTCAAGTTTCAGCAAATATTATGAACTA
The DNA here is from genome assembly GCF_018294505.1 of Triticum aestivum. Taxonomy (NCBI): domain Eukaryota; kingdom Viridiplantae; phylum Streptophyta; class Magnoliopsida; order Poales; family Poaceae; genus Triticum; species Triticum aestivum. Next base: position 334,549,882 of record NC_057801.1, read on the forward strand.
ACCATACTCACAATAACATGTAGGTCTCACAATTACTCATATCAATAGCATAATCAGCTAGCGAGCCATAATAATAAAACTCGGATGACAACACTTTCTCAAAATAATCATAACATGATATAACAAAATGGTATCTCGCTAGCCCTTTCCGAGACCGCAAAACATAAATGCAGAACACCTTTAAAGATCAAGGACTGACTAAACATTGTAATTCATGGTAAAAGAGATCCAGTCAAGTCATACCCAATATAAACCAATTATAATGAATGCAAACGATAGTGTGCTCTCCAGCGGGTGCTTTTTAATGAGAAGGGTGATGACTCAACATAAAAGTAAATAGATAGGCCCTTCACAGAGGGAAGCAGGGATTTGTAGAGGTGCTAGAGCTCGGTTTTGAAATAGAGATAAATTATATTTTGAGCGGCATACTTTCATTGTCAACATAACAACTAAAAGACGACGATATCTTCCATGCTAAATAGATTATAGGCGGTTCCCAAACAGAATGGTAAAGTTTATGCTCCCCCTCCTCCACAAGCATCAATCCATGGCTTGCTCGAAACAACGAGTGCCTCCAATATTTAACGGGTCCCGGGGGGAGTTTTGTTTGCAATTATTTTGATTTAGTTTGCATGAAGCATGGGACTGGGGATCCCGGTTACCGGACATTTTCTCGTGAATGAGGAGCAGAGTCCACTCCTCTTGAGAATAACCCGCCTAACACGGAAGATAGGGGCAGCTCTAGTTGACATATGAGCTATTCGAGCATGCAAAACAGAATGTTTATTTGAAGGTTTAAAGTTTGGCACATACAAATTTACTTGGAACGGCAGGTAAATACCACATCTAGGTAGGTATAGTGGACTCATATGGAACAACTTTGGGGTTTAAGGAGTTTGGATGCACAAGCAGTATTCCCGCTTAGTATAGGTGAAGGCTAGCAAAAGACTGGGAAGCGACCAACTGAGAGAGTGACAACAGTCGTAAACATGCATTAAAATTAATTTACACCGAATACAAGCATGAGTAGGATATAATCCACCATGAACATAAATATCATGAGGGCTATGTTGATTTGATTCAACTACATGTGTGAACATGTGCCAAGTCGAGTCACTCAATTCATTTAAAGGAGGATACCATCCCATCATACCACATCATAATCATTCTAATAGCATGTTGTCACGCAAGGTAAACCATTATAACTCATAGCTAATCAAGCATGGCACAAGCAAATATAATCTCTAAATGTCATTATAAATATGTTTACTTCATAATCGCTAACTCAGGAACGATGAATCATCATATTTACAAAAACAAGAGAGGTCGAGTTCATACCAGCTTTTCTCATCCCAATAAGTCCATCATATATCATCATTATTGCCTTTCACTTGCACGACCGAACTGTGTGTATAATAATAAGAGTGCACGTGCATTGGACTAAGCTGGAATCTGCAAGCATTCAACTCAAGAGAGAAGACAAGTAATATGGGCTCTAAGTTAAATAAACAATCATGCGTATAAGAGCCACTAAGCATTTTCAATATAGTCTTCTCGACCCCCAAAGAAAGGAAAAGAAATAAAAACTATTTACACGGGAAAGCTCCCAACAAGCAAAAGAAGAACGGGAAATATTTTTGGGTTTTTTTTTAATTACTACAGCAAAGAAATAAACTACTACTAATTTTTTTTGGTTTTTTCTTAAGGTTTATTAAACACACAAGAAGAAAGCAGGAAAAAAAGAAAATAAACTAGCATGGATATTACAGTGAAAGAGTATGAGCACCGACATCTAGCAATGAGTGTGTGTGAACATGAATGTAATGTCGGTGGGAAATACGTACTCCCCCAAGCTTAGGCTTTTGGCCTAGGTTGGTCTATTGCTAGGGATAGCCTGGCAGATACCCGTACGTGAAGCTGGGGTCATACTGTGACGAAGAAGGCTCCGGCTGCCACTTGCTGGCAACCTCCTCTGGATCCCAAGAATAAACAGATAGTCTTGGAGGCTCATCTTGTGGCTCCGGTTCCGGGGCTGGTGCAGGATTCCGATAGGCTTGAACAGCCGACCACGGAACGATGTGAGGACCTACAGATAAGTTAAACAAAGAAGGGGCAGGCAAAGTAATAGTCTCAGGGTGATGTTTATCAAAGTATAATTTGTATTTGAGCTCCCCTTCACGACTCTTAACAAGAAAGTCATGCGCTATCATACTCTTATAATCTAAATAAACACGGGGCAGCACTGTTTCTTCTTTCCCCTCATGCCTAATAGGTATTTCAAAATGTTCAGCTAGGCGTGAAGCATAAATGCCTCCAAAGATGGGGCCCTTAGTACGGTTCAGACTTAACCGTCTAGCAACAATTCCACCCATACTAACAGAGTTATTGCAGTATAAACCATGGAACAAAATAATAATATCAGGAATACTAAGGTTCCCAAAGTTCCCGCGTCCAAGCAAGTAACGACTAGCAAATAAGGCAAAGTAGCGTAAAACAGGAAAATGTATGCTAGTGATCCTTGCATCAGAAACCTTCCTGGTTTCTCCCACAGTGATAGTGTTAATAAAAGCTTCTACTTCGTTATGTTGGGGTTCATCTAACGTGCCCTCAAAGGGTATTCTGCAAACCTCGCAGAATTCAGCTAATGTCATCTCTTTAACAACGTCATATAAATGAAACTCTACTCTTGGAGGTGATTTCTTAGGGAAAAAGTAGAAGTTTTGCACAAAAGTATTTGTGAGTAAGAGATACTAATGACGTTGGTCGTGGAGGAAGTTGGTGAGGCCGGCGTTCTCAATCAATAAATAGAAATCCTCATAAATCCCGGCTCTCCTCGAGAATTCATCGGAAGGCCATTCACACGGCCGGACCTCCGCGGTGCGAGGCAAATTAAATTTGGGCTTCTTCTCTTCTTCCTTTTGTTTTTCCTTAGAGCTTCGGCTCGACGAGCCCCTCAAAAGTCACTTCATTATTTCTGAAACAATCTGAAATTTTTAGTAACTTCAAATAAAAGTGAACCAACCTCAATAAAATTGATAGCAACCACTCCCACAAGTGCCTAGAGCCTACATCAAGCATTAGAACTACTTGGAACCATATAAATTTGACATCCAAGCTCAAGAACATGGTCACCTATGCAGCACAAATTTGCAATGAATAAAGCACTAGAACAAAAACTAATTGGACCAATGGAGGAGTCGCATACCAAGGAACAATCTCCCCAAGCAGTTTTGCGAGAGGTGCTTTGAGCAAGGAGATCAAAAATCACAGCAACGGGGGCTGGACTCGTGCTTGAGTTGGTTTTTTGTTTTTGTGTGAAGCAGAGGAAGAAGATGGGTGCAGGGATAAGTGGAGGAGGGCCACCATGGGCCCACGAGGCAGGGGGCGCGCCTAGGAGGGTAGGGCGCGCCCTCCACCCTCGTGCCCAGGTGGCAGCTCCCCCCGCGGTAATTTTTGCACGGTAAATCCTCAAATATTCCCGAAAAAATCATATTAAATTGGCATGGCATTCTGAGGACTTTTATTTCCGGGATAATTTTATATTGCACGGATAAGTCAGGGAACAAACAGAAAAATTACTATTTTACTTTATTTCTACTAAATAACACAAAATATAAAGAGGGTACAGAAGGTTGTGCTTCTAGTTTCATCCATCTTGTGATCATCAAAATGAACCCACTAACAAGGTTGATCAGGTCTTGTTAACAAACTCATTCCGAATAATCACCGAACCGGAGAAATTTCGAATAACACTAAGTTACCTCAACGGGGATATGAAAATCCCCAACAATAAGAATATCATACTTTTTCTTGACAGTAGGGAGAGGAAATTCAAAACCTCTAAATATAATCAATGGACTTTTTCCAATAGAGTTGATACTATAAACTTGAGGTTGTTTCCTCGGAAAATGTACCGTGTGCTCATTGCCATTAACATGAAAAGTGACATTGCCTTTGTTGCAATCAATAACAGTCCCTGCAGTATTAAGGAAAGGTCTTCCAAGAATAATAGACATACTATCATCCTCGGGGATATCAAGAATAACAAAGTCCGTTAAAATAGTAACGTTTGCAACTACAACAGGCACATCCTCACAAATTCTGACATGTATAGTAGTTGATTTATCATCCATTTGCAGAGATATTTCAGTAGGTGTCAACTTATTCAAGTCAAGTCTATGATATAAAGAGAGAGGCATAACACTAACACCGGCTCCAAGATCACATAAAGCAGTTTTAACATAATTTCTCTTAATGGAGCATGGTATAGTAGGTACTTATGGATCTCCAAGTTTCTTTGATATTCCACCCTTAAAAGTATAATTAGCAAGCATGGTGGAAATTTCAGCTTCAGGTATCTTTCTTTTATTAGTAATGATATCCTTCATATACTTAGCATAAGGATTCGTTTTGAGCACATCAGTTAATTGCATACGCAAAAAGATGGGTCTAATCATTTCAGCAAAGCGCTCAAAATCCTCATCATCCTTTTTCTTGGATGGTTTCGGAGGAAAAGGCATGGGTTTCTAAACCCATGGTTCCCTTTCTTTACCATGTTTCCTAGCAACAAAATCTCTTTTATCATAACGTTGATTCCTTGATTGTGGGTTATCAAGATCAACAGCAGGTTCAACTTCTACATTTTATCATTACTAGGTTGAGCATCAACATGAACATTATCATTAACATTATCACTAGGTTCATGTTCATCACCTGATTGTGTTTCAGCATTAGAAATAGAGATATCATTTGGATTCTCAGGTTGTTCAGCAATAGGTTCACTAGAAGTTTGCAAAGTCCTATCATTTTTCTTTTTCTTCCTTTTAGAAGAACTAGGTACATCAATATTATTTCTCTGAGAATCTGGCTCGATTCTCTTAGGGTGGCCTTCAGGATACAAAGGTTCCTGAGTCATTCTATCAGTTCTAGTAGCCACTCTAATATCATAATCATTTTTCTTACTATTCATTTCATCAAGCACTTCTTTCTGAGCTTTAAGTACTTGTTCTACTTGAGTGGTAACCATAGAAGCATGTTTGCTAACAAGTTTAAGTTCACCTCTAATATCATCCATATAATCACCCAAGCGTTTAATCATAAAGGTATTCTGTTTTAATTGTCTACCAAAATAAGCATTAAAGTCATCTTGCTTAAACATAAAGTCATCAAACTCATCCAAGAACTGACTAGCAATTTTAGTAGGAGGGACTTCAGCTTTATCATATCTATAGAGAGAATTTACCTTTACTACCTGTGTCGGGATATCAGGAGGTTCTTCAGTAAATAAGTAATTGAGATCATATACTTCTTCAACAGGCAGTAAATTAAGACCATGTATTTCTTCAATAGGAGGTAAATTCTTAACATCTTCAGCTTTAATACCTTTTTCTTTCATAGATTTCTTTGCCTCTTGCATATCTTCGGGACTAAGAAATAAAACACCTCTCTTCTTTGGAGATGGTTTAGGAATAGGCTCAGTAATTGGCTCTGGAACTAGCTCACGGGGTGGCTCAGGAGGTGCCCAATTATTTTCATTTGTCAACATATTATTCAATAGAATTTCAGCTTCATCCGGTGTTCTTTCCCTGAAAAGAGAACCAGCACAACTATCCAGGTAATCTCTGGAAGCATCAGTTAGTCCATTATAAAAGATATCAAGTATTTCAGGTTTCTTAAGAGGATGATCAGGCAAAGCATTAAGTAACTAGAGAAGCCTCCCCCAAGCTTGTGGGAGACTCTCTTCTTCAATTTGCACGAAGTTGTATATTTCCCTCAAAGCAGCTTGTTTCTTATGAGCAGGGAAATATTTAGCCGAGAAGTAATAAATCATATCCTGGGGACTTTGCACACAACCAGGATCAAGAGAATTAAACCATATCTTAGGATCACCCTTTAATGAGAACAGAAATATTTTGAGTAAATAAAGGTAGCGCGATCTTTCATTATTAGTAAACAGGGCAGCTATATCATTTAACTTAGTAAGATGTGCCACAATAGTTTCAGATTCATAGCCATAAAAAGGATGAGATTCAACCAAAGTAATTATATCTGGATCAACAGAGAAATCATAATAATCTGTATCAGGAACACAGATAGGTGAAGTAGCAAAAGCAGGGTCGGGTCTCATTCTATCTCTAAAAGATTATTTAGTCCATTTAACTAGCAACCTCTTAATTTCATATCTATCCTGGCAAGCAAAAATCGCTGCAGAAGATTCCGCATCAAAAAGATAACCCTCAGGAATAGCAGGCATATTTTCATCATCACTAACATCATCGTATTCAGGTTCGATAATTTCTCTTTCTCTAGACCTAGCAATTTGCTCATCAAGAAATTCACCAAGGGGCATAGTAGTATCAAGCATAGAAGTAGTTTCATCATAAGTATCATGCATAGCAGAAGTGGCATCATCAATAACATGCGACATATCAGAATTCATAGCAGTAGCAGGTTTAGGTGTCGCAAGCTTACTTATAACAGAAGGTGAATCTACTGCAAGGCTAGATGGCAGTTCCTTACCTCCCCTCGTAGTTGAGGGAAAAATAGTAGTTCGATCATCTTTCAAGTTCTTCATAGTGTCCAGCAGATATAAATCCCAAGTGACTGAAAGAATAGAGCTATGCTCCCCGGCAACGGCGCCAGAAAAATGTCTTGATAACCCACAAGTATAGGGTATCGCAACAATTTTCTAGGGTAGAGTATTCAACCCAAATTCATTGATTCGACACAAGGGGAGCCAAAGAATAATCTCAAGTATTAGCAGCTGAGTTGTCAATTCAACCACACCTAGAAACTTAGTATCTGCAGCAAAGTGTTTAGTAGCAAAGTAATATGATAGTAGTGGTAACGGTAACAAAAGTAAAGACAACAAAAGTAATGTTTTTGGTATTTTGTAGTGATTGTAACAGTAGCAACGGAAAAGTAAATAAGCGAGAACCAGTATATGGAAAACTCGTAGGCACCGGATTAGTGATGGATAATTATGCCGGATGCGGTTCGGCATGTAACAGTCATAACATAGGGCGACACAGAACTAGCTCCAGTTCATCAATGTAATGTAGGCATGTATTCCGTATATAGTCATACGTGCTTATGGAAGAGAACTTGCATGACATCTTTTGTCCTACCCTCCCGTGGCAGCGGGGTCCTATGGGAAACTAAGGGATATTAAGGCCTCCTTTTAATAGAGAACCGGAACAAATAATTAGCACATAGTGAATACATGAACTCCTCAAACTATGGTCATCACCGGGAGTGGTCCTGATTATTGTCACTTTGGGGTTGCCAGATCATAACACATAGTAGGTGACTATAGACTTGCAAGATAGGATCAAGAACACACATATATTCATGAAAACATAATAGGTTCAGATCTGAAATCATGGCACTCGGGCCCTAGTGACAAGCATTAAGCATAGCAAACTCATAGAAACATCAATCTCAGAACATAGTGGATACTATGGATCAATCCCTAACAAAACTAACTCGATTACATGATAAATCTCATCCTACCCATCACTGTCCAGCAAGCCTATGATGCAATTACTTACGCACGGCGGTGAGCATCATGAAATATGTGATGGAGGATGGTTGATGATGACGCGGCGATGAATCCCCCTCTCCGAACCCCCGAACAGACTCCAGATCAGCCCTCCCGAGAGAGATTAGGGCTTGGCGGCGGCTCCGTATCGTAAAACGCGATGATTTCTTCTCTCTGATTTTTTTCTCCCCGAAAGCCAATATATGGAGTTGGAGTTGGCATCGGAGGGCCACCAGGGGGCCCACGAGGTAGGGCCACCCTCATGAGCATAGTATGGGCCCCCTGGTCTTCATCTTTGGCGAGGATTTTTTATTGTTTTTTATAAGGTGTTCCGTGGAGTTTTAGGTCATTCCGAGAACTTTTATTTTCTGCACATAAAACAACACCACGGCAATTCTGCTGAAAACAACGTCAGTCTTGGTTAGTACCATTCAAATCATACAAGTTAGAGTTCAAAACAAGGGCAAAAGTGTTTGGAAAAGTAGATACGACGGAGACATATCAGTTGCTTCGTCCATCCAGCTTAATGCGGGAAAGGTGTGGCTTTGTGATTTGACCCCTCATCGCTCATTTTCTACTACTGCGGCGCTATGACCGGGGTGCCTCCAATTCCAACCGCTGCTCCGAACTGTAATTTGGTGCATCGCACGTGGAACAAGACGGTGGATGAGCCACATGTCTGCCAAAGGGGTCCTGTTAAGTGTGTCGCCATTTCGTGTGCGGACTGGCCGTGCTTGAGTTGCTACGCCAACACGACAGGAGCAGCCTACCACTTGGTTTTGCTCCTTGGTGAATCCCGACTATATTGATCTAAAAAGAGACGTGCTGAACTACCCAATCCGTCTAGGTTTTTTATTTGTAGGCGTCTCGGTTTATAGGGCCTGCACGTAGTTCTAGGTCATCCATTTGACTAACTAAATATGAGTTACTATGTCACAAAAAGTATATCATTGGATTCTTATTGGTTGATATGTGAAGAAACAAGAAAGGAGGTAGAAGTTAATTCACTGCACCTTAGTATTTTTGGATTATTTGGTTTTCATAAGATGACTTACTCACCTAGACGGAGGGAGTAGTTGTATTTAAAAGTCGAGGGCGGGGTTTTTCCTGCGCGGTAGGCGGGGTAGTTCCTCCTAGTCAGTTCGACAGAGACGCGAGAAGATGAGGGAGTAGGCTGCTGCAAACCTAGGGCTGTGTGATTTGACAGCGAGTTACTGCTGGACAGGTGGGCCCCTGTTATTTGACTTGCCATTATCATTTTAACTGCAGCGCTACGACCGGCGTGAGTCTCCCGATTCCTGACCACCTCCACACAGGTGCCTCTCCAATGCTCCACCATGTAGTAGAGGCTGGCTCTTGCATGAGAGCCCACTTCTCCACTTTTTCCTTGCCTCTCTTTCCTCCACATATGCAAAAATGCCATGTAAAGCGCACTATTGTACTTACTTGCTCGTACAGGTGCTTAAGCTTGCCACATAGGCATAAAGTCTGATGTGGCAAGTTAATCAAGAAGAGAGAGACTAGTTTGGTGACCCAAGGAAGAAACGGTGCTAAGCGTGTGTACCTAGGTGAAAAGACAATTTTGAGTCTATAGCTAATTAAATGAAGCAAACTTAGCAACACCATTTCATTGGAAGAGGTCACTCCTTGGAAAATGCAATAAATACTAGTACTCCCTGTGTCCCATAATATAAGAACGTTTTTGGCACTACACTAGTGTCAAAAACATTCTTAGATTATGGGACGGAGGGAGTACGAAGAAAGAGATAGAGAGAAGTAAAAAAATACACTTATAGCCAACCTTATAGCCAACCTTGTTGTAGTATGAGTGACTAAGTGATGACTATGTATGACATGCCAACATCAGATAGCCTGCACCATGTTAAATCTCCAAGGGCGCGACCGTGCGAGCGACGCGATGGTCCTGGTAGGCGCCACCATGATACGGGCTGCTGGCAGCCCTTGGATCTGAGATCAAACGGTCGCATGCTAAGTTGCTGAAAATTTGCAAAATAACCCTCCAGGATTGGATATTCACCCATAGGTCTAGAATCACGCCATGCAACCGTTCGATCTCAGATCCAAGGGCTCTCGGAAGCCTGTATCATGGGAGAATGGAAAGCCACTACCTTGCGATTCGCACGCTGGCAGTTCGCTCCTACTCATCCCCACACGTCCTTTAATACTACGGCGGTTCGCTCCTAGTCGTCCCGTTCATTCACATTACGGCAGTTCCACTAATCCTAACCCTCCTCCCAAATCCATGGCGTCCCAAATCTCCCCGATCGATGGTGAGTACAAGGTTAGAACCATCACCGGCGATGAGTTCGATGTCATCTACACCCGTACTTCCGCGATGGTGAAAGGATGCCTTTTTCACTTCAGACGCATGTTCGAAAACTCAGATGATGAGTGGGTCGCTGGGCTAGATGTTGAGTACACCACAGTCCTGGGACGAGAGAAGGATCTAAAGGACGAAGAGAGGAACAAGCCCGCCGTGATCCAAGTTTGCGTACATAACGCTTCCTTGGTCTACCACATATGCCATGCTGACGTTGAGTGCCAGGATTTGAAGAACTTCCTCGAGGACAAAACAGTGAAATTCGTTACTGTAGACTTTAAGAACGACAAAGAAGTCCTGGGTCGGATAGGCCTCGTTGTAGGCAACCCCTTCGACCTCTAGAAGAATCGGCTGGTGCCCTCTCGTCAGCTCTCAATGCTGACCCTGGCAAGAGCCATGGTTCATCCTTCGTACCATAAACTGGAGAAACCTCAATACATGTTTCATCGTCATGCATGGCAGCGAAATGTACTAGATATAGACCACATCCACTGCGCTGCAATGGATGGCTACCTTTGTTTCAATATCTACAAGGGTTGGAGGAAGAGCAACAACCAAGTTGGCGGTTCAAGCAAAGAAGTATCGGCCAAGAGGAAGTTGGACAAGGACGAAGTGGAGGACGTGGACGAGGACTCCGAGTAAGGTGGTAGTGGCGTTGCTCATGGTGGTTCTAAACTTCTAATGCAGTGTCTACCGGATTAGTTGCATAGTTTAATTTCAGGTGTGCTTAGTTTAATTTGAGGGGTGTGTTGTGCTGAGCCCCCAGCAGAACTATGTTATGTTTCTTCTCGTTACTTTAACTCTTCAGTATGTACATACTACTAGTATTTCTTTAATAGAATTTAGCACCCCAATTATGCACGTACTAGCTTTTTTAATAGTACTATATGCATAATTTGGCGACGAGCGCTCTCTATATGTACCACCTTTTTTTTAAATTTCAATTTTTGCTCCATGGCGCATTCCATCGATAGTACTACTGTACAAAAGTATACATTTTTTAAAAGGCTAGAGTACTGTTCATCACATATATATATATAGCCAGTTAAATTCTCAACCTAGAACGACGTGCATGCCATGTAGTAAACCGATACGAGGAAGTATAGTAAAAATGAGGTGATTTTACCGAGCAATCGGAGAGGGAGCATGGCCTGTCATGCGGTCCCATGTGTCATGATGTACCAAGGCGATGTGCGTGTCCCTCTTGAGGCAGAAGCAATACTAGTACGTGGTTTGAGATGATGTCGAACCGAAGTGTGAAATAATGGTTGCTTCGTCCGTATGGGAAGGTGCGGCATTGTGATTTGACGTCTCATTGCTCATTACTACTACTGGGCCGGTACGAGTGGGGTGCGTCCCCCCTGCTGTTCTACACTGTTATTTGGTGCTTGACACGTCGACCCGGTTGCTATATGTCCCACATGTCGGCGACATGAAGTACACAATTCATGAAAGGGAGCGACTTAGTGTTGGAAATATCTGCTTTTACGGAGTACGTACCCACTAGGGTTTATAGGGCTCATCTAAAAAACATTTGTTTTTTCGTTTGATAAGTCTCAATTCTACTATACTAGTAGTAGTACCATTACATGTTGGATTTCTAGGTGCGTTAGATCACTCGACGCAAGCATTGTCAAGAGGAAACTAACCAATGCATGTACAAGTTCATGGAAATTTAATGCTCATTCATGCATTCGTTCTAATTAATGCCTCGGTAAACATAACTTCTTGAGAAAAACAAGCGTACTGTGCAAACTACGAAATTAATTCGACCACTCACCGTCTACCTTGGTTGGAGAGATTTTGAAATTGAGCCATAAACTGGAAATGAGGGAGTAGTAACTTTTGTCTCGAGTACTATTTGTGGCCTTGTATAGATGCAAAATGTATTTTTTTATAGTGGCCTTGTATAAGTAAATGGAGGGAGTACTAACCAAAGTACGTAGTAGGGACGAGGAGTAAACAGAGGGAGTAGTAAAATTTTCTCCTCGTGCTGCGAGCCACCGCGTGCGTGGGCGAGGGAGTGGGCGTAAAGCCGTACAGTAGTAGTAAGCTTCACCTCATCCTGCGAGCCACCGCGCTCGTGGGCGGGGGAGACGGCGTACTAAGCAAGCTTCTCCTCATTCTGCAAGTTGACGGGACACATCAAAAGTACTCTAGTGTATAGAGCCTTGCCTCTAAGGTAGGCACCACATGGTTTGCCTCTTTTTTTAATTTAACATAATGCATCAAGTCGCAATTTGTTTGTTCACCCGTGGTAGACGATCCTCCCTCCACCAAGTGGACAACCAGTACACGTGCCAAATTACCATGTGGGCTCCCTTTTTCGTACAGAAATGAGCTCCACCGTGTACCCGCGAGGGTGTGGTTGGGAAAGAGACGGGAGGACGTGCGTCGTGCGTGCACCTCTTCTCTTCGTGCACGTCCCCCACCTACGTGGGTGTGTGTGAGAGAGATACAAACCTAGACATAATGCGCCGTCCATCCCCATGCCTCCGCCCAGTACGACCACCAGTCACCACCACGGCACCATGCCCCACTCCTCCTCACCTTATCTCTCATATTTCTCCCTCCATTTTTATATACAAGGGGCCACTATCAAAATTACAATTTGCAGATATACAAGGCCACTAATACTAATCGATGCAATATTAATGGTGTTTGCCTCATGGTACTAGCAAGGGAGGACATTAATTATCCCTTGCATGCATGCGGGAGTTTGTAAAAAAATGCATCTTTGATGTTCCGTGCAATGCACGGGCATCTTGCTAGTCCATGAAACCAACATATGGCAAAATTCCAAGGCGAACGAGGGATTTGAATCTGTTGGGAGGGGCTGTTTGGATCTTGCCCGGGGTAGCCAAAATATTGGCGACCCTTTTGTCCACCGGTGCCTTTGCCACCGATGAACGAGGAATTGCTCGGGTGCTCATGCTTTCATGCATTCTCGAGCGCGCACGTTGGAGACTAGCTCGCACGAGCTGTGTTTTTTGTCCCACAACGCCGCCCGCAGACCGACCGGCGACCCCAAATTTTGCCATCCAACAGTAGCCTCACACATTATGACAACAACTCAACCAACTAGAGAAATTCACGCAAACACGTAGACAAACTGATATTTCATATAAACAACGACGGGAATCATATAAAATACCAGATTTTCACACAAACATGACGGATTTCATTACATTCAAATGAACTATGCAGTGCTAGTTCTAGACAGCACAGGTATATAGTACCTGGCCTAAATGGTCGCCCGCCGATCGATTTGTGTTCCTCATGTCCGGCAGCACGATCAACGGACTGCCGGGAGCCCCGGAGGTATATGCTTCAGCGCAAAGGACGGCTCGCTTCCCCATTGCCCAACTGGTATCATTGGCTGGTGCCGAAGATGATGGTGGCCGGCACCGGTTCGAGTTCATCACCGGCCACTACTTCGCCTTGGCCGGCACCGGCTCGAGTTCATCCTAACATTCCCCTCTTCCGTGGATCCCATGCAGGGTCAACGAAGGTCCTCACAACAACAGGATCCGGCAAGACACCTGCTGTGTACGCCGGCGTCGCCTCCGCGGTGGCCTTCATGGGACCCAAGCGGCGGCGGCCTCCCGTGTTCTACTTCTCCTCGGTAACGGCGGCAGATGCGGAGGCGCTGGCCACCGACTCATCGCTCTCCGCGCACCCGGCTTCTGTCGCTGCTTGCATGGCGCGGCCGCCGGCATGGGAGTGTCGGCCATAGAAACGGGAGACGCGGTACGAGGCGGCAGCGTGGACGGCAGCAACGACGCCCGTGCGCCGCTCCTCGTCGAGCTGGCCTGGAGCGGTGATTTGCTGAACCACGCACCGGCTTGGGGCGGCAACTGGCTCCGTCGGGCGAGGGGAGGGAGGTGGATCAGTGAGCTGCATAGCTCGTATCCGGCGGGCTACCCAGCCGGCTTGGATGCGGAATAACTACTCTTCGTAAGCCATTGTAAGAGTGGACAAAATGGCGGAGGAGATAGGGGAGCGGCGGAGGTGTGCGATTCTTGGCCGACGTTTGGCCTCGTTTAAATAGGAGATTAAATAGATGGCGGACGGGAGGAGCTCGGCTGGTCTTGCGTTTAATGCCGGCCCTGTCATGAACGAATGTGTGTCCAGGGTGGGTTTCTCGGCTTCCGCATGGGCGGGTTTCATGGAGGCGTTTGAATGTGGCACAGAGGCGTGTTCAGCCGGGCGTGCCGCAAGTGGCGCCCTCGACTCTGACCTAGGACACCGCGCCATTCTTCCACTGATGTGTGGGCTCTTTGGGTGCATGGCCTGCATGTCAGTGACCCAACGCAGGCAGTGCACAGCAGAGGAACCTTTGGTGGGCCAGGGCGGTCAGAAGCGGGCATTTCATAAACCAATGATTGTTCATTGAGTGTGACATCATCTTTTTCATGTAGTTAAGCCTACTATGTTGATAGCCCGTTCGATATGTTGTGATTCATAAAGACCGCTACAAACATCAATGTTCTGCTTATCAAAGATAAGATTGATTAATACCCGTAACAATCCATGTCCTTAACAAAGGGTGCATGCACGTATTGGTTGAGCATGTGTCTTACGTCGTGTGTTGTGTGCATGCAGGCGTGCGAGTGTTGCGTGCGTGCAAGGGTGCGTTTCAGTGTTGCATGCATGGGTTGTACGTGCGTGTGTTCATGAGTGCATGTGTATGTGTCAGTGTTGCACGCCAGCATGTGTGCGTGTGTACGTGTCAGTGTTGCACGCCTACATGCGTGCGTGTCTTGCGTGCGTGCATGTGTACGTGCGGGGTGAGGCTACACGTCAGTCAACTGACTTCTTCATCTCTGGTCATTAGTTTTTCCAGCCGTTGGATATGAAATCAAGGGCCTCCAGTTTATCATCAAACTCCACCCCCCTGAGCCGCCAGCCATCACCGGCCGAACCGCCCGCCCCCGCCGCCCACGGCCGGCCCGCCCTCCCCGGAACCACTCCCCACCGCCGGTCCGCCGCTGCACCGGCCATCCCTCTAGCCCCCCCCGCGCGCCGAGCTTTTTCTCTGGGGATCCCCACCCCACCGCCCAATGAACGCCCCCCAACCACCGGTGGCTGCCAACCAGAGGTCTCACGACTTCGAATACCCATCGACCACTAGTTTATTGCCATTTCTGTCCTTCATATACACGCTGACGGGTGGACCCTATGGTAATGTGCACTGCTGAATGTGGACCGTTTGACTGGTCAATTGCTCGTGTTATCAACAAATTACGGAGCTGTATGGTGAGCCAGTGAACGTATGATCACCCTAAAATGTACTCCTATTTCATTAACACAGTACAGACTCAAACTACCATTTCTTTCTTTCATATACGGGCTGACAGGAGGGGCCACGGTTACGCGCCCCAATGGTGCAACACTAGTTGCGCCACTTGACTGGTCAATTGATTGTGTCATCAACAAAATACGGAGTTGTACGGGTGAGCCAGTGATCATATAATCATGACATGTATTTGTTTAACACAGTACAGGCGCAAGGGCTCATATATATGTGCAAGCACTCACCGCTATAAGCGCACACACACGGTACACACACGTAGATGCACTATGCCTCGAGA
Organism: Triticum aestivum; assembly: GCF_018294505.1. NCBI lineage: Eukaryota > Viridiplantae > Streptophyta > Magnoliopsida > Poales > Poaceae > Triticum > Triticum aestivum. The sequence goes on from NC_057801.1 coordinate 334,565,357, forward strand.
GAGTGGGCCAGCATATATGATCTTGAGATTTTACAAAGTCACCATAGGTGCCTCGTAGTCGAGTGGAACGTCTCCTCCCACTGAACGTACATCGCCGAAAAATACTGAAATTAACACAAGATAAATGCAAGCACTATTGGGGAACGTAGTAATTTCAAAAAAATTCCTACGCACACGCAAGATCATGGTGATGCATAGCAACGAGAGGGGAGAGTGTGTCCACGTACCCTCGTAGACCGAAAGCGGAAGCGTTATGACAATGCGGTTGATGTAGTCGTACGTCTTCACGATCCGACTGATCCAAGCACCGAACGTACGGCACCTCCGAGTTCAGCACACGTTCAGCTTGATGACGATCCCCGGACTCCGATCCAGCAGGGTGTCGGGGATGAGTTCGGTCAGCACGACGGCGTGGTGACGATGATGATGTTCTACCGACGCAGGGCTTCGCCTAAGCACCGCAACGATATGACTGAGGTGGAATATGGTGGAGGGGGGCACCGCACACGGCTAAGGAACAATCACGAAGATCAACTTGTGTGTCTAGAGGTGCCCCCTGTCCCCGTATATAAAGGAGCCAAGGGGGAGGGGGTGGCCGGCCAAGGAGGGCACGCCAAGGAGGAGTCCTACTCCCACCGGGAGTAGGATTCCCCCCCTTCCAAGTAGTAGGAGTAGGAGTCAAGGAAAGGGGGAAGAGAAGAGAAGGAAGGAGGGGGCGCAGCCACTCCCCCTAGTCCAATTCGGACTAGGCCTTGGGGGGCGCCCAGCCTCTCCTCTCTCTTTCCCCTAAAGCCCAGTAAGGCCCATATACTCCCCGGCGAATTCCCGTAACTCTCCGGTACTCCGAAAAATACCCGAATCACTCGGAACCTTTCCGAACTCGGAATATAGTCGTCCGATATATCGATCTTTACGTCTCGACCATTTCGAGACTCCTCGTCATGTCCCCGATCTCATCCGGGACTCCAAACTCCTTCGGTACATCAAAACTCATAAACTCATAATATAACTGTCATCGAAACCTTAAGCGTGCGGACCCTACGGGTTCAAGAACTATGTAGACATGACCGAGACACGTCTCCGGTCAATAACCAATAGCGGAACCTGGATGCTCATATTGGCTCCCACATATTCTACGAAGATCTTTATCGGTCAGACCGCACAACAACATACGTTGTTCCCTTTGTCATCGGTATGTTACTTGCCCGAGATTCGATCATCGGTATCCAATACCTAGTTCAATGTCGTTACCGGCAAGTCTCTTTACTCGTTACGTAATGCATCATTCCGTAACTAACTCATTAGCGACATTGCTTGCAAGGCTTATAGTGATGTGCATTACCGAGAGGGCCCAGAGATACCTCTCCGACAATCGGAGTGACAAATCCTAATCTCGAAATACGCCAACCCAACATGTACCTTCGGAGACACCTGTAGAGCTCCTTTATAATCACCCTGTTACGTTGTGACGTTTGATAGCACATAAAGTGTTCTTCCGGTAAAAGGGAGTTGCATAATCTCATAGTCATAGGAACATGTATAAGTCATGAAGAAAGCAATAACAACATACTAAACGATCAAGTGCTAAGCTAACGGAATGGGTCAAGTCAATCACATCATTCTTCTAATGATGTGATCCCGTTAATCAAATGACAACTCATGTCTATGGTTAGGAAACTTAACCATCTTTGATTAACGAGCTAGTCAAGTAGAGGCATACTAGTGACACTATGTTTGTCTATGTATTGACACATGTATTATGTTTCCAGTTAATACAATTCTAACATGAATAATAAACATTTATCATGAAATAAGGTAATAAATTATAACTTTATTATTGCCTCTAGGGCATATTTCCTTTAGTCTCCCACTTGCACTAGAGTGGGGCATGGTGCCGTGGTGGTGACTGGTGGTCGTACTGGGCGGAGGCATGGGGATGGACGGCGCATTATGTCTAGGTTTGTATCTCTCTCACACACACCCACGTAGGTGGGGGACGTGCACGAAGAGAAGAGGTACAATTACCTCATCAAGTTCTACTTTCCTCCCACTCACTTCTTTCGAGAGAAACTTCTTCTCTAGAAAGGATCCATCTTAGCAACGAATAACTTGCGTTCGGATCTGTGATAGAAGGTGTACCCAATAGTTACCTTTGGGTATTCTATGAAGACGCACTTCTCCGATTTGGGTTCGAGCTTATCAGGTTGAAACTTTTCCACATAAGCATTGCAGCCCCAAACTTTTAAGAAACGACAACATTGGTTTCTTGCCAAACCACAGTTCATAAGGCGTCGTCTCAACGGATTTTGATGGTGCCCTATTTAAAGTGAATGCAACTGCCTTTAATGCATAATCCCAAAACGATAGTGGTAAATCGGTAAGAGACATCATAGATTGCACTATATCCAATAAAGTACTGTTATGACGTTCGGACACACCATTCAGCTATGGTGTTCCAGGTGGCATGAGTTTGTGAAACTATTCCACATTGTTTTAATTGAAGACCAAACTCGTAACTCAAATATTTGTCTCCGCGATCAAATTGCAGAAACTTTATTTTCTTGTTACGATCACTCTCCACTTCACTCTGAAATTCTTTGAACTTTTCAAATGTTTCAGACTTGTGCTTCATTAAGTAGATATACTCATATCTGCTCAATTCATCTTGTGAAGGTCAGAAAATAACGATACCCGCCATGAGCATCAACACTCATTGGACCGTATACATCGGTATGTATTATTTCCATCAAGTCAGTAACTCGTTCCATTGTTCTGGAGAACGGAGTTTTAGTCATCTTGCCCAAAAGGCACGGTTCGCAAGCATCAAATGATTCATAACCAAGAGATTCCAAAAATCCATCTTTATGGAGTTTCGTCATGTGCTTTACACCGATATGACCCAAACGATAGTGCCACAAATAAGTTGCACTATCATTAGCAACTTTGCATCTTTTGGCATCAATATTATGAATATGTGTATTACTACGATCGAGATCCAACAAACTATTTTCATTGGGTGTATGACCATCGAAGGTTTTATTCATGTAAACAGAACAACAATTATTCTTTGACTTTAAACGAATAACTGTATCGCAATAAACATGATCAAATCATATTCATGCTCAACGCAAACGCCAAATAACATTTATTTAGGTTTAACACTAATCCCGAAAGTATAGGGAGTGTGCGAGGATGATCATATCAATCTTGGAACCACTTCCAACACTCATCGTCATTTCCCCTTCAACTAGTCTCTGTTTATTCTGTAACTCATGTTTCGAGTTACTAATATTTAGCAACCGAACAAGTTTCAAATACTCAGGGGCTACTATAAACACTAGTAAAGTACACAACAATAACATGTATATCAAATATACCCTTGTTTACTGTGCCATCCTTCTTATCCACCAAATATTCAGGGCATTTCCGCTTCTAGTGACCATTTCCTTTACAGTATAATCACTCAGTTTCAGGCTTTGGTCCAGCTTTGGGCTTCTTCGCGGGACTGACAAATTGCTTGTCATTCTACTTGAAGTTCCCTTTCTTTCCCTTTGCCCTTTTCTTGAAACTAGTGATCTTGTCAACCATCAACACTTGATGCTCTTTCTTGATTTCTACCTTCGTCGATTTCAACATCACGAAGAGCTCGGGAATCGTTTTCGTCATCCCTTGCATACTGTAGTTCATCAGAAAGTTCTACTAACTTGGTGATGGTGACTAGAGAACTCTATCAATCAATATCTATCTGGAAGATTAATTCCCACTTGATTCAAGCGATTGTAGTACCCAGAAAATCTGAACACATGCTCACTAGTTGAGCGATTCTCCTCCATCTTTTAGCTATAGAACTTGTTGGAGACTTCATATCTCTCAACTCGGGTATTTGCTGGAAATGTTAACTTCAATTCCTGGAACATCTCATATGGTCCATGACGTTCAAAACGTCTTCGAAGTCCCGATTCTAAGCCGTTATGCATGGTGCACTAAACTATCAAGTAGTCATCATATTGAGCTAGCCAAACATTCATAATGTCTGCATCTGCTCCTACAATAGGTCTGTCACCTAGTGGTGCATCAATGACATAATTCTTCTGTGCAACAATGAGGATAAACCTCAGATCACGGATCCAATCCGCATCATTGCTACCAACATCTTTCAACACAATTTTCTCTAGGAACATATCAAAATAAACATATGAAAGCAACAACGCAAGCTATTGATCTACAACATAATTTGCAAAATACTACCAAGACTGAGTTCATGATAAATTTAAGTTCAATTAATCATATTACTTAAGAACTCCCACTTAGACAGACATCTCTCTAGTCATCTAAGTGATCACGTGATCCAAATCAACTAAACCATGTCCGATCATCACATGAGATGGAGTAGTTTTCAATGGTGAACATCACTATGTTGATCATATCTACTATATGATTCATGCTCGACATTTCGGTCTCCGTGTTCCAAGGCCATATCTATATATGCTAGGCTCGTCAAGTTTAACCTGAGTATTCCGCGCGTGCAACTATTTTTCACCCGTTGTATTTGAACATAGAGCCTATCACACCCGATCATCACGTGGTGTCTCATCACGAAGAACTTTCGCAACGGTGCATACTCAGGGAGAACACTTCTTGATAATTTAGTGAGAGATCATCTTAAAATGCTACCGTCAATCAAAGCAAGATAAGATGCATAAAGGATAAACATCACATGCAATCAATATAAGTGATATGACATGGCCATCATCATCTTGTGCTTGTGATCTCCATCTCCGAAGCACCGTCGTGATCACCATCGTCACCGGCGCGACACCTTGATCTCCATCGTAGCATCGTTGTCGTTATGCCATCTATTTCTTCTATGACTATCGCTACCGCTTAGTGATAAAGTAAAGCAATTACAGGGCGTTTGCATTTCATACAATAAATCGACAACCATATGGCTCCTGCCAGTTGCCGATAACTTCGGTTACAAAACATGATCATCTCATACAATAAAATATAGCATCACGTATTGACCATATCACATAAACAACATGCCCTACAAAAACAAGTTATACGTCCTCTACTTTGTTGTTGCAAATTTTACGTGGCTGCTACGGGCTTAGCAAGAACCGTTCTTACCTACGCATCAAAACCACAACGATAGTTCATCAAGTTAGTGCTGTTTTAACCTTCGCAAGGACCGGGCATAGCCATACTCGGTTCAACTAAAGTTGGAGAAATAGACACCCGCTAGTCACATGTGTGCAAAGCACGACGGTAAAACCAGTCTCGCGTAAGCGTACGCGTAATGTCGGTCTGGGCCGCTTCATCCAACAATACAGCTGAACCAAATTATGACATGCTGGTAAGCAGTATGACTTGTATCGCCCACAACTCACTTGTGTTCTACTTGTGCATATACCATCAACGCATAAAACCTAGGCTCGGATGCCACTGTTGGGGAACGTAGTAATTTCAAAAAAATTCCTACGCACACGCAAGATCATGGTGATGCATAGCAACAAGAGGGGAGAGTGTGTCCACGTACCCTCGTAGACCGAAAGCGGAAGCGTTATGACAATGCGGTTGATGTAGTCGTACGTCTTCACGATCCGACCGATCCAAGCACCGAACGTACGGCACCTTCGAGTTCAGCACACGTTCAGCTCAATGACGATCCCCGGACTCCGATCCAGTAGGGTGTCGAGGATGAGTTCCGTCAGCACGACGGCGTGGTGACGATGATGATGTTCTACCGACGTAGGGCTTCGCCTAAGCACCGCAACGATATGACCGAGGTGGAATATGGTGGAGGGGGGCACCGCACACGGCAAAGGAACGATCACGAAGATCAACTTGTGTGTCTCGAGGTGCCCCCCTGCCCCCGTATATAAAGGAGCCAAGGGGGAGGGGGCGGCCGGCCAAGGAGGATGCGCCAAGGAGGAGTCCTAGTCCCACCGGGAGTAGGATTCCCCCCCTTCCAAGTAGTAGGAGTAGGAGTCAAGGAAAGGGGGAAGAGAAGAGAAGGAAGGAGGGGGCGCAGCCCCTCCCCCTAGTCCAATTCGGACTAGGCCTTGGGGGGGCGCCCGGCCTCTCCTCTCTCTTTCCCCTAAAGCCCAATAAGACCCATATACTCCCCGGCGAATTCCCGTAACTCTCCGGTACTCCGAAAAATACCCGAATCACTCGGAACCTTTCCGAACTCCGAATATAGTCGTCCAATATATCGATCTTTATGTCTCGAGCATTTTGAGACTCCTCGTCATGTCCCCGATCTCATCCGGGACTCCGAACTCCTTCGGTACATCAAAACTCATAATATAACTGTCATCGAAACCTTAAGCGTGCGGACCCTACGGGTTCGAGAACTATGTAGACATGACCGAGACACGTCTCCGGTCAATAACCAATAGCGGAACCTGGATGCTCATATTGGCTCATTCTACGAAGATCTTTATCGGTCAGACCGCACAACAACATACGTTGTTCCCTTTGTCATCGGTATGTTACTTGCCCGAGATTCGATCATCGGTATCCAATACCTAGTTCAATCTCGTTACCGGCAAGTCTCTTTACTCGTTACGTAATGCATCATTCCATAACTAACTCATTAGCTACATTGCTTGCAAGGCTTATAGTGATGTGCATTACCGAGAGGGCCCAGAGATACCTCTCCGACAATCGGAGTGACAAATCCTAATCTCGAAATACGCCAACCCAACATGTACCTTCGGAGACACCTGTAGAGCTCCTTTATAATCACCCTGTTACGTTGTGACGTTAGCACATAAAGTGTTCTTCCGGTAAACGGGAGTTGCATAATCTCATTGTCATAGGAACATGTATAAGTCATGAAGAAAGCAATAACAACATACTAAACGATCAAGTGCTAAGCTAACGGAATGGGTCAAGTCAATCACATCATTCTTCTAATGATGTGATCCCGTTAATCAAATGACAACTCATGTCTATGGTTAGGAAACTTAACCATCTTTGATTAACGAGCTAGTCAAGTAGAGGCATACTTGTGACACTATGTTTGTCTATGTATTGACACATGTATTATGTTTCCAGTTAATACAATTCTAGCATGAATAATAAACATTTATCATGAAATAAGGTAATAAATAATCTTTATTATTGCCTCTAGGGCATATTTCCTTCAAGCACCGGGACTTTAACCTTGGTGGGCTCGAGAAACCACTGTCCTCTAACCATCCAACCACATGTTGGTTAGCACGACAAAATGTATGTGGTGACCGTGATGAGCTTATTCTGAAGTCCAGTGACCATATCATTTTTTCGCTTCAAATACAATGACCGTAAGTGTCGTCAACAAAATATGGAGCATGCGTGAAATGCAAAGTCCGTCAGTGTCATCAACAAAATATGGAGACGTATCATGAGCTAGATACCGTTGTACTATTATATATGCTTATTTTCTTAGTGGCCGATTGTGTGTGTGGTGTGGTGGGCACATCATTTCTAGTTGTGGTGGGTCAACATGAAGACTCATGGGTCGGTTCCATCCTGCGCCACATATAGGTTGGACTAAGACGTGTTATACAAAGACCCATGTGGAGGACTCGGTGTACAACACGAAGCTACCAGAGTCGCGGAGGACTCTATCCCCACTAGTGATAAGCCGACTATATATGATTTGTAACCCTAGGCCCTTAGTATGTTATACAAGCTTGGGGGCTAGTTCGTCGATAGTATACATACATGCACAATGCCTGGTATTCATGTGTACTTTGTACACACCCCTATCACTAATATACAGTACCAGGAGTAGGCTCTTTCTTCAACTGCAAGGGTCCAATCCGAACTAGGGTAAAACTTTGCCTCGTATTACCATCCAGCCTAACAACCAGGGATATCCTACCGAATGATATGATGAAATCATATCTGCCAACTACTAAGAGAGAGGTGTGTCGGGGGGGGCAATGTGTGCGAGAGAGGCCTAAAGATAATGTGTGTGCGGGAGACACGTAGGCACATATATGTGCGTATAGAGGGCTAGTAGAGACCGTGCATGTGTATATATGCATGTGAGAGAAATAGTGTTTTCCAACTGAGATTAGTGAAAAGAGTGGTACATAGTAGTCAGAAAGAGAGAGAGAGAGAAACCGAGAGAGCATGTGCGTGAGACACCCCGACACCCTGGGAGAGATTGTGAGCATGTGTGAAAGAGAAATGCCGATGCATATAAAGTGTGTGCACTTATGCGTTAGATAGAGAGATATATAACGCGTTTGTGAGAACGGGGCGAGGCATAGTGCATCTACGTGTAAAAGGCGGTTCAACGCATTAAATTAAAATATAAATGGCATTATTATTTTTGGATGAGATCATGAATTTTGCAAAATTGCGTATGGACGAAAATCGGTCTATCAGACACCCATACTCTATTGAATTCTAGCATGTGCATGTGTTTATTTCATATTATCGATCCATAGAGTGGGAGCGGTTTGAAATACAGGCAATGGATGCTTTTGCAATTCATATATAAACATTAATTAGTGCACTCCATGTTGTTAGTGTGAAGCACTTTATACATTTGTCAGTTGCATGGATACATTCCAAATTGCTAGCTATGAAATAAAATACATGTCGAATTCAACATAAAGGGGGTTTCGAAGATTCGAATTCATAGGAAGTGCATTCATCTATTTGAACCCGAGATAATGGCATTTGTAAATCAGGTGTAAAAGGGGGCATCAATCTTTGTTGTGAGTTTGAACATGCTATATATATTCATGTGCATATCTAACTTTTTTTTGCAACCAAGGAGATTATATCTGGAACCATGCATGAACTGAGGTAAGTTGCATATTTTTTAATATATACTCATGTACAATGTATATTCAAATGTACCCCTCCATTCCAAAATAATCATAGCTTTAGGATTTTTCAAGAGTAAAGATTTGTGAAGTTTGACAAATCCTGAAAGTTCAATTCAAGAGAACCGAAAACGTTAATGCTTCTGCTCCCAAATATTGAACGAAGCGCCAAATAGGCCTCTGGTCACCCGAAACCGCGCGAGACTAATGTTTTGGTGTTAGGAAATTATTGTCCTGACTCTAACCTGTGTAGCCTATCGACCCGATGTCCAAAGGTCTAAACCGGGGTAGGTTTGTAACTTCACCAAGACGCCAGTCTCAACCGCCTCCGAGAAGCATTCATACGCCGTGGGCGCCTAAACACCCATGCGTTCGGCCGAAATATATCCCGCCCACATTTGGGACACCTGACATGACTGTCCTTCCCCCAACCCACAATATGTCCGTAATTTAAGATGGGGGCAAAGTTTGTAACTTTCCCCAAATTTCAAACAAGCGCGTCTCAAACCGAAACATTGTTCCCCCTTAGTTCCCCGCCTCCCTCCATTTCCCCATTCATACTCCGTGGGCGCGAAAACGCCCTCTCCACCAGCCGCGAAACCCCAGGCTCCTCCGTCCTCCACCCCATAGCGGCCAATCCACCGCCGCCCTCCTCCATCACGCCGGAGCTGGTACCCCGACGTTGTCGTTCAACGCAACCGCAACCACAACGCCCTCAAGGACTTAGCAGCTGAAGCCGAGGCAGAGCTGCCTCCACGACTCCGACGCTGACGTGCGCCATACCAGAACCACTACGACCATGCCGTCCTGCGCCTCACTGCTGCGGCTCCACTGTCGCAACCGTCCACCGCACCGGAGCTGTTCCCGCTACGCCGTCGTTCGCCGCCTCGGATCTGCTTCCCTGCCGCCGACAGATGGCCACCGCACCACACTCAACAACTTGGCCAGGGGTTCGTCCAAGGCTGCACCGTCCTCGACAACTTCTGGTTTCCATCGAACAACAAGAAGATCGTCAGAAAAACAGAAGGAGGACACAACACTGCCAGCTGAAAGAGGTACGCCTCTTCCCTTATTCGTGCAAATCTTACGTCTCTGCTCACACTGTATTCATCCCACGAAAAAACTAGTTGAGCGCTTCTTACTGCATCTTCTTCGTGATACTAAATGCACAAGGTTTCCTCCCTTTTATTATTTCACCTTTGCTAGAGGTCAGTAGCCCGCCTAGATTTCAATTTAGGGTCAGTCGAACCGCAATTAAAAGAAGAAGCACCTGCTTAGGCGTGCGGAGCACCTAGTCCGCCTGTTCCCCGAGAAGCAGCACATCAATGTCTATCATAGGGGTGTGGGGCGCAAGAGCTGCTTGCGCCCGACCTGGAGGTCGGCGGGGCTTGAATGGATGGCCGGGGGGGCGGTGCCAAGCAGGGCGATGCGGTGAGGTCGAGGGGAGGGTGCACGCTGGGGAGGAATACTGGGCCGGTGGTCGCTGGCGTTTCGAGGAAGATCGTCAACACTGACTGGCTGGAGGTAGATGAAGGCGATCTGCCCGTTCTTTATACATCGGACGGTGCAGAAAAAATGGACTGACCTATTTGCTTTCAGTCGACAGTTATTTTCATAGAATCATGTAGTAATTTAGTGTGCCATGCATGTTGTAGAGCTATCATATGTCTCCCATCATTTATTTCTCACCGACCTGCTATCTGCTACCTTTACACTGTACTAATTGTGCACACACTTCACTCATACTCACACTATTGTTTTTTTATGCATGGGTATTTCAGAATCTGATGCAGTGTTGATGAATGCAGAAAAGAAAAGACAGAAGTTGCTCCAGTGTAATTCGAAGATAAGCACTAAGCGTTTCAGTGCTCTAGTGGGTGCAGTGTCAGCAGTTGGAGACAGTAAACGTAGCTCTGCAGTTGATGATCTCAACTGCCACACACAACCATCCCAGGTGCTTGCTTTAACTTTGCGCTGTCAAATGTGGTTGCATGTTGCATATGGTGTCTAGCTTGTATTGCTTCCAATTTGGTTAAATTGCATCTGCTTACTTTACACATTATACCTTTGATAATGGCATGCTTTCATGTTTTTGATACATACTACACATGTCTATTAACCATGTTCGTACATCAAACTAATGCTCTTTTGTATCCCTCATCAATCACTTATGATGAGACAATCACCCGAGTGGGTTACTATGAGATGCCCTACTCGTTTAAAGAGTGTAGTGTCATCCTCCCCACATGATTCTCAAGAAACAGCAAGGCTAAATGAAGATAGTCAATGTAGCTCTGTAGTTGATCACCATAATTCCCCCACACCACCATCGCAGGTGCTTGCTCTTACTTGGCAGTGTGATATGTGGTTGCATGTTGCATATGGTGTCTACCTTGTAATGCTTCTAATTAGGGTAAATTGCATTTGCTTAGTTAACACATTATACCTACGAATATGACATGCCTTCCTATTTTTGGTACATACTACGTCTTTCTATTAACCATGTTCTTACATCAAACTACTTTTCTTGTGTATCTCTCACCAATGCTCCTAATTTGTTAAATTGCATCTCCTTAGCTTACGCATTATACATGTGAATATGACACGCCTTCCTGTTTTTTGGTACATACTACATCTGCCTATCACACCATGTTCTTACATCAAACTACTATTCTTGTGTATCCTGCGCCTATCGCTTATGATGAGACAGTCACGCGCGTGGGTTAATATGAGACACAATACTCTTATAAAGAATGCAATTTCATCCTCTCCACGTGATTCTCAAGAAACAGCAAGCCTAAATGAAGATATTGAACGTTGCTCTGTACCTGAAGACCGCACTTCCCCTACACTACCATCACAGGTGCTTGCTCCAACTTCACAGTGTGATATGTGGTTGCATGTTGCATACGGTGTCGAGCTTGTAATGTTTCTAATTAGGGTAAATTGCATCTTCTTAGTTTACACACTATACCTGTGAATATGACATGCCTTCTTATTTTTGATACACACTACGTCTATGTGTTAACCTTGTTCTTCCATGAAACTACCTCTCTTCTGTATCCTGCATCAATCACTTACGATGAGTCACCTTTATTCGTTGCATATTGCATATTATTTCTATCCTGTTGCCATGTATTGCTTCTAATTTGGTCAAATACATTTGTTAGGGCACCCTTTTAATTTGGCAGAGTGATATTGGTTTCATCTTTCATATGGTTTCTAGCTTGCATCGATTCTAACAAGTTCAAGCACCTTGTGCTTAGTTTACACTTTATACATCATACATGTCAATATGTCACGCCGTCCTGTTTTTCATACATATTCCATCCTCCTATCATGCGGCTGCCTTACATGAAAGTAGTGTTCGTCAGTATCATGCATCAATAAGTTCTGAAGAGCAAATTTTATTCCTTTTTCTTGTGGGTTTGACTTGACAAGGCAAAATCAAGAAAGAGGAAGAAAAAGTGTAAGGAAGGCGATGTTGGTGGTCCTATGCAGCAACGTAAATGGAGCATCTATACCAATTCTCCTTGTACTGATAGTGCATTACAAGGTCCAAGTCTCCGCTCCCCTACTCCACCATCCAAGGTGCTTGCTCGAACTTGGCAGTGTGATATCTGGTTGCATGTTGCATATGGTGTCTAGCTCGTATTGCTCCTAATTAATGTAAACTGCATATGCTTAGCTTACACATGATACATGTGAATATGACATGCTTTCCTGTTTTTGGTACATACTGTATCTGTCTATCACACCATGTTCTTACATGAAACTACTCTTCTTGTGTATCCTGCATCAGTCACTTATGATGGGACACCTTTAAGTTGGCAGTGTGATATTGGTTTGCGTCTTGAATATAATTTCTAGCATGTATTGCTTCTAGTTTGATGAACGCCACCTATGACGAGACAGTTTTAACTTGGCAGAGTGATATTGATTGCACCTTCCATATGGTGTCTCGCAGTGTTTCTAATTTGTTGAAGTACCTTCTGCTTAGTTACCACATCATAGGTGTGAATATGTCAAGCCGTCCATTTTTTCGTACATATTCCATCCTCGTATCATGACTTTGCCTTTCATCAGAGTAGTGTTCGTTAGTATCATGCATGAATGAGTTCTGAAGAGCGAATGATATTCCTTTTTCTTGTCGGTATGACCTCACAATGCAAAATCAATAAAGCTGAAGGAAATTGGCAAGGCATTGGGTGATGGTGGTCCTTCCGAGCAACTGAAACGGAGGTTCTCTACAGATTCTACTCCGCCATCCTCCCAACAAGATTCGCAAGACAATGCAAGGCTAGACAGTCAACGTAGCTGTGTAGAAGATGAGAACATCTCCCCTACTCCACCATCACAGGTGCTTGCTCTAACTTGGCACTATTATATGTGGTTGCATGTTGCGTATGATGTCTAGCTTGTATTGCTTCTAACTTTGTTGAATTGCATCTGCTTACTTTACACATAATGCGTGTGAATATGAAACGTGTTCCTGTTTCTACATCAGACTACTATTCTTGCATATCCCGCATCAGTCACTTATGATAAGGCACCTTTAAGTCGCCACTGTGATATTGGTTGTGTCTTGCATATGATTTCTAGCATGTACTGCTTCTAATTTGTTGAAACACCATACAGTTTGAACTTGGTAGAGTGATATTGGTTGCATCTTTCATATGGTGTCTACCTTGCAGTGCTTCTAATTTGTTGAAATGTCTTCTGCTTAGTTACCACATCATAGGTGTGAATATGTCACACCATCCTGTTTTTCATACATATTCCATCCTCGCATCATGTGTTTGCCTTTCGTCCGAGTAGTGTTCGTCAGTATCATGCATGAATGAGTTCTGAAGAGCGAATTTTATTCTTTTTTCTTATCGGTTTCACTTCACAATGCAAAATCATTACATCTGAAGGAAATTAGTTCGGCAGTGGATGATGGTGGTCCTTCGGAGCAACTCAAACAGGGGGTCTCTATAGATTCTACTCCGCCATCCTCCCAACAAGATTCGCAAGACAACACAAGGCTGGACAGTCAACGTAGCTGTGTAGATGATGAGCACATCTCCCCTACTCCACCATGACAGGTGCTTGCTCTAACTTGACACTATTATATGTGGTTGCATGTTGCGTATGATGTCTAGCTTGTATTGCTTCTAACTTGAATTGCATCTGCTTACTTTACACATAATGCCTGTGAATATGACACGTGTTCCTGTTTCTAGAACATACGTGTACATGATGAGCACATCTCCCCTACTCCACCATCACAGGTGCTTGCTCTTACTTGGAACTGTTATACGTGGTTGCGTTTTCCGTATGATGTCTAGTTTGTATTGCTTCTGATTATGTACAATTGCATCTGCGTAGCTTACAATTTATACCTGCAATGATCACTTACCCATAAGACACATTTAACTTGGGACCGTGATGTAGGTTGCATCTTGCATCGTCTTCTAGCTTGTACTGCTTCTAATTTCTTGAAATGGCACTTACGATGAGACGCTTTTTACCTGATAGAGTGATATTGGTTGCATGTTCATATGGTTCCTAGCTTTCATTTCTTCTATTTTTGTTGAAATGCCTTCCGCTTACTGTTTTTCCATACATATTCCATCCTCCTATCATACGTGTGAATATGAAATGCTGTCTTTTTTTGTATATATTCCATCCTCCTATCCTGCGCTTGCCTTACATCAAAGTAGTGTTCGTCTGTATCATGCATCAACCAGTTATGCAGAGCTAATTTTATTCATCTTCTTGTGGTTTTGACTTCATAAGGCAATATCAGAAAATAGGAAGGAAAAGAGTAAGTTAGGGGATGTTGGTGGTACTCCGCACCAACGCAAACAGAGACTCTCTAGATTTGCCACTGCTACTACTAATGAAGTTGAAGTCCCAAGTCTACATGATGAGTTCATCTCCCGTACTCCACCATCGTAGGTGCTTGCTCTAAGTTGACAGTGTGATAATTGGTTTCATGTTGCATATGTTGTCTAGCCTGTATTTCTTCTATTTTGATTAAATTGCACCTGCTGAGTTTATACGTTATACATGTGCATATGACATGGCTTTCTGTGTCTAGAATACACTTCATCTATCTATCATACCATGTTCTTACATCAAAGTACTGATGTTGTGTATCCCGCATCAGTAACTCATGATTGGACACTTTTAACATGGCAGTTTGATGGTGGTTGCATCTTGCATTGATTTCTACATTGTACTGCTTCTAATTTTTCGAATTGCCACTTATGACAAGACACTTTTAACTTGGCAGAGTAATATTGGTTGCATCTTTTATATGGTGACTAGCTTGCATTACTTCTATTTTCTTGAAAATCCTTCTGCTTAGTTTGCACATCGTAGCTGTGAATATGTCATGCCGTAATGTTTTTCTTACATATTCCATCCTCATACGGTTGTCTTACATCAAAGTATTGCTTGTCTGTATCATGCATCAATGAGTTCTGAAGAGTGATTTTATTCTTTTGTGTTGTGGGTACAGCTTGACATGGCAAATTCAAAAAGAGAAAGGAAAATAATATAGTAGGGAGTGCTGTTACTCGTCGGGTGAAACGGAAAAGGTTCTGCCGTCGAGATTCTGCTGGTACTTATAGTGCAGTAGATGGTCCAAGTCCACCGGCTAAATCTACAAACACAGTATCACATGCTCCACCAGCTGCAGCATCCGCTTCAACTGTACCAGCATCTCAACCAGTTACTCGTTCGTTTGCTCCGGAACTGGCCAGTTCCCAAGTTGCCTTCACACCTAACACAACTTCCGAAGCACTGCTGACACAACATGACTTGGCAAGATTAGATGAACCTCATGAGCATCAACACCAAGACGGTACCTAACCGAGTCAAGTTGCAGTTGCATGCTCCTTTATATGTACTCTCAGAGTTTGATGTACACTAACACTTTCCATATTCGTTGTTGAACTAGCACCACGGTGCAAGCGGAAACAGACATCAAGGATAATGCTTGACAGATTAACAAAATCTAAAGGAGGAAGAACGGAGATCCATTTTGAGTCAGGTTTAAAAAGGCCACATGATGCTACAGAGTCAGCCAAGTTAGTATCAGAGGTAGCCGTTGCCGTTAGGTGTCATGCATGTATCCTCCCAACGTGGATCCAGTATAGGAATGAGAAAGATAATACCCAGTTTAACACCTTCCTTGACCATTTATCCGTAAGTAATGTTATTCGTTACATTTAGTAATATTGTCTTGCTCTGTCCCATACTTTCTAGCTTCCTCCTAATAAGACTCATATTCTTTTTTCAACAGATGAGGTTCCAAGCATGCACTCATGTTTTTAAGTCTGCTCTGCGACAGTATCGGTACCACCTTAGAAAATCTCACTTTGAAGGCAAGGCTAACAATGATATCGCCCAAACATCTCTAGTGGAATATATTACAGATGAAGACTGGACAGCCCTCGTTAAACAGTGGTCTGATACAAAGTATCAGGTAGGCTATATGTATTTGATCAGACCACATATTGAACTTGTATTTATGTATGTGCCTTACAAGTGTATCTTTTTCTAGGCTAACCGTTTGAAGAACAAAACCAACCGTTCTAAAGTGAAATTCCAACAGACAACAGGATCTCGTAGCTATATTGCACACTGCGAGGCTCTTGTAAATAGCTGCAACTTCCTTCTTTTTTATGCCATATTATCGTATCTATATTGACTTGTTCCAAAAACAGTGGAAAGCCCGTGTGGACCAAAAAGAACATGAACCGAATGCAGTGCAAATCTTCAAGGATTGCCACACCAGCAAGATGAAGGGCATGAGCACACCAGTTCAAGCCGCTGTTGTAAGTCCTTACTCCTCTTGCCTTGAACTGATTGGTACTGTGATGTGTTCATTTAACTACTTGGTTTGCAGCCAATGTCAGTTACTCTATTCACTTTTATACACAGTTGTCTTAACGTATCATTTCACCTTACATGGTTTAAAAGAGATGAAGGATATTCTTTTGGTCTTGATCTGTAATCTAGTTGTTATGTTCACATGCGACACAATGATAAAATAGCCTATTTGTTTTATATATGTTTGCCCATGATATGAATGATGTCATGCTATGTTCATCCTACTTTAAACCATGTCTCTTTATCCTTAGATGTCAACGAATGTGAGGAAATAGACAATACAGTAGGCATGCTACATGGACATATGTTCCGAAAGTAATTTTATTATGTAGTTGGCACTACAATACATGCTAAGGTATTACAATAGTTCACCAAAGTAAGTTATGTATAAACGTTTAACCTACTTTGTTTGTTTTTATCTCATTAGTAACTTATCTGGTACACTAATCTACAAGTTCAAACTTTCAGGAAGCTATGGAACAAATGATTGAACAGCCACAACCACCTGAAGGTGACGAGGCTACTACAGGCACAATGTCACCTCTTGCTGCAGTGCATCAGTATCTCTCTACTAACAGTGCAAAAAGCACCTTCCTGTGTAATTCTGGGTTGGTTGTCAAGGTAACCTCGTCCAAATCGCCTACTGAACAAAATCTTCCTGCTAGACAGAGTGATATATCTGTGCTCCAGACACAAGTCCAATCCCTAATGGACGTTGTTTCAGAAACAAGAATAGTGGTTGAGAAATGTCGTCAAGATATGAATGGTTTTGAATCCAGACTATCAGACATTCGCTTCGTTGTTCAAGAGAAATGGCGGAAAAAGGTGGAGATCGTGCTTCTCCATCAGATTCTACAGCCTGAAACATTAGCACTCAGGTCAAATGATCTGTGCTTCTATACATCTGATGGTGCTTTTATCTGGAAGGACTGTAAACTTTATGCCAACAGGCCTTTTGTTGTATGGTTGGAATTTATTTTGTTGTGATACAACACTTATGATGCTGCCACAGGCTGCAGTAATTACGACGCTATTTTTGTATAGTGTAGGTTTATCTTAGTAATGTATTCGGCCGAAAGCTTTGTAGGAGCCCAACATGCCAACATTCGTTGGGCCCATTCCAATTGGGCTAAAAACGATTACCGGCCGAAATTGGCATGTAGTCCACTAAAAATATCTGGGCTTAAATCAGCATAGGCTTTCATATTTTTTTGGTAGGCCTGTGCCCATAGTGGGCCTTTAACAGGCCTAAACATAATTTGGGCCCTCAGTAAAAATAGGCCGTTTACAGGTGTAAATATCTCAAGCCCATAAAAAACATGGGCCTTTAATAGACCAAAAGTGAGATTGGGCCCTGATTGTGCCAAATAACCCACTGGACTTAGCAGGCTGAAATGGTGGCCCATTTACGATGCGGATATTTGACAGGCCAAAATTCGGACGGGCCATAAATGCGCGGACCTAATACACGGGCCTTTAACAGGCCGAAACTTCGGTCGGGCTAGATTATCGTCATTTTTATATGGGCCGTTAATGGGCCTGATATGACGTTGGGCCACATATGGCCCATGGTTTACGTCCGGCGTTAATAGGCCGAATGACAGACATGGCCGAATATGACTGAAATCCTTCACGGTCGTTTATGGGTCAAAAATTTTGATGGCCTGTAAATGGGCCCAAATGAAGCCTGACCTTTAACAGGCCAGAAATACACCGGGCCGTAATTCAGCCCAATTACTTAGCAGACTGTTAACGGGCCAGAAGTGACCATGGGCCGCACTGATGACAAGTTTAGACCAGGTCGTTGACAGACCAATTTGACAGAGAATGTTGGGCCTTTAGCTGGGCCGGCCCATTATGGTCTGCAGAATCTTGTGGGCCTTTAGCTGGGCCAGCCCATTGTGGTCCGCAAAATCTTGTGGGCCTTTATCTGGGCCGGCCCATTATGGTCTGCAAAATCGTGTGAGACTTTAGCTGGGCCGGCCCATTATGGTCCGCCAAATTTTGTGGGACTTTAGCTGGGCCTGCCCATTATGGTCCGCTAAATCTTATGGGCTTTCGGTTGGGCCGGCCCATTTAAACTTCATGGGCCACTTTTGGGCCGGTCCATGTGTCAACATATCATAGGCCCATCTCGACCGTTGGATGAGTGATACCTGTGCCAACATGGAGCTGACACGTGGATCCGTCAGCCAATGAAAATTTTACACGTGGAAAATCGGCATTGGTCGTGGCTGTTAACGGGTTATCGGATCCAAAATCCGACCCGATAGCTTAACGGCATTCCGTTACGGTGGATGCCACGTGTCAGTCACCCTTGACGAAAGCACTTCTGTGACGCGCGATTTATCGTCATGGAAGTGGACATTTCCGTGATGATAATTTTGGTAATGTCATGGAACACTTCTACGACAGCACATGTATGACTATCTTGATTCTGTCATAAAATCGTCATGGGTGTACATGCATGACAGAAAACGCGACCTACTGTGACAAACACGTATCATCACGCAAGTGTATTTTTTTGTAGTGCTTGTACAAACCCTAGGCCCCTCCATGTGTATATAAACTGGAGGGGTTAGCCCGTAAAAGCTATCCTCATTACCATCATCGGAATATTCATAGGCTAGACATCTAGGGTTTAGCCATTACGATCTCAAGGTAGATCAACTCTTGTAATCTCCATACTCTTTGAATATTGTCAGCGTTCTGGATATGGGGGTACCCAGAGTTGCCTGCCTGCGGCCCACCACATGGCGCCATCAACGGCCTGGTACATCCCAACTTCAGCATCAACGACTCAAGACCCTCGCGAGGGGCCAAGCCTCATGAGGCGGACGACACAAGACCCCCAAGGGAATCGCCTCCTCAGGCTGGCTCCCGAGGGGCAGAGAGTTCTATGCAAGGTGCACCTCACGAGGCTCAGCTGACGTAAGCCATGACAACCAAGGCCAGGCGGGCGCCAGCGGGCTCAGAGCGCCAGTTTCCTCTTCGGTGCAAGGGAGGCAAGCCACAGGCGCGGAGTCCCGAGGAATTAGCCAAAGGTTACCATTCTGGTGCAACAAGACCAATACCGCGAGGACGGCAGGCCGGAGGTCATCACTGAGCCCACCGAAGCGTCACGACCAGAGGCTTTTCATAGGCGAAGACCACTTTAGTTAGGATAGGATGTACTACTTGTCCCCTTTCAAATCTGGCCATTGTGGGATCCCTTCCCGCCAACGTTTGACAAGAGGACCAAGGCCACTATAAATAGGACTTAGCCACCACCATAGAGAGGCATCTAGGGGACATCGGGGGGAAGAGATCCTTTCGATGGAAACGACACCTATGGGATCACAGGAATCCCTACTACGGTTGCGGGGCATGGGGTCGTGAGAAGAGTAGGATCAACAATCAACACAAGCACACGGGTCGTTTACCCATGTTCAGGCCACGAGGATGTGTAATACCATAGTCCTGCTTTTGTATCTATTTGAGTGTTCTTGGAGTTCTTGAGCTAGCTACGATGAGTGTAACTTGGCAAGGATTTGAATCCCTCTCCTAGATGCCTTGGGCCTCCTTTTATAGTCAAGGGGGTCGCCACAGTGGCACAAAGGAGGTGTCATCGGTGTATAGTGGCTAAGCTTATCGCTTAGCCATTAAGGGACAAGACGCATTAAATGCGCCTCTGAGGTGTCCCTCTCACGTTATCGGGGACGAAACCATCCCCTATCCCATCCGCCGCTGTCCCACCTTGCTCTGACACACGTCCAGGCCAGCGGTGCGCATGGTGCCATGTAGGCTGGCAAGCTGCTGAGGTGGCGCGATGGTTGGGCTGTAATGAAGATTTGCATGCCACCATGTAGGCGCGCACTGAGTTGGCCTAGAAGCCTCATGTCGACATGCAGATGCCTGCCTAGCTGGTGGGGTGGCAGCTGCATGGGAGTGGCAGTGGAACCTTGGCAGGTGTGAGCCTGGCTGTGGCTCCATGGATGTCTTCGGCAAGGGCCTTGCTGGGGCCCCGGCACGGGCCTTGCCACGGCACCGTGGTCGTCCCCTGCAAGGATCTTGCCGGAGGTCTCGTGGATGCCCTCGACAAGGGTTTTGCCGAGGCTCATCATCTTCTTATCCTCATCCAACTCTGTGTGCTTCTTGTCTTCACAAAGATCTACATGCCATCATGGAGGTGCCTCCCGAGCCTTGGTTCCAATGTGGTTGTCGGAAACCTTGGGCTCGAGGGTGGCGCGCTCCGTTGGGGTTGGGCAAGTTGTCCCGGCAAGGTTCTTGTCGTGGCTGTGAAGGCTGCCCCGGCAAAGGTCCTGTCGGGGGAGCCTGCTCTGCCCTCTTTGTCCTTGTGTATTCGGCCTTGCCGGCGGAATCGCTTGGATCTCGAGAGTCGGCAAGAAGGAAGCCTATCTGGAGGGAGAGCTCCGTAGCAAGTGGGATGAATGGAGAGCAGAGTGGTGCTGGGTCGTCGAGGAGAACCCGCAGCCATTCACTGCCCTGCACCAAGCCCCAATAGTACGCGGCAACGATTGGAGCAACGTGGCCCCGGAAGACGACAGGCTGAAGATCGCCGTCAGCCAGATCCTTCGCCTCAGGCTTGCCGGGCTCACTGTAGGCGCAGTTGGCGCAGATTTCCTTCGCCACCGCATCGCCCCCCTGTAGGAGAGGGGGAGACCCTCCTGGGAGTTCCAAAACTCGGCGGATATCATGAGGCTGCGCCCAGGCCTCAACTTCAACTTCACTGTTCTGGAGCTGGACGCGATCCTCCTGGAGCTGTTCAAGCGCGATCCCCAGCATCCGTTCATGTTGCCGCGGGATGTCGTTCCGCTGTGCAACAATTCTTCGCTCGACCGCATCCGCGCAATGATGACGTTATGCGACTCTCACGGAATCATTCCAACCTGGCAAGAGCCGGCAGACACCATCGTGCAGGAGTTCTTCGACGGCTTGGTAGAAGTACCGGTCCGCGCCGACGAGCAGAAGAGCCTCACCCGCGACACCACCGATGCGGAGATGCAGCGCATCGCCACCAGGCTGGAAGAGGCGGCAGCAGCCGCTGCCGCAGGCGTGTTTGGGTTCACCGTGGAGGAGGCAGAGGCAGCAGAGGTGGCAAGCCTTGCCGAGCGAGAAGAGTTCTCCGGCGAGGAAGAGCTTGCCGGGCCTGAAGCTGAGCCGAGCAAGCCCGGCGAGGAAGAGCTTGTCGGGCCCGAGCCTTTAGACAGCTTGCCGCAGGCGGAGCCCCCGGCCCCGCCAAGAAGGCGTCTCCGCAAGGCCGCGGACGTAGCGGGGCGGCAGACGGGTCAACAGCCACCGAGCCGCGCGACACGCACTACCGCGGCAAGCACCGTTGCCGCGGGAGCGCCTCACGCCGCCGCGGCAACTGGAGCGGGGTCTTCCCGGTCCACCGCCACTTCTCCTGCCAAGCGGTCGAGGGAGCCTACTCCGCCGCCTCGTCGCACCGTAGGCGAGCCGTACTTCGAGATCTCCGCGCTCAGCTCCGACGAGGAAGAAGAAGAGTAAGATCCCTTGATGTTCTTGTTGTTCTTCAATCTTTGTTATCTTGTCTTGTGTCTGATTTGCTTTACTCTAAACCTGTTCCATTCCAGAACTCTGGCCCAGAGAGCGGCGAAGAGAGCCAAGGCCCTGGTGATCGTTATCGAGGACGACCCCACCACGACGGCAGAGGACATGTCCGAGACCACCTTGTCGGACCCGGCAACCATTCCTCAAAGCAGCCCCCAGCGCAGCCCCCCACGTAAGTATATGGTTTACTTCATGCTGTCAGGCGCACATGGGTGCTCTTCTTTGGCTGATATCTGTCTGTTGGTTCGTGTAGGAGCAGAGCAGCCTCACCAGGAGGACCCGGAGGCCGCTCCCGAAGTGCTATCTTCTTCGACTACACCGCCAAGGGAGGCTTCCCCGGCAAGGGAGCGTTCTCCGGCAAGGGAGAATTCTCCGGCAAGGGGCAGTTCTCCGGCAAGGGGCAGCACCAGTGATCCTCCGGTGGTTGAGACCACGACTGCAGATCCAAGCACAGGTAACCCTTTTGCCTGAAAACTCCCCTTGGGTTCTTCTTCTTCTGATTTTATTTTTTGAATACTAGCTTGACCTTTCTCCCCTCTTCGGTCGTCAGATCCACCCGCCACGGAGCCGATGGAAACCGAGGCCGTGGGCGAGGAGAATGCGCGTGGCAACAACGACAACGCTGCGGCCACCGAAGAAGAGGCCGGTGCTGATGATCCCGCCGGCGAGGAGGCC
This sequence comes from Triticum aestivum, assembly GCF_018294505.1. Taxonomy (NCBI): domain Eukaryota; kingdom Viridiplantae; phylum Streptophyta; class Magnoliopsida; order Poales; family Poaceae; genus Triticum; species Triticum aestivum. The sequence continues at coordinate 334,588,321 of NC_057801.1, forward strand.
GCCAAGGCTGCCGCCGCAGAAGCGGGCGAGGGATCCGGCGATCGCACTGACGGCCCCGAGGCCGCAGGAGCGCCAGGCGCTACGCCGACCGCCGATCCCGCCGCCGATGCTGCAGCGCCAGGCTCCGAAGAGCCCCAGCCCGGCGCCTACTTGAAGGCCGGCGACGGTATCTTCATCAAGCTCCCTTGGGCGTCAAGCTCCAGGGCGTCGGTCGAAGGACAAATTTTGGACGGAGAAGTGCTCGCCTCCACTGGGCTGACGCTGGTCGATGCGCCAAGCAGCAGCAGTGACGAGTCTGAGGAGGAGCGGCTGCTGCGGAAGCTGCTGTCGCTCTACCGTGCCCGACAAGCCAAGCTGGCATCCCGAGAGGCGCTTGTCGCGAAGGCGGGAGTGGATATTGAGAAGCGCGCGGAGGAACTCCGGGGTCTGAGGCAGGAAACTCTCCGGTCCCTGGCAGAGGAGCGGGAGCAACTTCTCGAGGAGCGGAAAGCCTTCCTCCTCGCGAAGGCTGAGGTTGAAGAGAAGCAACGGCTTGTCGCCGAAAACCTATTTGCGCAGGAAGGAGAGTTGGCGCAGTGCAAGGTCAACCTGGACAGCCACGAGGAGGAGCTTGCCGTGCGGGAGCAAGCAATTGGCAGGGCTCTCAAGGAAGCAAAGGATGCTGCCGCAGCTGCCGAGGCCGCCAAGAAGGAGCTGGAGATGAAGGTGGCGCAGCTGGAAGCCGATCTCAGGGCGAGCGGCGAGGAGCTTGCCGCTCTCAAGTGTGAGCGCGAGAAGGATGCTGCCGCTCATGGTGAGCTGCAAGGCCTTCTCACAGAGAGGAGCAAGGAGCTTAGCGCCGCCAAGGACTCCAATGCGGATCTTGAGTTGAAGTTGGCTACTTTGACTCAGACGCTGGACGGCGCCAGGGAGCGGGAGGTGGCCTTGTCGGAGAAGATCAAGGCCGACGAGGCGCTGCTGGCGAGTGTTGCTGCCGCCCACGACGCCTTCAGGGACACTGTGGAGCACTGGACTGAGGGTCTGGTGAATATTGCCGCCGCCATCGACGGGAAGTTGGCGCAGCTGGGGGTGGAGGATCTCGGGTACTCCTCCGACGAGCACGTCCAACCTAGCGCCAAGCTCAGCTTGTTCTTCAAGGGCGTGGCGACGGCCCACCAGCGACTCCGGGAGAAGATCCCAAAGCAGCTGGCCGACGAGTCGCGCAAGATCTGCGCAGGAGCTCTCCAGAAGGTGCTGATGAAGGTGGCCTTCCGCAATCTAGGCCTCAACCTCACCAACGTCCTCAAATCCTTGCCGCCGGATGCTGATCTGGATGCGCTCAAGGCCCTTGTCTCACCCATTGTGGACAAGGTGAGCGAGATCAAGAGGGTTGAGGGCGATCGCATAGATTAGGCCGCCCGTTTTTTTTTCTTTTTGTCGCTGCTGGTCATGTTATGAGAACAATCTGTTAGAGCTGCGACAAGCTATCTTGTAATATAACTCTATTTTGGGTAGAGATTTTCTATGTTATTCCCTTTACTTGATTCCTTCCTTTGTATGTCTTTGCCCTACGCTTTTAGGGAACTTGCCGGCGCAGGCACCTTAGCCGCGAGCGCTGAGTGCGGGACGTCAGCAGCCTGCTGGCGGTGCCGCTACCGACAAGAAACCTTATCGCAACTAGTCACAGCTCACTTAAGTTGTTGAGCAGACTCGAAACAAAGTAAGGGCGCAACCAGCTACGAGTTGGTTCCTCCGCGCACAGGTTTTCCATACAAAGTACGGTCGTTCAAGGAATATAACTTAAAATTTTAAAAACTGATTGCTCAAACTTTGGCAACTTAGCTTTTCTGTCGTTTGCTTTCCGGCAAGGCGAAACTTGCTTGAACGATGCCTGGTCCACATCGTAATCTCCTCCTTTCCCCCGGCAAACCTGTGTGCGAGGGAACCTTGCTTTCCTTTATTAGAAAAAGAAAGAAGAGAAAATAAAGATATGGTGCCTTCCGGCTCGTTATTGCTTACCGGGGGTTGCGCTGCACAAAATGTCAGATAATGCATGCAAATATAAGGTAAAAAGCATGAAATTGACAAGATGTGCGGAGCACATGAGCTTTACTTATGCACGGGATCTGCACCCGGCTTTGTACAAAGGATTACATGCAACATCGGCAAGACTTGTACAAAAGGTGGTTGCCGGAACGGGTTCCGGCCACCACGCCCTACGGGTAAAACTTACGAAGATGCTCAATGTTCCAGGAGTTGCTCACCGGAGTGCCATCTTCGGTCTCAAGGCGGACAGCGCCATGCCTAGTGACTCGTTTCACCCGGTAAGGGCCTTCCCACTTCGGCGTCAACTTATTGGAATTCTTGGCGGACTGAACGCGCCGAAGAACAAGGTCGCCTTCCTCGAAGCTTCTGGCATTAACTTTGCGGCTATGGTAGCGGCGCAAAGCTTGCTGGTATCGAGCAGCTCGTACAGCAGCCTGAAGACCGTCCTCCTCAAGGAGCAGCGCGTCATCTTGTCGCAGCTGCTCTTGCTCAAGCTCATCATAGGCGAGCACTCGAGGCGACCCGTATACGAGTTCCGTGGGGAGAACTACCTCTGCTCCATAGACTAGAGCGAAAGGTGTCTGGCCAGTGGCTCGATTTGGCATCGTTCTGATCGACCAAAGAACCACCGGCAGCTCCTTGATCCAGTTTCTTCCGCACTTGCGCAGCCTGTCGAAAGTTCTGGTCTTGAGCCCGCGCAGCACTTCAGCATTTGCCATCTCCGCTTGACCGTTGCTTCTCGGATGAGCAACAGAAGCGAAGCAGACCTTGGCGCCAAGATCCTGGACATACTGCATGAAGGTGCGGCTCGTGAATTGCGTGCCGTTGTCGGTGATGATCCTGTTAGGGTCCCGAAATGGCAAACAATCGACCTGAAGAACTTGACTGCTGATTGTGATGTCACCTTCCTCACTGGTTCCACTTCTGGCCACTTTGTGAACTTGTCGATTGCGACGTACAAGTACTCAAAGCCCCCGACAGCTCGGGGAAAGGGGCCGAGGATATCGAGCCCCCAGACCGAAAATGGCCAGGATAAAGGGATCATCTGGAGAGCTTGAGCTGGCTGGTGTATCTGCTTGGAATGGAACTGGCACACTTCACACTTAGTTACTTGTGCAGTTGCATCCTGGAGGGCTGTCGGCCAAAAGAAACCTTGCCAGAACGCCTTGCCGGCAAGTGCCCTTGCGCCAATGTGGTGACCACATATGCCTCCATGTATATCTGCCAACAGCTTGTGTCCGTCTTCCCGGTGAATACACTTCAATTTCACGCCGTTCAGTCTTCTTCTGTACAGTGTGTTGTCAACTAACTGGTACATACTGGACTGTCGGGCTACTCTTTCCGCTTCTTCTTGTTCTTCGGGAAGTTCTCCTGTCTGAAGGAAAAGGACAATCTGCCGTGCCCATGCTGGAGCTTGCGGCTCGACAACAAGGACTAAAGGCACATCTGCTGCTGCGAGAACATCCGCTTCTACGGCGAGAATCTGCAGCTCAGCCGGAGCTTGACGTTCCCCGGCAAGCTTGCCGGAGCAAAACTTGTCGGGAGCGTCTGCTTCAACGGAACAAACCCTAAGGCTTGTCGGAGCAGACTGCTCCTCAGCATCCTTGGTGTTGATCTTGGGGACCTTCTTGGCGGCGGCTTCGGGGAGCTCTGCCGGAAAGTAGTCATCAGAAATCAACTTCCTCTTCTTGCTCTGTCCATTGGATGGTGTTACAGACGGTTGAGTCAGCTTGAGCACAAAGATCCCTGGTTCCACAGGTAATTTCAGTGCGGCGCACTTTGACAGGCCATCGGCAATGTCGTTCTGAGCTCTTGGAACATGTTTCATCTGCAGGCCGTCAAAGTGCTCTTCTAGCTTTCTCACTTCATCAACATATGCTTCCATCAACGGACTCTAATAGTTCTTGTTCACTTGGCGGACGACAAGCTGTGAGTCACCCCTGACAATGAGCTTCTTGATCCCAAGGTCTGCTGCGATCCTGAGACCGGCAAGCAATCCTTCATACTCTGCAGTATTGTTCGTTGCTTGCTCCTTGGGAAAGTGCATCTGGACTACGTACTTGAGGTGCTCTCCGGTGGGTGCAACAAGTAGCATGCCCGCACCGGCGCCTTGCAGCGAGAAGGCACCGTCAAAGTACATCAGCCACTCTCTGCTTGCCTCCTTGACGGGGATGCTCATCTCTGGAATTTCTTCATCTTGTGTTGGTGTCCATTCTCCTATGAACTCTGCCAATGCTCTGCTTTGGATAGTTGAAGTGCTTTCAAACTTGAGGCCAAAGCATGACAGTTCCAGCGCCCACTCGACAATCCTGCCTGTCGCTTCTGGATTTTGCAGTATCCTCTTCAGCGGAAAACGAGTGACGACTGTGATCTCATGTGCTTGGAAGTAATGGCGCAGCTTTCTCGAGGCCATGAGGAGGCCGAAAAGCAATTTCTGCACACCAGAGTACCTTGACCTAGCCCCCTGCAGAAGGGAACTGACAAAGTAAACTGGGCGCTGCACCATTCTCTTCTGCATCTTCTCATGCTCCTGCGCAGATCCATCCTTCTTGGGACCAGAGCTTGCCGGTGAAGTCCCTTGCTTGTCGCTAGATGTATCCGCCGTGGTTGCTGGCTCATCATCCGCCTCCCTCTCCGCTACTAACGCAGCACTAACCACTTGATTGGTTGCCGCTATATACAGCAGCAACTTCTCTTGTGGTTTAGGTGCGACAAGTGTTGGAGTGGAGGACAGGTATCTCTTCAAGTCCTACAACGCAGCCTCCGCCTCCGGAGTCCATTTCATTGTTCCTGCCTTTTTCAAAATTTTGAAAAATGGCAGGGCGCGCTCAGCAGACCTAGAGATAAACCTGCTGAGAGCAGCTACGCAACCGGCAAGTCTTCGTACATCCTTGACGCGCTTTGGTGCTTCAATCTGCTCAATGGCCTTGATCTTGTCGGGATTGGCTTCAATTCCCCGCTGAGACACGAAGAACCCGAGAAGCTTGCTGGAGGGGACTCCAAACACGCACTTCTCGGGGTTGAGCTTGAGGTTGATCTTGCGCAGATTTGCAAAGGTTTCGTCTAAATCTTGAATCAGAGTCACCTTGTCCTTGCTTTTGACCACTATGTCATCCATGTAGGCTTCCACATTTCTGTGCATTTGCGGTTCAAAAGTGTCATGGACTACCCTTGCAAATGTTGAACCAGCATTCTTCAAACCGAAAGGAATCCGTACGAAACAATATGTGCCACATGGGGTAATGAACGTGGTCTTCTCCTCATCCTCTTCTGCCATGAAGATCTGAGGATATCCTGAGTATGCATCAAGAAATGAAAGCAAGTCACATCCGGCCGGGGAGTCAACAATCTGGTCGATGCGCGGCAAGGGAAATGGGTCTTTGGGGCAAGCTTTATTAACATCGGTAAAGTCAATACAAAGCCTCCATTTCCCGTTTGCCTTGCGCACGACTACAGGATTGGCCAACCACGTAGGATGGAGCACTCCTCTGACAAGGCCTGCTGCTTCCAATTTCTTGATCTCTTCTGCAATGAATTCTTGGCGCTCCAATGCATGTTTCCTGACTTTTTGCTTGACAGGCCGCGCATGAGGGCAGAGGGCGAGATGGTGCTCGATTACTTTCCTGGGAACACCGGGGATGTCAGACGGTTGCCACGCAAACACGTTGACGTTCGCCCGCAGGAAAGCAACGAGTGCGCTTTCCTATTTAGGGTCGAGAGTGGCGCTGATGGTGAAGGTACCACCAGTGCCGTCCTCCTTGGCGGACACCTTCTTGGTCTCTGGTGGAGCTGCCATTGTCTTCTTACACTTGCCGGTGGAGCTTGATGGTGCGTCCTCGACGGTAGCGCAGCACTCCGAAGAGGTGCGCTTGCCGGAGTGGGCATCAGAACTCTTGCCGGACTTGGTCTTCTTCTTCGCCCCGGGAGCTTCAATGGCAAGTGATCTGCGATCAGCTGCGGCTGCTGCTTCCCGGTAGATCTTGTCGGTGCAGATAAGGGCATCCTTCTTGTCGCCAGGGACAGAGATGACACTTATCGGGCCTGGCATCTTCAGTACGTTGTATGCATAGTGAGAGGCTGCCATGAACTTGGCAAGTGCTGGACGGCCGAGTATTCCATTATAAGGCAATGGAAAGTCAGCAACGTCAAAAGTGACCCTCTCAGTTCTGAAGTTCAACTCGCTGCCAAATGTTACCGGCAACGTGATATTTCCCTTCGGCCTACTCCTTCCCGGGTTGATTCCTTGGAATGTGCCGGTCTCTTCGAGCTCGCTATCAGGGATCTGGAGTTTCTGGAGCACCGCGGAAGAGATCAGGTTCAAGCCGGCCCTGCCGTCAACTAGCATCTTAGTGACCTTGAGGTTGCGGATAGTTGGTGAAACCAACATCGGCAAGCACCCGACCGCAGTTATGCGAGCAGGGTGGTCCTCAATATCAAAGATGATAGGCGTGCTGGACCATTTCAGAGGCTTGCATGACTCAACAGGTGGTTCTGCTGCATTGACTTCCCGCACCCACAGAGAAGCACCACCGTCAACACACAGGACCTCTATGGCTTTCTGGAACTCCTGCTCGTCGGTCTCGTCATCATCCATATCTTCATCATCGTCGTCATTTTCATCCTTGTCGCGGCCGCGGGGAGGTCTGTCTCCTTGCCGCTTCTTAGCCTTGCCGCGGCGTCCTCCTCGGCCGGGACGTTTCTTGCTAGCTCCTCCAGCACCTTCCTAGGCTTTCTCCTTGTCGCGCCACTTGTATTCAGCCTTTTGCTGCTCAACAAGCTGCTCGACCTTCTTGCAGCTCTGGAGGTTATGGCCCTTGGTGCGGTGGATCTTGCAGTATTGCTTGTTGGTGCCGTCCTGCTTGTCGGCGATCGCCACATCTGCGGCAACCTCCTTGCCGGAGCTACCAGCTTTGGGCTTCTTGCCGGACTGCTCAACGACCAGCACCTCTTTGCCTCACTTCTTCCTGTTATTCCGCCGCCGGTTTTTCCTTGCCGGGGCAGTCTCCTCACTATCAGATCCTCCTGCTCCTGTATTCTCTCCGGGGAGTTTCCTTCCTTCCTCAGCACGTGCACACTTGTCGGCCAGGGCATATAGCTCACTGACATCTCTGATCTTGCACATCGCCATCTCCTCCCGCATCCTGCGGTTCCACACGTTCTGATGGAACGCGCTGATTACCGCGGCAGGGTGGACATCTGGGATGTTGTGCTGTACACTGCTGAATCTCTGAATGTACTTGCGCAGGGGCTCTCCTTCCTTCTGGGCGAGCAGATGAAGGTCGCTCTCTTGGCCATGAGGCTTGTGGCCGCCTGTAAAGGCGCCGACAAACTGATGGCACAGGTCAGCCCAGGAGGATATGGAGTTGTCCGGCAAGTGCATGAGTCAGGATCTGACATTGGGCTTGAGCACCAGCGGGAAGTAGTTGGCAAGGATCTTGTCGTCCCGCCCCCCAGCAGCTTGCACCGCGATGGTGTAGATGCTGAGGAACTCCGACGGATACGACTTGCCGTCGTACTTCTCTGGTACATCTGGCTTGAAATTCTTCGTGCTGGGCCACTGGACTTGTCGCAGCTCACGAGTGAACGCAGGGCAACCTACCGCGTACGGCAAGTCGCCTGGTTCCCCTGGCGCATGCATGTCAATAGAGGGCCTAGCGCGCTTGTCGGATTGACGTCGCGCTTCTCTTTGGAGCTCGATGTGAGTACGAGCGTCTTCTTGCTGTCGTTTGTGAAGAACTTGGCACTGATCGCGACGAGCTCGTGGATCTGATGAAGCGGTGGAGTCGCTGTCGAGGTGGATCCGACGAGTCGGCGATCTTGGCCTTCGGGGCAGAGAGTGCATGGTGGTTGCACCCCCGCCGGTTTCGTCGCCACCGGCTCGTGTCTGGCAGTCCTGCCGCGGCCGCGATGCACTTGGCTGGCGCGGAGTGTCGCTGTTGGCAAAGCCGATGAGACTCTGAATGGTGGCCCTCCATTGGTCGATCTTGTCTTCCGCCAGAGGGTAATCCAGGAGCAGTTGAGCTCGCGCCAAAGCTTCTACTAGAGTGGTGGGTGGCAGTGGCGAACGGTGCGAGGAGCGGGATATGCTCGGACTTCTAACTATGTTAGAAGGAGCAGTATCCCGTCCAGGCGACCATGCCTCGCTCGTGCCAGCATGTTGGCGTGCATGCTGGTCTTGAGCACCCTGAGATCCACCAGCTCGATCTTGGCCCAACAAACGTATGGTACTGCGAGTACCATGACGCTGTCGGTCATGCGCCTCCTGAGATGGGCGCGGTACATGTACGAACGCCGAGGTTTGTGCAGCCTTGTCCTTGGACCTGGTAGCATCGTGAGCTTCCTCGTCGATGTCCGTTCTTCCGCTGGCGTCTACTCCACCACCCATTTGCTCCGGTGGTGGTGGAAGTGACGTGGACGGAGCAGCTGCCGCCGAAGTTTTCTTCTTCGGTGGCATGTCGATGAAGGGAATGAAGATCTAGCTCGTGTGGACGCCGGATCAGGTTCACACAATCTCGACGCCCCCTACCTGGTGCGCCAAAGATGTCGGGGAAACTGATCCACGAACACCGATGGGGCCGGCGGACCGAGCCCCTTTAGGTTTGGCGGGGGGCGGAGGTCGCACGAAGAGCAGATCAAGGCGAAGCACACGAGCAGTTTACCCAGCTTCGGAGCTCTCCGGAGAGATAACACTCCTACTGCTGCTTGTCTGATTGTATTGTGTTCTTGCTCGGGTGCGCTGAGTGCTACAGTACACACGAGGCCGAGCATGAGTATTCTCTGGTTCCCAACCGAAGCGAACCCCCCCCCTACGTTGCGCATGGGCCTCCTTTTATATGTTCAAAGGGGTCACCGACAGGTGGCAACACAGAGAAGGGTAAAAATGGAAAAGGGGTTGCGGTTGGTACAACCACCTGCACAGTGCATCCTACCTAACCCTGACGACAGGGGACAAAGGCATTAAATGCCCGTCTGCGTCGCCCAAACAGTGTAAAAAGGGACCGTCAGGGGCACCACCGCTCGCCACGATGGCAGTCTTGTCAGCTTCGCATGCCACCGCACACCGCTGGCTGCACAGCCTCCCGCCACGCACGACTGGAAAGGCCCCCAGAGCGACACGTTGGTGGATGTGCTGGAGCGTGGGTACAGAGTGGTAACCTACCGCGGCAAGCGCCTTGCCGCGGCTGTTGTCTTGTCGCGTCCGGAAGCTTGTCGCTCACTGGGCCTTGCCGGGACGCGTGGCGCGTCGCGGCAAGTTCCTCGAAATGCCTTGGTTGGCCTTCCCGGCAAGCTCCTCTTGCCGGGGCCTTGTCTCCTGAGCTTAAATACTTTGTTCTTGAATGGATCCAAAGGAACCACGGAGGACCTTGGCGGTCACCCGGCAAGCCTTGCCGCGGGGTGCTGCAACTGCCCGTGCACAAGTTAGGGATACTAGGGTACCCCTACTCTAGTACATCGACAGTTGCGAGGTTCTTGTTTGTTTGTGTAGGTGCGTGGGACTTTTGAGGAGCCTCCTACTGGATTGATACCTTGGTTCTCAAAAACTGATGGAAATACTTACGCTACTTTGCTGCGTCACCCTTTCCTCTTCAAGGGAAAACCAACGCAGTGCTCAAGAGGTAGCAATTATCTCTATCAGATCTCACTTTTGCAAGTTCCCATCAAGGGATTGAGAACCCCTTTATCACGTTGGTTGCGAGGTTCTTGTTTGTTTGTGTAGGTACGAGGGACTTTTGAGGAGCCTCCTACTGGATTGATACCTTGGTTCTCAAAAACTGATGGAAATACTTACGCTACTTTGCTGCTTCACCCTTTCCTCTTCAAGGGAAAACCAACGCAGTGCTCAAGAGGTAGCAAGAAGGATTTCTGGCGCCGTTTCCGGGGAGGTCTTCACTCAAGTCAATAAGTACCAAGTACCCATCACAAACTCATCTCCCTCGCATTACATTATTTGCCATTTGCCTCTCGTTTTCCTCTCCCCCACTTCACCTTTGACTTTTCTTCACCTTCTTCCTCTATGTCTTTTTGTTTGTGTTTCCACGTACCTTCTATTTGCTTGTATCTTTGCTTGCTAAAAATCTATTGATATGGATCTACTTAAAGTGTTCTACTTGGATCATCTTCGATCCTTATGCGCTCGTGCTAAAAACCCCAACTAGCCTAGTTGATGGGAAATCTTTTGTTGAACATGCTCATTTTGTGCGCCACCGTTTGTCTGAAAAAGGGCGACTCTTATGGGACCAAATAAAAATATTGTTGTGTTATGCTTGTAATCTTTGTGAAACTAATGATTTAACTTATTCTCTAAGAACCCTAAAAAACACCTTCCCTACCTATGTGAGTTTAATGAAAATGAAATCTTATCTTCTTATGCAAGGGGTGTTTATAGTTACTATTATATCAAACAAATTGAAGAATTTGTTGCTTTTAAGGGTTCTTTTGAAGTTGCTTCTTTGATTGAAAAGTATGATATTACTCTCTACGAATCTAAAATTTTTGACATACTTAAATATTGCTATGAAAACTATGCTCATAATGTCTATGTCAAAGAATTTATTGAGAGAATGACTGTTGCTTTGGAATAAAATAATGGTATGCATGAATATATAGATAATGATTCCAGTGATTTGATTGAAATATCCCTTGATGAGCATGATGCTTGCTATTCTTGTGGCCATGATGCCAATATTTATGAAGATTAATTTGCTATAGTTCCTTATGTTAAATATGAGATCGTTGCTATTGCACCCATACTTGGTAGTTCCTTCAATGAAAAGCATGATTGCAATGATGTTACTATAAATTCTCTTGATGTCAGTTCTGATAATTATATGCAAAATCCTAAGCTTGGGGATGCTAGTTTTGCTATGTCTACTACTTGTTGCAATGATCATGATTGGGGTGATTCTTCTTTTGATCTTGAAAATTTATTTAACCCCCATGATGAATATGAGATTGATAATAGTGTTTGGATATTATTGAAAGTGGGTTTGGAAGAATGTCAACTTTAGATCCCACATATTTGTATTTTGATCAATCTTATGAAATTTTAGATAAAGGTGGTCTTGGAGAAGTCATGACTTTAGTTAATGTTAATCCCACTATTTTGGAGGAGTGTCAATTTCGCATGCATGTGGATCGTGTTGAAAATATTTTATGTGATAGCTATTTTGTTGAATTTTCTTATGATCCTACATGTAATTATTATGAAAGAGGAAAATATGGTTGTAGAAATTTTGATGTTACTAAATTACCTCTCTTGATGTTGAGATTGCTACCATCTCTTTGTTCTTCCTTGCATATGCAAGTTTTTTCTTGCCTTGATAATTTGTTTCCTTACAGGATGCCTATGCATAGGAAGTATGTTAAACTTAAGTGCGTTTGTCACATGTTTTATGGTGCTCTCTTTGTGCTTCACTTCTCTTCTTTCATGCGAGCATCATTGAAATCTCAATGCCTAGCTAAAAAGGCTTTAAAGAAAAGCGCTTGTTGATAGGCAACCCAATTTTATTTTTGCTCTTACCTTTTTTATCCTGTTTAGTATTAAATAATTCATCTAGCCTCTGGTTATATGTGGTTTTATGTTTTAATTAGTGTTTGTGCCAAGTAGAACCTATAGGATCATCTTGGGTGATAGTTAATTTGTTCTTGCTGAAAAACAGAAAATTTTACACGCACGAGAATAATTTTAATAAATCACAAAAACGTGATTTGGAGTTGATTCTTTTTGACGTAGATCAATAGACAAATTGCCTAGGACTTCCTAGTTTGGTAGGATTTTTAGAATTCTAGAAGTATTCGGAAGTTACAGATTTCTACAGACTGTTCTGTTTTTGACAGATTCTGTTTTTCGTGCGTTGTTTGCTTATTTTGATGAATCTATGGCTTGTATCGGGGGGTATGAACCATAGAGAAGTTGGAATACAGTAGTTTTAACACCAATATAAATAAATAATGAGTTAATTACAGTACCTTATGTGGTGGTTTTCTTTCTTGCACTAACGGAGCTTATGAGATTTCCTGTTGAGTTTTGTGTAGTGAAGTTTTCAAGTTTTGGGTAAAGATTTGATTGACCATGGAATAAGGAGTGGCAAGAGCCTAAGCTTGGGGATTCCCATGGCACCCCAAGATATTCAAGGACAACCAAAATCCTAAGCTTGGGGATGCCCCGGAAGGCATCCACTCTTTCGTCTTCGTTTATCGGTAACTTTACTTGGAGCTATATTTTTATTCACCACATGATATGTGTTTTGCTTGGAGCATCTTGTATGATATGAGTCTTTGATTTTTAGTTTACCACAATCATCCTTGCTGTACACACATTTTGGGAGAGACACACTTGATTTGGAATTTATTAGAATAATCTATGTGCTTTACTTATATCTTTTGAGCTAGATAATTTTTGCCCTAGTGCTCCACTTATATCTTTTACAGCACGGCGGTGGCTTTATTTTGTAGAAATTTTTGATCTCTCATGCTTCACTTATATTATTTTGAGAGTCTTATAGAACAGCATGGTATTTGCTATGGTTATAAATTTGGTCCTAGAATGATGGGCATCCAAGTTGGGTATAATAAAAACTATCATAGAAAGTGAATTGGATGCTATGATAAATTTGATGCTTGATAATTGTTTTGAGATATGAGGATGGTGATATTAGAGTCATGCTAGTGGAGTAATTATGAATTTGAGGAATACTTGTGTTGAAGGTTGTGATTCCCGTAGCATGCACGTATGGTGAACCGTCTTGTGATGAAGTTGGAGCATAATTTATTTATTGATTGTCTTCCTTATGAGTGGCGGTCGGGGACGAGCGATGGTCTTTTCCTACCAATCTATCCCCCTAGGAGCATGCGCATAGTACTTTGTTTTCAATGACTTGTAGATTTTTACAATAAGTATATGAGTTCTTAATGACTAATGTTGAGTCCATGAATTATACGCACTGTCACCCTTCCACCATTGCTAGCCTCTCTTGTGCCGCACACTTTCACCGGTACCATACACCCACCATATACCTTCCTTAAAACAGCCACCATACCTACCTATTATGGCATTTCCATAGCCATTCCGAGATATATTGCCATGCGACTTTCCACCGTTCCGTTTATTATGACACGCACCATCATTGTCATATTGCTTTGCATGATCATGTAGTTGACATCGTATTTGTGGCAAGGCCACCTTCATAATTATCCCATACATGTCACTCTTGATTCATTGCATATCCCGATGCACCGCCGGAGGCATTCATATAGAGTCATATTTTGTTCTAAGTATCGAGTTGTAATCTTGAGTTGTAAGTAAATAAAAGTGTGATGATCTTCATTATTAGAGCATTGTCGCAAGTGATGAAAGGATAATGGAGACTATGATTCCCCCACAAGTCGGGATGAGACTTCGGACTTTATAAAAAAAAGACAAAATAAAAAAAGAGAAAGGCCAAATAAAAAAAGAGAAAAGAAAAAAAAGAAAAAAATGAGAGAAAAAGAGAGAAGGGACAATGCTACTATCCTTTTACCACACTTGTGCTTCAAAGTAACACCATGATCTTCATGATAGAGAGTCTCCTATGTTGTCACTTTCATATACTAGTTGGAATTTTTCATTATAGAACTTGGCTTGTATATTCCAGTGATGGGCTTCCTCAAAACGCCCTAGGTCTTCGTGAGCAAGCAAGTTGGATGCACACCCACTTAGTTTCTTTTGTTGAGCTTTCATACATTTATAGCTCTAGTGCATCCGTTGCATGGCAATCCCTGCTCACTCAAATTGATTCTATTAATGGGCATCTCCATAGCCCGTTGATACACCTATTTGATGTGAGACTATCTTCTCCTTTTTTGTCTTCTCCACAACCACCATTCTATTCCACATATAGTGTTATGTCCATGGCTCATGCTCATGTATTGCGTGAAAGTTGAAAAAGTTTGAGAATACTAAAGTATGAAACAATTGCTTGGCTTGTCACTGGGGTTGAGCATGATTAAATACTTTGTGTGATGAAGATAGAGCATAGCCAGACTATATGATTTTGTAGGGATAGGTTTCTTTAGCCATGTTATTTTGAGAAGACATGATTGCTTTGTTAGTATGCTTGAAGTATAATTGTTTTTTATGTCAATATGAACTTTTATTTTGAATCATTTGGATCTGAACATTCATGCTACAATAAAGAAAATTACGTTGAGAATTATGCTAGGTAGCATTCCACATCAAAAATTCTGTTTTTATCATTTACCTACTCGAGGACGAGCAGGAATTAAGCTTGGGGATGCTTGATACGTCTCCAACGTATCTATAATTTTTTATTGTTCCATGCTATTATATTAGCCGTTTTGGATGTTTATGGGCTTTACTTTACACTTTTATATCATTTTTGGGACTAACCTACTAACCGGAGGCCCAGCCCGAATTGCTGTTTTTTTGCCTATTTCAGTGTTTTATCAAACGGAGTCCAAACGGGATGAAACCTTCGGGAGCGATCTTTTTGGAACAAATGCAAACCATGAGACTTGGAGTGGATGTCAAGCAGCAAACGAGGCGGCCATGAGGGTGCCCGGCGCGCCCTTAGGGGGTGGGCGCGCCCCCCACCCTCGTGGGCCCCTCGTGGCTCAACCGACTTACTTCTTTCTCCTATATATATCCATGTACACCGAGAACATCCAGGAGCACCACGAAAACCTAATAACCTTCTGTATCCGCGAGATCCCATCTTGGGTCCTTTTTCGGCACTCTGCCAGAGGGGGAATCGATCACGGAGGGCTTCTACATCAACACCATAGCCTCTTCGATGAGTTGTGAGTAGTTTACCATAGACCTTCGGGTCCATAGTTATTAGCTAGATGGCTTCTTCTCTCTCTTTGAATCTCAATACAAAGTTCTCCTTGATCTTCTTGGAGATCTATTCGATGTAACTCTTTTTGCGGTGTGTTTGTCGAGATCCGATGAATTTTTGGTTTATGATCAAGTTTATCTATGAGAAATAATTGAATCTTCTCTGAATTATTTTATGTGTGATTGGTTATCTTTGCAAGTCTCTTCAAATTATCAGTTTGGTTTGGCCTACTAGATTGATCTTTCTTGCAATGGGAGAAGTGCTTAGATTTGGGTTCAATCTTGCGGTGTCCTTAGCAGGGGCCGCAAGGCACGTATTGTATTGTTGCCATCGAGGATAAAATGATGGGGTTTATATCATATTGCATGAGTTTATCCCTCTACATCATGTCATCTGTCTTAATGAGTTACTCTGTTCTTATGAACTTAATACTCTAGATGCAGGCAGGAGTCGGTCGATGTGTGGAGTAATAGTAGTAGATGCAAAATCGTTTTGATCTACTTGTTGCGGACGTGATGCCTATATACATGATCATGCCTAGATAATCTCATAATTGTGCACTTTTCTATCAATTGCTCGACAGTAATTCGTTGACCCACCGTAATACTTATGCTATCTTGAGAGAAGCCACTAGTGAAACCTATGGCCCACGGGTCTATCTTTTATCATATAAGTTTCCCATCTACTTTTATTTGCATCTTTTACTTTTCAATCTATTTCATAAATATTTATCTTATCTTATTATCTCTACCACATCTCACTTCCGCAAGTTTCCGTGAAGGGATTGACAACCCCTTTATCGCGTTGGTTGCAAGGTTCTTGTTTGTTTGTGTAGGTACGAGGGACTTTTGAGGAGCCTCCTACTAGATTGATACCTTGGTTCTCAAAAACTGAGGGAAATACTTACGCTACTTGGCTGCATCACCCTTTCTTCTTCAAGGGAAAACCAACGCAGTGCTCAAGGGGTAGCACTCAACTTCTTCAGCGACCAACCCAACGATGCTAAGGTCGACACGGCTATGGCAAAGAGGTTGTACACTTGTTGCATCACTTACTACTCTACATTCATGTCGATCCATTAGGGCTATTTTGGTTCAACGTAAAAACATAGCAATAGGAAATTTTCCTATGGTACTCTACTATTCAATTATTCATGCATTTTGTTGAAAGGAATGGAGTAGAACATCCACCTGGACCTACTTTTCAAAATCTTATGCATGAAAACAAGACCAAGTGCAATAGTGGCAGAATAACATTCTAACTGTACACGCTTTCATATGGTTTCACTTTATTTTGGCCATGTTTCTTTGCATTCCTCTGCTCTTCCAATTCCTGTGAACCAAACACCCAAGTTGACAGAAATCTTGTGTTTACAAATGCTCTATTTACCATGTGCATTACTATCCTATTCCGGTGTTTTTCCTATCCCTGCGTTTTTAGAATCATGCAAGCCAAATAAGCCCTTATAGAATTACTTCAGATACAGGTAGGTGTCGAAGGGAACTTTGTGTGGTTTGTCCTGCTCCTACTGCAACGTCGTCCACCTCACCTGAGCTGCTCCATCGACAGAAGCATCCACCAAACCATACATCACGACTCTTGACCGTCTTTCGCTGCCTCAGATCTTCTTCCCTGCCGTCGGCACCCACCGCAACGGCATCACCATCATCGACTCAGAAGATGAACCTGAGGAGTACACGGGTCCACAAGAGAGGTCGCACTCTTTTGTTTGTGCTTATGTTATGCATTCCTTAAAATTACCTGCTACTTATCGTCATGTTCACCTCTTAGACTCCAAGTCAGGTCCAAATTAATCTTCAAACTTGAGTTCTAAATTAGTTGTGGGGCACATATCGAGGCAACAGTGAATAGTATCTCTGTCTAATATCTGGTTCACCTAGGGTATGCCTATGTTGTTCATCTTGGGTGGGAAACAAATAGTAAAGCAATCATCATCTGTCTTTTTATTAAATTAAAGCAAGCATTAGCCTGCTATCATTATTTTTGGATCCATCCACTGGTTGTTACCATCACTCTAAATTTCTACATGCTCTCCTTACATAATCTCACCATATTTTTTCATATGCATGTCAGATATTGTACACAGTCATACTGAACATGTAGAGAAAAAGAGAAGAGTTTTGCGCGGCAATACAATGTCATGCAGACATCGCTCCATGGTGGGTTCAATGGAAAACCCTCCCCCCCTCTCTAGATAGTAATCCAGAGGAAGATATCTGTTCTGAGGCGGATTCAGACGTAGATGACCACTCCTATTTACCCCGCAAGGTGTTTGCTCTACCTTGTCATGATGATGTTAGTCATATCATGCATATGTTGCCTTGCAGTGCCTACTTTTGACATCATATATGCCATCTGCTTAGTTTAGACATGTTCTGTAATGCCACCTGTTCAGTTTCTATATCATATATGGGAATTATGCAGTCTCATGTCTTTTAGCCAGCCATAATATATGTGAAATGTGCAATGCCATCCTGTTTAACCAGGCATCATATATTTGAATGATATCTTGCCCATCCTTTTCTTCATTACATTTCCATTTGTCGATAATGTTTGTACATTAAACTACTCTTCCTGTGAATCAGCCATTTGGGTGGGAGATGAAAAAATCTGGAGTGAAAACAAGGCCTTCAGAGCAGATAGTGCTACATGTCGAAGAAGATCTCTTGTTGGGTCCCGATAGCTCCTCAGAGATGGATCCAGAGACAGATGACCAGTCCTATTCCCCAACGAGGTGTATGATCTAACTTGGCATGTTTATACTACTCATATCATGCATATGGTGTCTTGCATTGCATAGTTTAGACATCATATACACAATATTCAACACCATGTTCTTAGTTTAGACATCATATCGAATGCCCTTTGTTTAGCATATAAATCACATATGTGAATTAAATCATGCGATCATGATTACTTAGATAACATGTATGTGAATTATGTCATGCGATCCTCTTTAGTTATTCATCATATCTTTGAATTATGTTATGCTATGTTATCCAGTTTAGATAGACATCATATATGTGAAATTATGTCATGCCATCCGTTTTAGTTAAACAATATACATGTCAACTATTACATGCCCTCTTTTTTCCACACTATCTATTGCATCTGTCTCTCATACAATGTCTGTACATTCAACTATGGTTCTTGTTTATCAGCCATTTGAATTGGAGCGGGTGGTGCCAGTATCTAGCAGAGTAAAAACATGGTCTTCAAGTAAAACAGTGCTACCTCTTGGTGGAGATAGCACCCCGATTACATGCACGAGAACTAGCCCTACCACACATAACCCATACTCTCGCAGATTGTACCCCTACTGCGATGGACAGAGAACCAGCTTCACCCAATCTAACCCCAACCGCAACAGATAGTAACCTAGTTCTTGTTGACACAACACCATCTCCACCATAGAGCTCCAAAACAAGAGCAGTTAGTATGGCAGCTCCAGTGCCCAAAGGGCCAGTACTACCACGGTGAACCCCAACTCCACCAGTTAGTACGCCTATTCCTGTGGAGGAAGCACAACCAGCTAGTCGTATTTTAGTATCTATCGCATTTGATGTTGTTAAATCCTATGTGTGTATCCTCCCATCTTGGAAATATTATACTGAAGATGAAGGAAAATGCCAGTTGCAGGTGTTTGTCCATGGGTTATGTGTAAGTAATGTTATTCATGGCAGTTACTTTGCTTTGTCCCATACATCCTACCTCCATGATGGTTATAATACAACAAATTTTCCCATTTTTCTCTATAGAGAAGGACCGATTTGGAAACTCGGGATGAGATAACCTGTGCTAATGCCTCTGCGATCTTCAAGAATGCTTGGTGGAAATATCGGAATTACTTGAAGAAACGCACTTCACCGGCAAAGAAACTCATCAAATTCCCTTACGTTCTCCTGAGATGCATTTACTGGACGATGACTGGGAACGCCTTGTTTGGTACTGGTCCCGAACCAAGAATGTGGTAAGGTCTACGAGCTCATTTTATATTTTTAAGTACTATATTCTTGCATCTTACTGTACTCTGTTCATGCAGAACAAGTGCTTAAACATGAAGAACAACTGTTCTAATGTAATATTCCATGGCTATCGTGCATACTGCTTTGCTCTTGTATCACTATATTTACTCATATAAACTTATTTTTAAATTGAAGGATCCAATCGAAACTCCAATAGCACAGCAGGTATGTTCACGCATGTTTCTTTAATAGGTTTGCTCTTATCTATAGCTCTGTTGATTTCAATTTCAATTGTGTATACAATTGACTTCTCATATCATGCACATTATTAGCATCACAACAGAGCCAATAGTGTTGTTGTAAATGTAGACCCGTGGTAACCATCTGAAATCTTGTTGTGTCGTGTAGTTTCCCACGCTTTGTATTCTTTCACTGTTGCTTTGTCTTGAACTGATATGATTTGAACTGTGTCTCTATTTTGATTTGGTAAGACAATGTAGTGACCATAGGACATAGATATATGTTTGTTTGATGCTTTTATTATGTACTAGTACTTGGAAATAGAAGACTTGGTAGTTTAATCTTGTCCACCTTACTAATGAACTGGTTCACCAAAATGAGTTTCATATACTAGTACATGCTAAACATGTTATGTGTCTGCTTGTTTCTTCTTTTAGAATGCTGACCGAATATTGGGGAAGAGTGCCTTATTAAGCAATGGTAAAGGAAGTAATGCAGATAAGGTTCAGGATACTGAGACATCCTTGTTGGTCTCCAACAAAGCTGATAAAACAACTAAGGAAGACTATCTTGAAGACAGTGAGACAACCCCAATGTCCTGTCTTGGTTTAGTGTTTGAGTTACTGGCCACTACCGCTTGCACAAGCTATTCAAACTCACTGTCTGAATCAGTTCGGTTTCTTGAGTCTCAACTACAAGCTGAAAGACATCGATCAGTTGTGCTGCGACAAGAAGCGGAAGGACTGCGGAAGTCCCTGGAGCATTCAGATGCATACTTTCTGGTGCAACAGCAAGCGTTGGAGGATTTTATTGCCAAATAGGACAAAGCTAATAAGCTTGGTAAGCTTATTGCCAGCTTGGTGGATACCCAGGATAACGTTTCTTGAGCTCTTTTGAAGTTGTTTCAGTTATGCTCTTGTTTTTCTACCACGTTTATTTGCACTGGTGGCCAATTTTGACGACGAGTGTATGTAATATGCTGCTTTGTTCCCTATATTTGCACTAGTGGCGAACTTTGATGCCCAGTGGATGTAATATGTGTAATAGCGGTAATAGGCTAGCGTTAGTTGCTTGCTTATTTATTTCCTTAGTCTTGTTTAGTTGTTTGCTTGTAGTCACTGCAGTTCTTTTTCCGCGTTTTTCTAGTGGCCACAATAACCTATTTTTGGTAACTAGGCCACAATAATCATGGCAACACATGCACTGTTGTAACCATGGGCCTTCTGCAGGCCGTATGATCCATGGGCCTTCTAAGGGCCGTAGGATCCATTGGTCTTTGATGTCTACTACACAACCTTCTTCTTGTAGACGTTGTTGGGCCTCCAAGTGCAGAGGTTTGTAGGACAGTAGCAAATTTCCCTCAAGTGGATGACCTAAGGTTTATATATCCGTGGGAGGCGTAGGTTGAAGATGGTCTCTCTCAAACAACCCTGCAACCAAATAACAAAGAGTCTCTTGTGTCCCCAACACACCCAATACAATGGTAAATTGTATAGGTGCACTAGTTCGGCGAAGAGATGGTGATACAAGTGCAATATGGATGGTAGATATAGGTTTTTGTAATCTGAAAATATAAAAACATCAAGGTAACTAATGATAAAAGTGAGCGTAAACGGTATTGCAATGGTAGGAAACAAGGCATAGGGTTCATACTTTCACTAGTGCAAGTTCTCTCAACAATAATAACATACTTGGATCATATAACTATCCCTCAATATGCAACAAAGAGTCACTCCAAAGTCACTAATAGCGGAGAACAACCAAAGAGATTATGGTAGGGTACGAAACCACCTCAAAGTTATCCTTTATGTTCTATCTATTCAAGAGTCCGTAGTAAAATAACATGAAGCTATTCTTTCCATTCAATATATCATAGAGTTCATACTAGAATAACACCTTAAGACACAAATCAACCAAAACCCTAATGTCACCTAGATACTCCATTGTCACCTCAAGTATCCGTGGGCATCATTATACGATATGCATAACACAGTCTCAAATTCATCTATTCAACCAACACAAAGTACTTCAAAGAGTGCCCCAAAGTTTCTACCGGAGAGTCAAGACGAAAACGTGTGCCAACCCCTATGCATAGGTTCATGGGCGGAACACGCAAGTTGATCACCAAAACATACATCAATTGGATCATGTGATATCCCATTGTCACCACAGATAAGCACGTCAAGACATACATCAAGTGTTCTCAAATCCTTAAAGACTCAATCCGACAAGATAACTTCAAGAGGAAAAATCAATTCATCACAACAGAGTAGAGGGGGAGAAACATCATAAGATCCAACTATAATAGCAAAGCTTGTGATACATCAAGATCGTGCCATAGAGAGAACACGGGAGAGAAAGAGAGAGAGATCAAACACATAGCTACTAGTACATACCCTCAGCCCCGAAGCTGAACTACTCCCTCCTCGTCATGGAGAGCGCCAGGATGATGAAGATAGCCACCGGTGAGGGATCCCTCCCGGAAGGGTGACGGAACAGGCTCCCGAGAGGTTTTTGGTGGATACAGAGGCTTGCGGCGGCGGAACTCCCGATCTATCTTCATATTCGATGGTTTTAGGGTATAAGGGAATATATAGGCGAAAGAAGTCGGTCGGGGGAGCCATGAGGGGCCCACGAGACAATGGGGCGTGCCCAGGGGGTGGGCGCGCCCTCCTATCTCTTGGCCTCCTCGAAGCTTCCCTGGCTTGTACTCCAGGTCTCCTGGATCATGTTCGTTTTAAAAATCACGCTCCTAAAGGTTTCATTCCATTTGGACTCCGTTTGATATCCCTTTTCTTCGAAACACTGAAATAGGCAATAAAACAACAATATGGGCTGGGCCTCCGGTTAATACGTTAGTCCCAAAAGTAATATAAAAGTGTATAATAAAGCCCGTAATCATTCAAAACATATAATAAAATAGCATGAATGCTTCATAAATTATAGATACGTTGGAGACGTATCAGCATCCCCAAGCTTAATTCCTGCTCGTCCTCGAGTAGGTAAATGATAAAAGAAAGAATTTATGAAGCGTGAATGCTAGAAGGTGCGCAAGTTTGATCAATGATAATTTCAATCACCTTTTCTAGCATGATTATATGTCAAAAGAGTAGTTCATCTCATAAAACTTCTCACGAGCAAGTAACAAGCAATTCACATGTTAAAGCATAGACCATAAACTTTCTTGAAAACTAGCAAACTTCATTCTCAGCCATCAAACAATTACAATTCATCTTATTTTCAGGAAGGGTCTATGTCAGAGCTTTGATTTAGCAAACTCCACATACTCAACTATCATATAGTCTTCTACAATTGCTAACACTCACACAATACTTATGGTTATGGAGTTTTAATCAGATACTAAGAAAGATAGGGGCTTATCATTTCGCCTCCCAACGTATTGACCTTTGGGTGATGTCAACAATAATAGTTCATGCTAACTTACATCCAATTGGATATATATATCAGGATCTTTCCAACACGAGGTGCTTGCCAAAGGATAAAATGAAAAAGGGAAAGGTGAAGACCACCTTGACTCTTGCATAAAAGTAAAAGACATAAAGTAAAAGATAGGCCCTTCGCAGAGGGAAGCAAAGGTCGTCATGCACTTTTATGGTTGGATGCACAAAATCTTAATGCAAAAGAACGTCACTTTATATTGCCACTTGTATATGGACCTTTATTATGCAGTCCGTCGCTTTTATTGCTTCCATAACAAGATCGTATAAAGCTTATTTTCTTCACACTAATAGATCATACATATTTAGAGAGCAATTTTTATTACTTGCACCGATGACAACTTACTTGAAGGATCTTACTCAATCCATAGGTAGGTATGGTGGACTCTCATGGCAAAACTTGATTTAAGGATATTTGGAAGCACGAGTAGTATCTCTACTTGGTGCAAGGAATTTTGGCTAGCATGAGGGGGAAAGGCAAGATCAACATGTTTGAATGATCCATGGCAATATACTTTAACTGAGATGTGAGAAAACATAACCCATTACGTTGTCTTCCTTGTCCAACATCAACTCTTTAGCATGTCATACTCAATGAGTGCTCACAATTATAAAAGATGTCTAGGATAGTATACTTATATGTGGAATCTCTCTTCCTTCAATATTCTTTCATGAATTGTTCAAATGACCAGTACAATGTTTGCTAACCTTCAATAAATTTATAACCTCTACTTCTTAGATGTGAAGTCATTACTCCCCATGGGATAAGCAAATGAGACATATATAATTTCAGATTTGTGGCATTCAACTCATTCAACCATTTACTCATAGGATATAAGTGAAGCACACGAGTAAATGACAAACTACTCCCACAAGATATAAGTGAAGATTAATGAGTAGCTAAATAATTATGTAACTATGTGAAGACTCTCTCTCATTAAAGAATTTCAGATCTTGGAATCTTATTCAAACAGCAAGCAAAGAAAAATAAAATGACATTGCAAAGATAGCACAACTCATGTGAAGAAGCAAAAACTTAGGCTCAACCGATACTAACCGATAGTTGTTGAAGAATAAAGGTGGGATGCCTAACGGGGCATCCCCAAGCTTAGATGCTTGAGACTTCTTCAAATATTATCTTTGGGTGCCTTGGGCATCCCCAATCTTGAACTTTTGTGTCTCCTTAATTCCTCTCATATCATGGTTTCTCTTTTTCTCAAAAGCTTCATCCACAACAAACTCAACAAGAACTCGTGAGATAGGTTAGTATAAACCAATGCAAAACCTTATCATTTTCTACTGTAACAAATCACTAAAATTATTATTCAACATTGCATACTAAATGCCTCTGCATATTTAACACTCCTATCCTCAAATAGAATCACTAAACAAGCAAACATATGCAAACAATGCAACCATAACAGCAATCTGCCAAAACAGTATAGCCTGTAAAGAATGCAAGAGTATCAATACTAACCTAACTCCAAAAATTATGACAAAAATACTAAGCTATAGAAGATTTATCATACCTCAATATGCAAAAAATTTCAACATTATACAATTCTCTGACTTTTCTAGGGAGTTTTTGCAACAGCGGTAAACTTTCTGTTTTCAAACAGCAACATGTATACTAGCAAAATAAGCATGGTAAAGGCTATCCTTGACTTTTTTATTGAAACTAAAGATGCAAAACAATAATCTAAATAACATCAGGAAAAACAAAAGAAAATAACATGACTCTCCAAGCAAAACACATATCATGTGGTGAATAAAAATATAGCTCCAAGTAAAGTTACCGATGAACGAAGACGAAAGAGGGGATGCCTTCCGGGGCATCCCCAAGCTTAGGCTCTTGGTTGTCCTTTAATATTACCTTGGGGTGCCTTGGGCATCCCCAAGCTTAAGCTCTTGCCACTCTTTATTCCATAGTCCATCGAATCTTTACCCAAAACTTGAAAACTTCACAACACAAAACTCAATAGAAAACTCGTAAGCTCCGTTAGTATAAGAAAATAAATCCACCACTTAGGTACTGTAATGCACTCATTATAAATTAATATTGGTGTAATATCTAATGTATTCCAACTTCTCTATGGTTCATACCTTCCGATAATACTCATAGATTCATCAAAATAAGCAAACAACACATAGAAAACAGAATCTGTCAAAAGCAGAACAGTCTGTAGTAATCTGTATAAAACATATACTTCTGGAACTCCCAAAATTCTACCAAATTAGGAAGACCTGATAAATTTCTGTACCAAACCATAGCAAAAAGAATAAGATCAGAATCACGTTTATGTGAATTACCAAAACTAATTTACTGGGTGAAAAAATTTGTGATTTTCAACAGGATCAACACAACTATCACCGTAAGCTATCCTAAAGGTATTACTTGGCACTTTATTGAAACAAAAGCTATAAAACATGATTAATACAGTAGCATAATCATGTGGACACACAAAAACAGTAAGGGTAAATATTGGGTTGTCTCCCAACAAGCACTTTTCTTTAATGCCTTTCTAGCTAGGCATGATGATGACAGTGGTGCTCACATAAAAGATAAGAATTGAAACATAACGGGAGCATCATGAAGCATATGACTAGCACATTTAAGCCTAACCCACTTCCTATGCATAGGGATTTTGTGAGCAAACAACTTATGGGAACAATAATCAACTAGCATAGGAAGGCTAAGCAAGCATAACTTCAAGATTTTAAGCACATAGAGAGGAAACTTGATATTATTGCAATTCCTACAAGCATATGTTCCTTCCTCATAATAATTTTCAGTAGCATCATGAATGAATTCAAAAATATAACCAGCACATAAAGCATTCTTTTCATGATCTACAAGCATAGAAAATTTACTACTCTCCACATAAGCAAATTTCTTCTCATGAATAGTAGTGGGAGCAAACTCAATAAAATAACTATCATGTGAGGCATAATCCAAATCAAAACTAAAATCATGATGAAAAGTTTCATGGTTATCATTATTCTTAATAGCACACAAGTCATCACAATAATCATCATAGATAGCAACTTTGTTCTCATAATCAATTGAAACCTCTTCCAAGATAGTGGAGTCATCACTAAATAAAGTTGACACTCTTCCAATTGCACTTTCATATTCATCACAATAAGATTCAACATCCTCCAAAATAGTGGGATCACCACTTCCTAAAGTTGACACTCTTCCAAACCCACTTTCATCAGTATAATCATAAGTAAGAGGCATGCTATCATCATAACAACTTTGCATATCAAAACATGGGAGGCTAAAAATATCATCTTCATTAAACGTAGCATCCCCAAGCTTGGGACAAACATTAATTTCAGCAAACATATTCTCAAATATTTCATCCTCATCAAACATAGCTTCCCCAAGCTTGAGCCTTTTCATATCATAAGCATCATGGATATTCAAGGAATTCATACTAACAACATTGCAATCGTGCTCATCATCCACATATTTTATGCCAAGCATTCTATGTAATTCTTCTTCTAGCACTTGAGCACAATTTTCATTTCCATCATTCTCACGAAAGATATTAATAAGATGAAGCATATGAGATAAACTCAATTCCATTTTTTTGTAGTTTTCTTTTATAGACTAAACTAGTGATAAAACAAGAAACAAAAAGATTCGATTGCAAGATCTAAAGATATACCTTCAAGCACTCACCTCTCCGGCAACGGCGCCAGAAAAGAGCTTAGTTGACGGGGTGTGAGTGCCGCTTACCTAGCCTCCCCGGCACCGGCTGCAGAAAATAGCTTGATGTCTACTACACAATCTTCTTCTTGTAGACATTGTTGGGCCTCCAAGTGCAGAGGTTTGTAGGATAGTAGAAAATTTCCCTCAAGTGGATGACCTAAGGTTTATCAATCCGTGGGAGGCGTAGGATGAAGATGGTCTCTCTCAAACAACCCTGCAACCAAATAACAAAGAGTCTCTTGTGTCCCCAACACACCCAATACAATGGTAAATTGTATAGGTGCACTAGTTCGGCGAAGAGATGGTGATACAAGTGCAATATGGATGGTAGATATAGGTTTTTATAATATGAAAATATAAAAACAGCAAGGTAAATAATGATAAAAGTGAGCGTAAACGGTATTGCAATGGTAGGAAACAAGGCATAGGGTTCATACTTTCACTAGTGCAAGTTCTCTCAACAATAATAACATACTTGGATCATATAACTATCCCTCAACATGCAACAAAGAGTCACTCCAAAGTCACTAATAGCGGAGAACAAACGAATAGATTATGGTAGGGTACGAAACCACCACAAAGTTATCATTTTTGTTCTATCTATTCAAGAGTCCGTAGTAAAATAACATGAAGCTATTCTTTCCGTTCAATCTATCATAGATTTCATACTAGAATAACACCTTAAGACACAAATCAACCAAAACCCTAATGTCACCTAGATACTCCATTGTCACCTCAAGTATCCGTGGGCATGATTATATGATATGCATCACACAATCTCAAATTCATCTATTCAACCAACACAAAGTACTTCAAAGAGTGCCCCAAAGTTTCTACTGGAGAGTCAAGATGAAAACATGTGCCAACCCCTATGCATTGGTTCATGGGCGGAACCCACAAGTTGATCACCAAAACATACATCAAGTGGATCATGTGATATCCCATTGTCACCACAGATAAGCACGGCAAGACATACA
This sequence comes from Triticum aestivum, assembly GCF_018294505.1. NCBI lineage: Eukaryota > Viridiplantae > Streptophyta > Magnoliopsida > Poales > Poaceae > Triticum > Triticum aestivum. The sequence continues at coordinate 334,615,561 of NC_057801.1, forward strand.
TCAAGTGTTCTCAAATCCTTAAAGACTCAATCCGACAAGATAACTTCAAGAGGAAAACTCAATTCATCACAAGAGAGTAGAGGGGGAGAAACATCATAAGATCCAACTATAATAGCAAAGCTCGCGGTACATCAAGATTGTGTCATAAAGAGAACACGAGAGAGAGAGAGATCAAACACATAGCTACTGGTACGTACCCTCAGCCCCGAGGGGCCCACGAGACAGGGGGCACGCCCAGGGGGGTGGTTGCGCCCTCCTATCTCCTAGCCTCCTCGAAGCTTCCCTGGCTTGTACTCCAAGTCTCCCAGATCATGTTCGTTCCAAAAATCACGCTCCTGAAGGTTTCATTCCATTTGGACTCCGTTTGATATCCGTTTTCTTCGAAACACTGAAATAGGCAATAAAACATCAATATGGGTTGGGCCTCCAGTTAATAGGTTAGTCCCAAAAGTAATATAAAAGTGTATAATAAAGCCCGTAATCATTCAAAATAGATAATAAAATAGCATGAATGCTTCATAAATTATAGATACGTTGGAGACGTATCAGTCTTCTATACGGGCCGTAGGATCCATGGGCCTTCTATGGGCCATAGGATCCATGGGCCTTCCATGGGCCATAGGATCCATGGACTTTCTACGGGCCATATGATCCATGGGCTTTCTATGGGCCATAGGGTCCATTGGTCTTCTATGGGCCGTGGGATCCATGGGCCTTCTACGGGGCGTATAATCATTTCGCCAATCATGGGTCATACTATTCGTGGACCATAACAGGCCGTTAATAGGCCCTATTTGATAACTCTACGAAAACAGCCCAATGGGTTTTTTGACATGAAAACAGCCCAACGGGTTAACGGGCCACAAACGGGCCGAATGTAACCACGGGCTGAATTTGGCCCACAAATGGAACATGCCAGTAAAGGACCATAACTAACCGAATTCTAGAAATGAGCCCAAGAATAAATGGGCCCTTAGAAGGTCGAGAGTTAACACGGGCTGGAAACGGCGGACGGAATAATGGGCCATTAATGGGTATAAAGCGATACAGTGTTCATTATGGGCCAGTTTCCTCTCGGGCCTTTAATGGGACCAGAATTATGAAGGGCCTCATATGGGACGAAAGATATCATGGGCTATACATGGGTCAGAAGTTACACCAGGCTAGAATCTTATTGGAAGGCCCAGATGAAGCTACTGGCCTTAATTCCAATAGGCCGTAATGGGCTAGGTGTTAGCGAGCCGTAAATGGGCGATATACGAACAGGCCGTTAACAGGCTTTCTGTCGGCCGGCCCGTTACCATTTGACCAAGTCAAACGGGCCGGCCTTTTCACCGGAATGGGCCTCTGTTGGGTCGTGCCATGTGTCGACGTATCATAGGCGCCTCCTGTCAATGAGTGGATGACATCTGTCCCAATGGTGAGCCAACACGTGTTTCCTCCGGCCAATGAGAATTTTACACGTGGAAAATCCCCATTAGTCCGGGCTATTAACGGGTTATCAGATCCAAAACCGGACCCAATAGCTTAACTGCAAGCCATTATGGTGGATGCCACGTGTGAGTCGCCCTTGACGAAAGCACTTCTATGACGCGCGATTTATCATCATGGAAGTGGACACTTCCGTGATGATAATTTTGGTAATGTCATGGAACACTTCTACGATAGCACAGGTATGACTCTCTTGATTCTGTCATAAAATCGTCATGGATGTACATGCATGACAGAAAACGTGACCTATTGTGACAAATACGTATCATCACGGAAGTGTATTTTTTTTGTAGTGCTAGCTCATGGGGCATTGCTTCATTTTAGGTGAACTGCACAAAAAGGTCCCATGAATTGAATCATCCATGTTGGTGACCAGTGTCATCCCTTCTATGATGGCGTTGACTGCAAATATGGTTCCCATCACGAGGTATGTTCCTTTTTGTTTCGACCGTTTGCCAAAGATCCTGCATATTTTGTCTGCTCTTGTGCTACTGTTTTGGCACTGCCATGATAAAGCAGTAATGTTATTATTTTGCACCTTAATCTAGTGGCACTATTAATTTGAGGCAATGGTTTGGTACCGCTAGTGCCACTGAATTTATATATATATCGAAGTAGGGAGTTTCCTCCAATTTCATTAAAGAAACCCAACCATAGAGAACCATTTTCCGACAACATCTCAGTGTAAATGGGCAGTTATGCAACTACTACTAGAACGGACTGAGTACTAGAAGGAGAAGTTTGCCACATAAGCTAGGCAGGTAGGGCGACGCAGCACCAGCTCGACCAAGTTTGGATTACAACCCAAATGGTACCACAGAAACATCAGGGGGAATATAGGGACTGAAAGAGCCAGCTTCAGCATCCCAGTCTAAGCACCCCCGCCCTCCATCCTTGCGACGCATGGTACACCTCGCTTGCCACCTGCTCGACCCTAATGCCACTGATAAAATGAAGTAATAATACAGTTAAAATAGAGCGAGTGTCCTCTCTATCATTTCATTTCCAATGTAGATAAAGAAAGAGCTTCTCTTTGTTAGTATATATTTCATCAACTAGTCCCATTGTTAATGTCTAAGTGTTTCTGCAAAGTGGGGTGCTTAATTTTAGTTGATCTGAACAAAAATAGAGATTGTGATGTCTCAAGGCCCCTCCTTGTACTACTGATGTACACTGATGTTCGTCACTGGCAGAAGGTGTATCGGGGAGAATTGGGTCGATTTCCAGTATGAGGCCTACCTTATGAGGCGTCGCAGGGCCCATCTTGCCCTCGCTGCATGGCATACTATGATACTGTCACAATATTTTCTTCTATTTATCAGTGTATGTTTCATCAACTAGTGCCACTATAACGTAATCACGCTTTTTCATCATTTGTGCAAATAGGGTTATTCAGCTGCATTTTGGTGAAACTGCACAAATGTACGGATGGAACCGACATATATGCATAGTGTGAGGTGTGCCAAGTAAAAATTACCGACACCAACCATGCTCCATGTAAGCATTGGCATCCACCACCACCAGTGGGATGTGTGGCGCTCTCTATGGACGGATCTTTCTCGGCAGCAAATCCTCTAACCAAATACTTGTAGCTTATATTGGCACTTTTCTAAGGAGTACTCTTTTTTGAAAGAAGCACCAATCTATTTTTCTTTATTTGTACACTATGTTATATGTTGCAAAAATAATATAATTTGAAAGTACATTCAGATATGAACCAAATGATACAATTTTTGGTGACATGCGTTCACATTTTGCTTCAAATACAGTACGTGGTCAAACTTTGACCCAAAATACGCAAAACAAAAAATACTTCCAAGACCAGCGTCGCTCCTCTCCTCTTAAACCACCGCCGTTCCTCTCCCATTCCAATATAAATCCAGCGCCGCTTCTCTCCTCTTACGTTTCAAAACCACCTCCCCTCCTCTCTTGTTCTAATCCAAAACCAGCGCCGCTCCTCTCCTCTTCCATTCAAAAACCACTGCCGGCGAGTGAAGGTGTTGTGGAGAAGTAGCTCGATGGAGGAGTACAACTGATACATGAGGATCGCAGACGGCGACCCTGTGAAGCTAGCTAGGATGTTGGAGATACAGTCTTGGTTTGACAACAAGGACCAACTAGTGGCGACGGCGACATCCATGGCCAAATATCTGCAACAGTGCGAAAAGGCGGCGATACTACCGAAGGGAGTCGCGCGGGAGTACATAGAGGTGCTCCTCTGGGCCATGGAGCAAACAGATTCGTCGAACCCGATCGTGAGGCAGTGGTGGTGGGAGTATCGATCCAAGATGGGGCATCCACTAGAGATTGAAGGATCGAGCATCTACAGGGTGTCATGCCAGAGCGAGCCGGTGGAGTCTTCGTCGACCGAACCCAGCTGCAAGAGGAGAAAAGCAGTTGGTCTGACAACGCTTCCCAGCCATCCTCTCCCTCGTCTTCCACATCGTCTCACGGGGCGGCTGTCTGTCGCTGAGGAATAGGAGGGGACTGCCCGCCCCTCCCAACCCAATAGTCGGGCAGGTTGTGAATTGTTAGGAGGAGCTTAGGGTTGTCAATATTTGTAGGTTGTGAATTGTGTTTTGTGTTGTGTATTTTGAGAGTACTTTCAGATATGAATGTATTTTCAATTTTAGATTTGCAGTATTGAGCATATGAAGTATTTTATGATATCTAGATATCTAATTTTAGCACTTCAAAAAATGTAGTTTCATATAAAACTGTAGACAATGTGATCCTCAGAGAAGAAACTGCAAGTTTAAGTTTCAGATAAGAAACTGCAAGTTTCAGAGGCAAAGAATTTATATTAACATGCCCTTTTCAAACAGGGATAACATCATGTTGGAAGTTTTATTCATGGTCGAAAATGGAACTACCAGCTAGTTAACATCATGATGATCAACATTCATGCATAGCACATCTTCGTATGATGCACAATTAGAAAGATATGCTATTTTCAAAATGCCCACACAATGTCGAGTGTGCGAAAAAATAGATAAAACAAGGGACGAAGTTTTGGCAAGTGTTGGACGTGGTGTGCGTAGATGACAATGGGGACCCACATGTCAACAATGGAAGGGGCAAAAAATTTGGAGATATTTCACTGCATTAGGTGGAATCAAACCCGGGCAGAACAGCGGTCAGGTAGTGTCACTTGGCCACTGGCTAGTTCAGTTGTTTCGATAGAAATAAGGCACACCATCTACCATTACTATAGCATGCCTTCCCCGGCTCCGGTGGTTCGTTGTCGTCCTCCGCCTTTGTGCGCTCGCCGCGGCGTCGCTGTCTGCTGTTGTGAACATGCTGAACAAGCGAGAGGGGTCTGGGGACGACTATACGAGGAGAGGCGGATATTCGGGACCCACCAGGTCTATGGATGTACGCAAGCAAGTGCCTCATTGAAAAAGTACTTCCTCCTAATGCTATACTAACATTGGGGCCCACGGGTTTGTCAACATAGTTAAAAAAAATTTGAGGTCCTTCAACATAGTTACTAAAGGTGATAAATTTACAACGAAGTCGGGGAGCTGGCAGGTATCATTTATTATCAGTGGGCCAGCAAGTATCAGTTGGGTTGTGGGCTTCCCCGTCTGGGCTTTGTATTTTAAGATGCGCAGCCCATGACATGTCGGTTTTTATTTTCTTGAGGGTCGTCATGTATCGACCGGCTTATGTACCTCCCATCCTAGATTTTATTTTTTCCTGAAACATCCACAGCCCAACTTATGTTTTTTTTTGAAGAAAGCGCAAAGGTCTGTTCTATTTTTCATATATATATATATATAATTTTATATGTTATTATATATTATCGTTATTGTCACCATATATTTAACACATACTTACATATATAAGAAAACAATATCCCACATCTTATTAACTTATAAAAATAATTTTTTAACAATGAAATCCTGGTTTTTTACATTAAGGCAACGAAAATCCTGGTGATTGTGTACAAAAGCTTGGTAAGATTTAAGGACCAATGTAATAATAAAGCACTTATTATTTAAATATATTTAATACAAAATGCTCGGTCCCTGTTTATTTTTTGATAACATTGTTGTGCCCAACCCAACATTATAATTAGAACCAGCCCAGCAAAATCGTGTATTTTGAGAAAGTGCAAATGGGCTGTAATTTTTGAGGAAAAAATAAATGGGCCGCATGGATGCTACATTATTTCTTCAGCCAGCCCAGCAAATTTGTGTATTTCGAGAAACTGAAAATGGGTTGTAGCTTTAAAAAATGGGCCGCATGGACGCTACATTATTTGTTCAACCAGCCCAACAAATGGATTGTAATTCTAAAAAAAGATCAAATGGACTGTAAATTCTGGAAAAAAAAGGGTTGAATATGTGCCACATTTTTGGAGGATGAAATGTGGGCCAATAGGTCGAAGCCAACACAATTCATTGTCAACTTAGTCAACAAATGATTCTGACATCGATAGTCGTTGGATTTACATCTAACGATCGGCATCCATCTTCAATCTCTCATCTTCTTCCTCCAGCACCGCCGGGACCACCTGATCCCGCCTCCTGCTGGTAGCAGCTCTGCTTAGCACGCTTTGCTATGAAGCGCTACCCCACTGCCGGCCAGGCCATCCCTCCACCCCTCCACACCTCATGTTCTTCTCCACCAATTGCCGAACCACGCCGCACCAGAACCAGTTAACCCTCGTACACCTCTCCGTCTTTGACTCCACTCCCGCGTCTTCCCATGTCCGGCTCGTTGTTGTCCGGGGCCTCGCCATCATCCACCACCTTGAATGCGCTCGGTGCGGCATGGTCAACACAAAAAAAATGAATACTCCCCCTGCTAGCTGGGACCCACCATGGTGGGAGGCTGACTTGTGGGCCTACTAACTTGACGCGGACAGAGGCTTTGTCAACTTAGTCAATATGAACAATTCTAGCTCCAGTAATCGTATGATGTCCATCCAACGTCCGTGGTGCTTCTTCAACCTCTGGTCTTCTTGCTCCAGCCGCCCAAAACAGCACCGGCCGTGCCGCCTGCTCCTGCCTCCCATGGCTGGCTCTGCTACCGCGCAGGCCTCACTGCCCCACTCTACTCCAACCTCTAGCCAAGCCATCCCTCTACTCACCCACAACCCCTATTATTCTATGGCGATGGAAGCCTCACACTTTAGTCGAACCAGTCAACCCTCGTACTCCTCTCCGCATGGGCATCCACTACCGCGTCTTCCTCGGCTCCATGTCGTCCCCTTCCTAGGCCTCATCATCGTCCACCGCCTTGGTGCTCTCGGCGCGGCGTGGTCAATGTGGTCAAGGAACAACTTCCATCGGAAGAGTACTGTATGTGGAGAGGCTGACAGCTGGGTCCATGGCCTCAGCAAGGAAGTGCAACCTTATTACGCGTAAAAAAAATATTCCTCCACCTGACAGCAGGGACCCACCGGAAGGGCCACCATATTTTACAAAAAAACATTTCCCCCTGACTGCTGGGACCCACCCGCTACATCTTCGCACCCAAGGAAGTGCGTCCATATTACGGGCAAAAAAATGATTCTCCCCCTGACAGCTGGGACCCACCAGCAATAACTTCGCACGCAAGGAAGTGCCTCCTTATCCTCCTGGATAGTCAAGACCCACCTGGTCAAACCGTACGTAGCATTGTCATACTGGTCGATCGTTCTGTCTGCAGGCTGCAGTGATGAACCGTGGTCGAGTAAGGAAGGGCACATGCCGTAGTAGAGGCGCGGACATAGCATGTCACGCAGTCTCGTCAATATCATGTACACATATGTACAGCTAGGGTGCAAGAAAGTAAATACGGCCACGTATATACATACGGACGGGGTCTCGAACGCCTACTCGCGCAGACGTACGGCCAGGGCTCGTGTACATGGAGAGGCAACGGAGAGTAGCGACGGCATCCTGTTCATCGGCTGCCACCGGCTCGGTCAGAACGGAGAAATTGCGTCATCGTATTCATCGGGAGGCAATGGAATGCATCGTGTTAATCGGAGCCAACTGGCTTGGACGAAACAGCTGAAACGAGGCATGGCGTACCACAGAACGGAGGAAACGACCTTCTGTTCGACCGCCTACGATTGAAACGGGATCCTGTTCATCGGGAGGGGTGTGGCATACCGCAAAACGGAGGAAACGGACTTCTCTTCGACCTCCTATGGTCGAAACGGGGTCCTGTTGATCGGGAGGAGTGTGGCGTACCACAAAACGGAGGAAACAGACTTCTCTTCGACCTCCTACGGTCTAAACGGGGAGCCTGTTCATCAGGGGGGCTATGGCATACCGCAAAACAGGACTCCATGGGATACTATTCATCCACCGTCTACTGCCTCGCCCCAGCCTCCACAAGCTACTGTTCATCCACCATCGACCTCATCCAGCCTCCACCTGTGACTGTTCATCCACGACGTCTCCCTCCTGCCTCCACCAGCTACTGTTCATCCACAGGCTCCTATTCATCCAGCCTCCATCGGCTACTGTTCAACCACCCCTCCATGGGCTACTGTTCATCCAGCCCCCCACAGGCTACTGTTCAACCAGCCCTCCACGGGGTCGTGTTCATCCACCCCCAACCGGCTCGATCGGGGTCCTGTTCATCCAGCGGCAACGACCTCTACTACCATGGGGTCATGTTCATCCAACCCCCAACAACGCTCACTGTTCATCAAGAGGCAGCAGCTTCGATCGGCTTCAGTTAGCAGCAGTAGCAAAGGAATTGCTTAATCGGGTTCAGTTAACAGCCAGGGATCGATCGATCGATCGATCGCTCGGGTTCAGTAATGCGTAGCCAGTGCAATCGCTCGGGTTCAATAGGCGAATGCCTCACCTGGGTTCAGTTAGAGCCCAATACCTCGCACCCACGTGTGTACGTGTACGAGAGAAACACGGAATCCCTCCGTGCAACGCTTAGCCCTGACCACCCATCGTAACCGAGACACTGGTACGCGTCGGTACTATACAAATGGTTTTTAACCTCTTTCCGCGACGGCGTTCGGAACCATCGCCAAGTGAGTGACTGCGATAGGGGGGTCCTTCCAACACGACCTAGAAACCATCAGGGATATGCCCTCCTAGCACAGACGCTCGTCAAAATGAGGTCGTGTGCGACCGGCGAGCGCTCATACGGTTATACGTATAGTAGTACTAAAAAATACAATTATACATGCAGAATCGTTTACCGATGTAAGTACATCCCACACAGTCAGTCCCCGCTAAACGTTTCCGTTCGTATGTACATTCCACACAGTCCATCCAAGGAATATGTTACCGTTAGTATGTACATCCCACACAGTTAATCCAAGAAGTATCAAACGTTTGTGATGCGCACAACATCACAAACAGTCTATAAATTCGAAGCGTGTGTGATAAGGTGACTATTGCAAACATTTAATAAGAAAGAACTATGTGCGATGCTGTTGTTAATCGCACACATTTTTTCTTGGTTGATCGTGTGTGCAATGGAGATTGATGGGACACATTTTTTCTTGGTTGATCGTGTGTGCTGTGGAGATTGATCGCACACGTAGAGGATCCTAGAAACATGTCTGATCTCCATGTCTATCGCATGTGTTTCGCTTTTGCCAACCATGTGCAGTGTAATCCCTAATTAATCCCTATTTAATCCCTAATTTAAAAATCATATGTTTTGAATTTGGTAGTAGGCAATCACTTATTTCATATCCAACCATGTTTATTACAAATATAGGTTCAACCACGAATGCATAATTTGATGCACAGGTACATATACCGAAGAACTACAGAAGCACCAAGAAAGAATGATGAACCATAGTTGTACTAAAGACTGTAAAGAGAGAGGTGAAATACATTCTGGTTGCTGGAGAAGCTGAAGCAGAATGCCCATATTGTGCCCTCCTCCATGCGTAATGCATGCACGACTCTAGGCCAACCCCTTGTGATGGCTTCCCGTCCATCCTTCACTGTCTTCATTACGACTTCTCGATGCTCATTGTAGTATGGATGAAATACTTTAACCTTCATTGCATGTCCACCAATCATGTACTTTACGAGGTAATCTTGAGTGAACTGCTTCAGGAACCACTGCAAACGAAAATGATTCAGACATTGTTGTCTAACAACTCATTATGGGCATTAAAAAGAGAAGGCTGGAGAGTTTGTAGTTACCATCCTACAGCTCACTGTTGTGTAGGATAGAGCATAAACAAATAATTTGCTTGCCACCATTCGTATCTTTTTGCTAATAATCCTTATCAGTTTCCTCACTTGATGCTTGTTCATGAATATCTCATTGCCCCATACGTAAAAAGGGTCGATGCGTGGATCCTTGCCAAGGGCATATGTACCTACAACCAACAAGTCAATATTAGAAGCTGACAAGTGTCCAGGCCTGGATCTATATGCACTACATTATGGAACGACGGGGGAGTACAAGCCGGGGGATAAAGCTAACCTCGGCGGAAAATGGTGGCCACTCCTGTTGTTGTACTGCATAAGTAGTGGAAAGGCATGATAAGTACAACAACCTTAACATCAAACAAATATAGCAAAGGTAAACAACATCATCTCCAAATGATAGCTTGAATGTGTTTGTTTCAACATACTGTTAATGCATATATAAAATGGAAGGCAATGTTACCGACAGCAGGCTTAATAGCCATCAAATATTGCAATTCAAACTGGTATTGATGAAAATTAATAGAATGTAGGTAATGCTTAAACATCACACTGGGTAAATGTGTAAAACTGAAATAAAGGGCATGTGTTAACTACACTAGGAATAACTGGAACCAAATATAGCCGTTCAAACGGGTATTGATGCAGTAGAGCGGCACAGTTCCAACTTGCACATAATGAACAACACATTGTGAATGACTGAAATGAACAAGGCATAAATGATCAGTATAACGACAAAATATAGCCATTGAAAACTGGACAGTCTGACTGCAACCAACCTAACAAGAAAATACAGATAAATAGGGCATATGCTTGAAAACTGGACAAATGCTCACTGCAACCAACCTAACAAGCAAATACAGATAAACAAGGCATCTGCTTGAAAACTGGACAAATGCTAAAAAAAGCAACCTAACAACCAAATACAGATAAACAAGGCATCTGCTTGATAACTGAAGAAATGCTCACAGCAACCAAACTAAGAACCAAATACATATAAACAAGGCATCGGCTCGATAACTGGAAAAATGCTCAAAGCAATCAACCTAACAACCAAACACAGATAAACAAGGCATCTACTCACTATAAACAACCAAACATAGCCATTCGTGAAAATGATGTGGACAATTCATACTTAAACATCACATAGCCCTATTGGACAATACATTTTTGCATAACTAAAATAAATTAAACATGGCACAGTTATAGCACCGCACAGCAAATGCTACTACAACAAAGGGTACGGGTTGGCAAGCTAGAAAAGGTAAGATTTGCTGATAGGATATTGCCTCACATTTCATGGATGGGATCCTTCTAGTTGGAAGAGCACAGACCCGTGGTGCGCTCTCTGATTTCACAAATGGGCTATTTCACCTTGGAAGAACCTTTGTGGGTGCCCTCCTCGTGGTCCTGGTCATGGTCGATGAGATCTGACTTGGCAATTGAGGATCCCAAGCCGCCGTCGTAGAACGTGTCCTTTAGAAATGACAAAATGGGCTTGATTTGCATGTAAGGATCGCAAATCCTTGACCACTTAGCGGAGGAGATCAGCGGTAGGGCCACAAAAGAGATTGATGGCGGTTGAACTAGATGGGTTGGGGATGGACCACGTAACCTATGACATGGCCCACGTGAAGCTGTCGCTGTTGATGAGCTTGATGTCGTAGCCAGCTTTCCCGAGATTCAGTAATACGCAAACCTGCTGACATGAAGCCTTCCACATGGCAACGTACTCAACGTCTTCGCTTCCGCGGTGACGTGTTGCTCCGGGATCGACAGGTCGGGGCAAACGGCGGCCACCTCGCCAACGTCCGCCGGAGAGGCCATGATAAACATCTTCTTGGCCGAACGCTCGTTGGGCTCCCGGGATACGTGGTCAAGCTTAGGCTGTGACATTCTGGAGAAGTGGGATGTGGATCTGGAGGGGAGGGACACCGCAGGCCTCATCTAAAAATTCAAGGGAGTGGGGCGACGGTATGGGAATTGCTGGGTAAC